>NC_138050.1:8572522-8996570 GCF_964194185.1 Rhinolophus hipposideros
GCACCCCGTGGTTACACAGAGAAGAGCAAGTGCAGAAACTCTGAGGGCAAGAGGTCCCGTTGCTCCTCCTGTTGGAAGAGCAATGAGGGGGCCGGTGTGAGCAGGGGGTAACAGTGTGGGGGAGGGCCAGTGGGGCAGTGGGGGGTCCACTGGAGGTAGTGTGGGTGGGGTCAGTGTGGGCGGGGCCAGTGGGGTGTGTGGGCAGGGCCACATGGAGAAATATGGAGAGAGACCACAGGGATCAACTTGAGCCTTGGATCTCAGGTTCACACACCGGCCTTCTTTGTCTTTAGTAGATGGGATGCCTCTAGAAGATTCCCAGGAGAAGACAAGATCTGCCAGCAACAGCAAGGTGCAAAGCTGTCCCCTGAGGAACCTGACTCAGGAGAAGTAGGACTTGGTGATGTGTACGGTGGACATGCTCCTCTTAGTAAACTCTTAGGATCTGGCAAGTGTGGCAAACAACCCTTAGACAATAGGGCCTGACAAAAATGTGTGCCTGGGGCAACTTCCCTGACACAAATCACAAAGCACTGCAGAGTCTGATCTCCAAAATGCAGCACAAAGCAAGAACCAGGAGATGATGTCTGAGTATGATTTTTCCATCTGTGAGAAAAATTGAAGCTGAGAACTGTTGTCCAAAGGCAAATCTAAAATGCAGGAGCCAAAGTGTGACTTCCCCTTAAAACAAGCTACAGGAAAGCCAGAAACTAAACTAGCTTAACACTCTTTTTCAAAATGTGAGCAGTGACTCCTCGCTGAGGTATACAGACAACCTAAAGCAATCATCCTTGTTTTTATTCTCCTGCACCGCAAGAACAAATACATTTCTTGTGTGCACCCAATGACGGTAAGTGCTCAACACTGACTGCGAGAGTGGAGGGCCCTTTTAAACCTCTCCACAAGAAGCTGACTGTGTGAGCTGAGTCAGTGCTCCACGATTATGTCCTGGAAAACTTCCATTCTACCCAGGTCCCTGTAAGACGCCATGCACCCTTCTCCTCTCAAAATAGTCACTCGGCAAGGAGTTCTGGATTAACTGACGGTTGCTCATGTCTTCACAAGCAGTTTAATTCATTTATCCCTGAAGAGTGCATTAAACTAACTCACAGAAAAGAAGAGAGAGACCAACCAGTAAATGGAAAGGCCTCCCCCAGTGGGCCCTCTGTCACCCCCACTGAAATGACGTCCGGCTGACATCACTGCACACCTGGGAGTCACCCAAGAGGACATGCCAATAGACAGCAAAGCCAATGGCCCTCCCCGTCTTACACTGACTCCTGATGCTTTGCCCGTCATCCCTCCCAAATTATATTCTGAAAATCCTCGCAAACACAAAAGTTCCTGCTGACAAACAGGACCTGTCAATATTCAAATGTGATCACCTCCTTAGAAATGCTCACTTCATTTTACTAAATGCCTGAAATGTCACCAGTTACATACAAATAAAACATTAATAAGCTCACGTGGACATTTTTGTTTTTCAACCCTTTTCTTATTTCCTAGAAAGTGTGGGATACTGCCTTATCTCAGAGCCTTATCCCAGAATGTATTCATCAGACCCAGCCAGAGCACTGTGAGTGCTGGAATTCTCTGTGGCACCTTCCTATGGCTCACATAGGCTTTTGCGACCAATTCTTTACAGTACACATCCAAGGAGAAAAACGGGTTGGGTTTTAATCGATCAGCTTATAAAAACACCTTTAAACGTCAATTCATAAATTACAGACTCCCTATAATTCCTACTAAATAGCGTGTTTTATTCCTATTATACTTCTACATCACGTTTTGTTGCGGTTTTAATTCAATGAGCTGTGGACGTGAGGCAGTTTATTTCACACAGAAATGCAGGCTGAGAAGAAGATGATACTTGGAGCACAGAGCATGCTGCCGGGCAAACCTCTTGTTGTGCCTAACCTTAGATAAGCAGTTCCAAATGCAAGACATTAGATGTTTATGGCTAACATCTTTACATGTGGCACCACTGGAAAGTAGGTTTTATTCAACTGCTTTACAAGAAAATTGTGAACTTTATGACAAAATCAAATGAAAATGAGTTGTGAGACTCTTAATCAATTTTGCACTGAAAAACTCAAAGGATCATTTTCTTTTTATTTTTCTCTCTGTGGTTTTTTTTTTTTTTTTGGTTTGTATTTTTTTGTTTGTTTTTTTGTTTTAAGGAGGGGCAGCTCACAGTGGCCCATGTGGGGATCGAGCAGGCAACTGTGGTGTTATTAGCACCGCGCTCTAACAAACTGCGCTAACCGCCCGCCCCACAAAGGATCATTTTCAATAAGATTCTCTACTTTCAATAAAAAGAAACAAGAAATGTTTATTATGAAAATATGTGGTGTAAAGGCAAATGAGTACAGAAGAAGCGATTCAGGCCCCATTCTACAACTATCCCCAAAGAAAGGCAAAACAGATCAAAATCTATTGCATTTAATTACAATACCGCTGGCCCTTCACTCAGGATTCAACATGCTCTTTCTAAGCCCATGAAATGAACCTATCAAAGGGGAAAATTTAAGGCTGTCCTAGATGCTGACATGTTACACGTCAAACAAGGAGTCTGAAGTCAAGTATCAACATAGAAGTGCCTCATGCCCCCTGGGCGTACGCTCCCAGTCTCTGGTCTCACATGAGGGGCAGTGGTATTGCTAGCAGCAAGGGGAGGGCATCACAACTAGTCCAAAAGGTCACTTTCCAAACAGGCAGACTCTAGGAACCGTAACAATGGGCGCAATCTATATGCAATGCTAGACTGAAGCACACAAATTGAGAGACTAGCAGGAGGTGAAGTGAAGAGTATACAGAGTTCACGAATGCAGAACGCACAAAAATGTCATTTAGGTCTGAATATAAAACAAGACTGTCAGTCTTTTGTGCTGCAAAGAATCGAAAGAGTTTACAGATACCAAAAACCCAAGGCAAGTTGTATCCTTTTATTTTTGTGAATTTCGCACATCATTGCCACCATTTCTATTCAAATGTTTTCTAATTGAGATTTTTCTGTTAGGTTTTGCGCACTTTCCAGTATGCGTAATGAACTAACTGTACAGCTCAAACTTTCATGACGTGAACACACCCATGTAGTTATCAACTTGAAATTTAATACAGAGCCGTGAGGGATAGTCTTTATGGCGGGGATTTTAACAGCAGTGAAGGCCCTGTGTAAAGGGTACCTAGCTTCTGATTCCCAATTATAAAATGGACACAACCATTCATCACCTCTGCCCACTCAGGCACCACTTAAATAGTAGAAACAAATATAAAAATATAGAGCCACATTTTTAAAAACTAGGGATGAAATCATTAGCCAAGGAGATTACTTTTCCCCTAAAATAGATGTCTTTCTGCTTTTGGCAAGAAAGTTGTCTCTAAGATGCCTCTAAGATGCCTCTGAGCATAAGCTGCAGCAAGAGAGGAGCCTACAGAGGGGATTGCAGCCTGAGGAAGGGCCCTGGGCTACGTGTGAGGCAGGAAGAATGGGTCCTACTTCAGAGCTGTCTTCTGGAAAGATAGGTCAGTCCATTTTTAAGAGAGTACTTCAGTTCTAATAAGAGGATCACTGCATTAGTCAAGGTTTTCCTGAGAAACAGAACCAATAGCATATGTACCTAGAGATTTAATATAAATGGGCTCACACAATTATACAGTCTGACAAGTCCCAAGATTTACAGTCGGCAAGATGGAGACCAGGAGAGCAATGGTGTAGCCCAGTCCAAAGGCAGGAAGAAGACGATATCCCAGCTCTGAGGCCATCAGGCAGGAGGAGCTCCCTCTTACTCAGCCTTTTATTCAAGTGATTGGATGAGGCCCACCCACACCAGAAAGGGCAATCTGCTTTAACTAGTCTATAATTCAAATGTTAATCTCATCCAAAAACACCCTTACAAAAATACCCAGATATCTGGGCAGCCTGTGGTCTAGTCAAGTTGACAAATAAAATCAACCATCACCGTCACTTAATAGACACAACCTCAGTGTGTCAGAGGGGCCTGTGGACAGGAAGAGGAAGGCTTCAGCCCGCGAAGCAGAGGAGGCTCATAAGGCAGAGATACCAATTGTGGAAGAGGGACTGAGGCAAAGGTGGAAAGTGCAGGGAAACACTGAAAGTCTCCACACAGAGAAGCTGACCAAGGAGATCGGGGTTAAGAGTGTGGAGAAACTTCACGAGATAAACTATAGAGGGCTAAAAGCAAAAGGCTTTTAAAAAACAGCATTGTTCCTTTCTTACAAGCCCCCTTCTCCTGGCTGTACAGAAACCTTACACAGCCAGATGGCTACACCCACGGCCAGAGATCCAAAGATTATTCCCTGGACAACCATTGAAAGCTCACAGGAAGACAGGGAAACAACAAAATCCTCCACATACTCATGTCTGAATGTCTTTCACCTAAAAGTAAAGCTTGCTATCTGACCCATACTCAGAGCACCCCATCATTCTTCTATGCTCTCTCTCTGGAAAATTGCCACATATGTGTAGAAAGTTCCCACTATGAAAACAAGATTCAAAAATGAAGACAGAAAAAAGGAAGACTTGAAGAAACAGTGCAGCAAACTCTAAAAGAATACTTTTAAAAATGTTAACATCCTCAGAGTTATAAGATGATAATACATTCATCTAAAACAACAATAAGGTGCTGTTTTTAAAAAGTAACAGAATAAAAGAGCTATTGAAAATTAGAAGTATGATAGCCTACGATGATGTAATCATAGGAATGAAAAACAAGAGTAAACTCCCAAAAAGCAGAACAAAAAAATAAGATTAAAAATGCAAAAAAAAAGAGAGATTTAAGAGTACCAATATGAGAGTCAATATCCAATCATCTTGAGTTCTACGAAAACCAGATAAAGAACATTTTAAAACATATACAAGAAAATTTCCCAGAACTCTAAGAAATAAGGTTTCTGGTTGAAAGGCCTCACCAAGTACCCAAAACAAGACAATTATACCAAAAGTTTGAAATTACATAATATCATAATTTTTAAAATCCCACAAGTTCATAAAAACAGCTTATTTATAAGGAAAAAATCAATATGACATTGAACTTCTTAATAGCAACATAAACAGCTACAGCAACACTTCAGATTTCTATACCTAGCCAAATTATCAGACACTTACATTTACTTTTCATGTAAGCTTTCTACTATTACAAGATGTGCTTCAATAATACTAGAGATTAATCAATAAAGGAAACACACATACACTCATCAAAAAAAAAAAAATGAGACTCCAACTCAAGAGGGTAGCAAGAAACTTCTTGGATGATCGCTTTACAACACATCTTCAAAATAATCAGTCTACTTGGGAAGGAAGGCTCCAGGGGAGAAAATAGTATACCTGAGAGATTATTCTGAGAGATTAGTTTTATAATATAGAGATACTGTGTAGTATAAGTATATAGTAATCTGATGGAGAAAATAAGGATTGATATGTAAAAAAATTGTTCCCATAGAAAAACGAGGCAGGAAAAGCAAGTTATACTAGAAAAGAGACAAATATAATACTTCACTACTTGGCCGTAAGGTAAATAAGTTAAATCTTCATCTACAAGAGAATTCAGAGAGATCATTTCTAAACCTAATTTAGAAATATGGTGGCAAACACCAAAACAACTAAAAACAGAAAGAGTTCAAAGTGGCAGCCTGTGGTGGAACAGAAACAAAATGGAAGAAATAAAGTTGATTTTTATTTTTGTAAGCTTCCATGCCATTTCAACTTTTAACTACCTATGTGTATTATTTTAATAACTTAATATTTTAAATAAAAATTAACTCATATATACAGCTATAACTGCCAGGGAACTGTCAGATCTTTTATTTTTAGTTAATTTCTGGAATGGTCATACATAAGGAGCTATTTATTAGAACATGAAATTAGGCTAAAGACCTATTTTATTCTTATACTACTTCCCATCACAAGAAGATCTAGTAACCACTCATATCCAATATGAATCCCTGTAGTCACTTCCTCTGCCAGCAACAACTGGGCCCTAGGCCATGGATAAGGAAAGGAAATTCTAATCTGCCCTATAGGAGTCTAACACGAAACATACATTAGTATAACAGTCGCGTACAAAACTTTTATACAGTCATTCCTTTGAGAAGAGTAGTCTGGCTTTCAACACAGGAGTCTCTACCCTATAACTCAGCCCACAGGAAAAATGAGTCAAGTTCTTCCCCCTTAAATGGAAATCACTTTATCCTGAAGAGCATTTGCTCTTAAATTCTCTTGCTTCTTTTAACCCTCTGCCAAATTCCTAGAACATCTTCTTTTCTTCTTTTTATCAAACCACATCCTTTCTCTTCTTCCCAGCCAACAGCCCAAGGGGTCATCTTCTCTTGCAAGCTTTTCCCTATTCATTTCTACCTAGCACACAATCTGTAATCCATCCATTCATCTCCACACTGTGTGTGTATGAGAGAGAGAGCAAGAGAGGGAGGGAGTTTGGTGGGGACAGGGGAAGAACCTCCTCTCTTCTGATACCATGAGCTCTAAATTGTCCACATCAAGTATTTATTCTATTAACCACCTCTACCCACATCACACCTCAAACCGACCGCACAGTGCCCTCTGCTGGCCAGCCATCATAGCAGCGTTTTCCTCACTGTAAACCTTCCTGGTGCGGCAGGTCTGAGCCAGATGAAGATCAAATTTCTCAATAATTTTCTAACACAGATCCCCAGAGAAGCATTGTTTAAGGAAGAACTTTTAAGCTTTTAACGATTTTATTTTAATAATTGGTCCTTGCATATTCACTCGCGATTATTTAATATAAAAACACAAATTACTGTAGTTCATTCCTAAGTAATCCTAAAACGTTTGCTCATCTTTTCATTTAATTTACTCATTAGATACCCAGTTAGATAAATTATTTTAAAATCTAAATCCAGATTTTGTGGGGCCTGGCTATAATTTGTGTACAATACACATACAATTTGGGGATCTCACTTTAAGAAAAATACAAAATTACAAAAACAGAATAGAGCACAAAAGTGAATACTTATTTAGAATGGGGGGGGGTCTCAACATAATACAATTCATGAAAGCTGAAGTATACTACATTGCAACTTCCAGAAAACATAGTGTTTTTACTAACTATCTGACATTCTATAATACTTTTTCCCCATATTTTTATTTCATTTGCATAGATCACTTCTTACATAACAATTTTGTAATAGCTTTTATAGAAAAAATAAAGATAGTTCATTCTTTCCTCTAACTATGGTTGATAAGTTATTTTGCATTGATCTTTTGGTAATGTTTCTTTCAGCTTTATAATTCATAAATAGTAACATCATGTACATTTTTATGATTATTGTCAAATTCAGAGAAATTCTTATCAAATTTATTTTATAAATGTAACAAATTCTGGAAGATTTCCCTGCAGACGACTAGCTTCTGGCCCCACACATTTCAAACACTGCTTCTCCAGTATGACTCACACAGTTCAAGTGTAATAAGTCACACTGATATTTTGATTACTTCTAACTCTACACCCTCATCTCACAACAGCTGAGGTAGCAGTAGGAGCATTTCTGATACTTAATCATATGCTGGGACAGCTAATTAGATAATAATAATTTATCTATTCATAAAAGCGACTGCACATAGCATAAAAATATCTCTAGATCCAAACACAATTTTACTGCCAGCTTTTCTTTATCCAGACCCTAAAACGCCACCACACTGCCATCTAAGAGGAGAGGGAGTGTAATAAAGGGGGAGTTTGACTCAAAAGAAACAGTGGTCTTACCCAATCAGGGTGCAAATCTGTTTCTTAAGTTATACAAAGGCATTGGAGAGGTAAAAATATTGTAGAGTCCCTCCCGGGCCTTGGGATAGGCAGATGTCCTGGATCCTAAGCTCCATTAGCTTCAAGTCAATCTGCCTCTGCAGATACATGCACAATCTAATACAAATACGGTTATTTGTATTAAAAATAAATACCTTTATGCCCTCCCATAATCTTCTCCAAGCTCATATAATTTTACACAGACATGCACATTTATTCACGTATATAGAGAGAGCTGTCCGTGTTCCACACAAAAATGGGACATTATGCCTTTTTCTGAATTTTGCTTTCACTGAAAAGCACTGCAAAATCTTTGTAAGTCAATCTCTGTAGAGCTCTAATTCATTCTTTATAATGGTTATGTAATAGTCCATAATTTATTCAATCATTCTCCTATGAGCAACAACTTTATTTCCAGACTTTTATATGGAAAACATGCTCCAGTGAATATTCCTGTTCATACGTAATGCTGGTGAGTTTTTATGAGATTCTACTTCACAACATGATTCAATCGTAAGCACCTCTGAAGATTTTATTCAATTTCCTAAGTTTCTACTGAATGTCCTTTTTCTCTTCCAAGAGGATTATAAATTTTTAATTTGAATACATAGCAGATTACTTCCCAAAAGCATTTTAAAAGTTCACATTTCTACCAGCAATATAAGGAAATATTCTTTATCTCCATATCCCCGCTAGCAATAGGTACTAGCAGTCTTTTTACAGTACTCAACCTTATAGCAAATAATATATCATTAAGTTAATTTGCATTTCCTTGATTATAACAAAGTTGAACATATTTTCATACATTTGGGGGCCATATGGCTTTGCTTCATTATCACCTCCTCATATATTTACCCATTTTCCTGTTGGTTTGGTGATCTTTTCAGTGTCCATTTGTAAGAATTCTTGGTAGTGTCTGCTAACCCTAATTTATATTAGTTTTCTAGACCACTCATTTGTATACTGAGTTTTTATAAGTGGTATCTTTGACATACAAAGAGATATTGGACAATGTAGATGTCCAAAAATATTTATAGCACCATGATTTAGTATTAAGAAATTCTTAAAAGTCAAGAACCATATGACTTCACTCATTCGTGTATGAGTGGGATATAAAACCAAAAGCAAAAAAGGAACAAGACAAACAAAGAAACAAAAACTCATAGACACAGACAACAGTTTAGTTGTTACCAGAGAGTAAGGGGGAAGGGAAGATGGTAGAAGAGAGTAAGGGGGCAAAATATACGGTGATGGGAGAACTGACTCTGGATGGTAAGCACACCATGTGATATACAGATGATGTATTATAGAAATATACACTTGAGACCTACATAATTTTACTAACCACTGTCACCCCCAATAAATTTAATAAAAAAATAAATTCTTCCCCATACTTCTATTATATAAATATAGATATGTGCACATATGGTCTCTAACATTCTCTTCATAGATTTTTCAATATCAGCCTTTAATTTTTGCAATCAGAATTCATTTTTTCATATGATGTAAAATGGAATCCAATTCTGTCTTTATCCTGACAAACAGCCATATTGCCTAATAAATAGTACCAGCACAATTATCCATTCCACTTAACTAAAATGCCACTTTATAATATACTGGCATGTATTTAGTTCCATGGATACTTTTATCAATCCCTATGCCAATACCATACCAATTGTTATGTGTTCTGGCTCCTGGTAAGGTAATGCCTCCCTCAATATTCTTGTTTTCCAAATTTTCTTGAACATATATACATCTTTAAGCCCAAGTTCTCAATGGAAAACAACACCACAAATAAAAAAGAAGAACAAATAATAAAGAAGAACATTAATTTCCATATCTGTTTAAAAATGGTTATTGCAGATTTGGACATGATCATTTGATAAAATAATAGAGAAAGTAGTTCCATCCTAAGAGTCTGTGAAGATTCTTTAAAAGTCATGCGCACATGTGCTTTGTGATAAAGCACAAACTCTCAGATGACAAATTGGTTTCTTAAACTGTTAAGTCATCGATTTAGGAAAATACATATGCAATTTCTCTAGAAGTTTATGCAGTATGATTAATTTTTCCAATTAGTAGTAATACTTTGATAAATAGAATATATTTGGGAGAATAGCCATTATTATGAACTAGTGGCAAAACAGCTGTATGACTGTGGTAATATATTAAAACAAAAAGTCATTAATCTAAGATTGAGCCACAATATTTATACAATATTTTGGCCCAATTTCTCAATCTTATAGATGTTCAAATGAAAAACACTATATATCATTAATAAGAGAATCCTTTTTTGATCGAAAGCCAATGAGAATGGAATGACTACTGGAAAAAAAATTGAAAGGCAATATGAATGCATGTGAATACTTAGAAAATGAGCAGACACTTTGCTTAGAATAAAAATGTTCTTAATCAGAAAGTGAATTCTGCTTCTTGAAACAGAAACTCATCTAAAGTCACCTAAGCCCCTGGGGGTTATTTTACCCCCAGAACAGGAATTCCAGAGGTAGGAGATCAAGGGCTGATGAAGCAGCTCCGCAAATGCCAACATTCTGGGCGTGTTCTCTCTACTCCATCAATTTGTCACATTATTGTCACAAAACACCTTCCCCCCTTTATTCTTCAGATTCTTGTCTGTGTTCACACAGGAAGAAGTGGAACTATCGGGGAGTGGAGTGTTCCCAGACACCCTCAGCTCACGTCTGACTGCCCAGAACAGCACCTTACCATTATTTCTAGTTCCAAGCATTTTTAACTGGACACAACAGCAACAAAATTGGTGAGTAGTATCTGTCTTAATGCTTTTCCTGAGATAAGCAAATGTCCAAGACAGTTTATGGCCTCCTGGTTGAATATATGACAGGTTGGCCAGGTGGCACATGTCCCCAATCCATGCCCGATAAAGGAGTCAGCATGGATTGAGGTTCTAATTGGACTGAGACTGTCCCATACATTGATTAGATTAGAAGAGGGTGGAAATATTGTGGTTTGTGTTTGGGGTTATGACGTTAATTATGTACCCATTATATTAGCAACCATAAAAGGAATGAACCTAAAATGAGAGGTGAAAAAATCTATAGGCTCCCCTTAAATGAACGCTGACCTAAAAATAACCAGCTTTCAGCAATGAGAACAGGAAAGGCACTGGACATCATAATTAGGTATTATCTATGATAAATACAGAAGAGTTTAGACAAACCTAAAAGTAATTGTCCTCTACACTGAGCAGTAATCAAGCATTTGTTAGATCTAGTTTCCTCTGAAAAATAAAAGAGAAAAAGGTCTAGTCAGAGTATGGAATGCTTGTTTCTGATCCCAGATCCAGCACATAGAAGCCCCTGGACCTTTCTACACCTCTACCTCGACACTTAAAGTGAAGACCACTTTTTTCCTTTCTGTGCCACAAAAAGTTATGGCTAATTTATAATTCTAGGGAAAGGAAGAACACCTGTACAGAGAATATAAAGGAAACAAGAGTATGCTTTTTATACATTTAATAATATTTAATAGTGATGTTTTAATATTAACAGTCATTTAATATTAATATACAATATTTAATAACATTGTTATATAACAATATTATTTAATAATGTTATTATATAATATTGCATAGTATATATTATATAAAATAATAATAAGACATGTAGAGCCAGAACAATGGAAGCCAGCTGGCAACAGTTCAGAAAGGGAAATAAATGGACAGACTCTCATCATAAATGAGGTTTGCCAGACCTCAGGAGCTGAGAGTCAGGAAAGTTTAAGCTGGAGATGAAGTATCTCCAGCTCAGATATACTGAAGGTATACTGAAAGCAAGTGTGAGTTGGGAATCAACTAAAAAGGTAAGGTATTTGTATCAAGTTGTGTGTTAAGAAGTCTTTGAGATTAATGTAAACTCGTGCACGCGTATGAAAACGTCTTTACTGTGTATAAGCAGTTATACAAATACAAAATGGTTTTACTATTCAGACTTTATGGCTAATATCAGATATTCATGTTACATGAGGGACACCAAGGAGGAAAACATGATCTTACAAGAGAGAACAAATCAAAGGGGTTTTTATGGTTTTGAGAAAAGAAAATGGAAGAGGAAAAGGTATATGTCAATAGGTCAGAGGTGGGGAGGTGGAGGGCACGCACCATATCCAGTGATGAGAAAATCCTGGCTAACAAACCTAAAGAAAACAAAAGCAGCTTGAGACCAGGGGACACAGCAGACGATCTCAGATCCATTCAATCCAATCCTTCTAAACACCCCACACACACTGTCCTTAGTAAAATGACGACCTTCAGGATAGTACCCTGCATACGGAGAAGATGGAGACGACCAGTAAAGTCCTCCATAGCTAAACAGTAGCTGTCAGTCCTCCATAAAAAAAGGGATTCTGAGAATACAGACCAAAGTTAACAGCTTTCGATAGCCTCAAGCCCGCTGACCCAGGCATGGATTTCAGAAGTAATGAGAACAATAGTTTGTTTATGGACCTGCACCTCTGAACAAGGGAGCCATAGATGACTATATATGTGACCTTTCCCATCACACTGTAAAGCAACTCAGTCTGAACATCACATACTTTTAAAACAATAGGAAGGAAGGAAGGAAGGAAGGAAGGAAGGAAGGAAGGAAGGAAGGAAGGAAGGAAGGAAGGAAGGAAGGAAGGAAAGAAGGAAAGAAGGAAAGAAGGAAAGAAGGAAAGAAGGAAAGAAGGAAAGAAGGAAAGAAGGAAAGAAGGAAAGAAGGAAAGAAGGAAAGAAGGAAAGAAGGAAAGAAGGAAAGAAGGAAAGAAGGAAAGAAGGAAAGAAGGAAAGAAGGAAAGAAAGAAAGAAAGAAAGAAAGAAAGAAAGAAAGAAAGAAAGAAAGAAAGAAAAAAAGAAAGAAAGAAAAGAAGAAAAAAAGAAATTTGCTCTGAATGAATAATCCCCCATAACTATAACTTCCAAAAAACATAGGAATAGATGTCAGATGAAGAAGAATTTTAGAAGAACAGAGTTCCACTCAGTTCTACCTTTTCAAAATCCCAATCCTTGAAAAATTCTACCACTATAACATTGAATCCTCATCCCTTTTTTATGCACAATACTGAATACTGACAGCAATCAGCCCAAAACCTGATTGGAAGAGGAGGTGGTTCAAGATGCAAAAAAAAAGAAAACCACCACTGAACAACATTCCACTGGAGTGAGGTAAGGGAAGTGACCACAAATCCCCGTGACAAGCCCTCTAATATGCTTTCCAGTACGCAACATAATAGCATGTACGGCATAGTCATCTTCTCTTAAGGCTGGAGGAACTCAGATATGGTGCTTCATGGCGCTTTTCAACATTCCAATAATCCTTAGCAAGAGATGATCTCAAAATCCTTTTTGAGAAGAACTTTATAAGACCTGTGCACCTCGTTTGGCCTTGAGAGATTAGGCTGTGCCCAGTGTGCACATGCCTGTAATCCTCATGTGGGTGTCCGCTGAATTCTGGAAACAGGCCCAGAGCTCCGTGGGAATTAGGCAGTTACACTCCATCCTTGTGACTTGTTTTTAAACCCCAGGACTTTAATTTTCTTCACCATTTATTGTATTACTATCCTTGTCAGCATCTTAGGGCGGGTGGCAGGTATTCAAATTCTGTAACATCTACCGCAAGAGAAAATATCCAGTAGTTTTCAATTATTTTTTTCAACATCTTACTACTACCAAGAGGAAGTTATTTCTTTCTACTGAGCAAATAAGGCCTTCTCCTGGCCCCATATGGAAATACATGCTTCGTTCTTATGGATTCGGGTCCAAATGTCCGTGGGGAGAATCAATGCTGGGTATTTCATCGAAAAAGCAAATTTCTACCTCAGTACAACTCTTAAAACTGGAAAGCTTCTATATGAATACTGCCTCAACAATGTAATTACAACCATGTAATTACTGTCCTCTACAATGTAATTGTTGTGTGTTTTTAAAAAATTTTATTGGAGAAGGGGAACAGGACTTTATTGGGGAACAGTGTGTACTTCCAGGCCTTTTTTTTTCTTCCAAGTCAAGTTGTTGTCCTTTCAGTCTTAGTTGTGGAGGGTGCCATTCAGCTTCAAGTTGTTGTCCTTTCGATCTTAGTTGTGGAGGGCGCAACCCAGCTCCAGGTCCAGTTGCCAGTTACTAGTTGCAGGGGTCGCAGCCCACCATCCCTTGCAGGAGTCGAACCGGCAACCTTGTGGTTGAGAGGACGCACTCCAAGCAACTGAGCCATCTGGGAGCTCAGCGGCAGCTCAGCTCAAGGTGCTGTGTTCAATCTTAGTTGCAGGGGGTGCTGCCCACCAACCCTTGCAGGACTCGAGGAATTGAACTGGCAACCTTGTGGTTGAGAGCCCACTGGCCCAAGTGGGAATCGAACCAGCAGCCTTCAGAGTTAGGAGCATGGAGCTCTAACCGCCTGAGCCACCAGGCCAGCCCCTACAATGTAATTGTAGAGGACAATTACAGCTCATTTGTTATCACCAAGCCAACCTCCTTCTCCAACCTTACATCTGGTAAGATTATTTCCCTATTTATTCAGCTCCTGAGAGGGCTATTCCGCATGGAAATATCACCGATTTGATTAACCTCAGCCAGTACCATTGGTAGCTTCAAAGGTTAACTTGGCCTCTATCACCCAAAAGGTTAACTTGGCCTCTATTACCCAAAAGGTTAACTTGGCCTGCATCACCCAAAAGACAAAGAACAGAGGCATGATTCAAACCCAGGGCTGCCCCACCCCAGACTCTGAGTTCCTTTTGTTGGGTTCTAGTCTCTTGTGTGAGTCAGATGACAACAACAGACACCCTCCATAGAAAGATGAGCATACGTCCATCTGCAGCATGCGAGGTTTCAATCTTTGACGGTAAATTCATTTTTCCAGGAACACTGAGAGGACATTATAATGAGGCTCAAAGCCTGAGGTCGTCTCTGCATAAATTCTATAGCCAAGTATCTCCATTTATTTCTTCTTTTTCACACCAAATGCCACCATAAGCCCTCACCATTTCAGACCCCCTAATTAACACCACTGACTCACATACAATGACACCTGACTGCTCTGCCTATCGCAATTATATCCAACCCCCACCCCAGGATCCAAATAATAGCTAGTTATTTGAAAACTTATTATTAGTCTTAAGTAATTTGCTTTTGAGCATCAGAGTCAGGGGCAAAGCCAGGGGCATGGGACCTGGGCTTGCACTGCTAATAAACCATAATCTTCTCTTTGAATTCCGCAGCCTGTCATTAAAAGGGGAGGCCTGTCTTTCTGCTTCCAGGATTGTCTTTCTAAACGCTGATGTCTCTCCAGTATAAGATCGCTTCGGACACACTTGCCCCTGTTCCCTGAACTCACCATGCTCATTTCCCTTCTCCTTTCCTATAATCGTACTCCCCTCTGAACACGATTGCCTGTTCTACCCATCCTTCGGGACCTCTCCTAAGAGCCCCAGGAGGCAAATGACCCCTTCCCTAAAGTCTGAGAAAATTTAGCTCGCTCTTCAGCATTGATCTTATGCCATCTTCCATTATAGGTTATTCATGCATATGTGTCTTGTCTCCATTGGATTCTAGGGAACTGAAGGCTTCCCGTCGTGTATTAACTATATTTTCTTATTTTTTGTATTTTTTCCAAATGTGTTTTTAACTAAAGTATAGTTGGCATACAATATTGTTCTCGTTTCAGGTGTATAACATAGTGATTTGACATTTGTATGTCTTACAATATTATCACCACACTGAGTCTAGTAACCGTCTGTCACCATGCAAAGTGATCACACGATTCCTCTTCACCGTTTTCACCCATCCCTCCACTCCCCTCCTCTCTGGCAACCATCAGTTTGTTCTTTGTTTCTATGAGTCTGTTTTTGTTTTGTTTGTTTGTTTGTTTGTTTTGATTTTTTCAATTCCACTACAAGTGAAATCATGTACTATTTGTATACGCACCCCTATGTTCACTGCGGCATTATTCCATAGCCAGGATATGGAAGCAGCCGAGGTGCCCATCAATAGATGAATGGAGACGTGATACATATACAATGGAATATTACTCAGCAATAAAAAAATAAATCCTATCATTTGTGACAACATGGATGGACCTGCAGGGTACTATGTTAAGTGAAGTAAGTCAGACAGAGAAAGACAAATACCAAATGATTTCACTGATATTTTCTGCATTCTTGATGCTCTAGTATCTGGGGCATCAATAAATGGAGAGACTGCTCCTCCCAGAGTTAGCTAATTCCTAGAGATAGCACCCGACTTCCCTAGGAGCACGTCTTTCATACGCAAACCAACAAAGTCAAAGCTCTTGCCATTCAACTACCTCCTTTCCTGAGCTCTCACACATCAAGCCGGCCCACATATCATCCAGGGCCAGATACCAGGCACCCAGGGGCAGCCCTGATGTCCCAGAGACTACTGGAATTATTCTAAGGATCCCATCCTAAGTCTACTTGCCCTTCCTTGCCTTTCCTGCGGAAACCACAGTAAAAACTGTTGCCCACACTTGCCCTCACCCCCTCTGCCTCCTCTCTGATGCTCGTGCTTCCCCGTGTGGCCCTGTGTGGCATATATGTCTCCTGCATCTCGGGAGCTGTGAGCACAAACTTCTTCCTTCAAGACCTCATTTCTGTGTCTGCGTGTCTTGCCTTACCTAAATAAAGCAAATCCCAGGTGGTACACTTCAAAACACATTGACAGGGTAGCTCTTTTATGACTCCCCTATTCCCCCGACCCACCATATGCTAAAATAGTGCCATATTCTACAGTAGAGTGACCTATGTCAAAGAAATATAAACACAGATGGAAGCAAATAGACACAAAGGTTTAATTTTTCAGCTATGAGCAAATACATAAAGCAAACAAATAAGAAATGCATATGGAATATGTTTATACGCTTCAAAAGAACAAAAGTATACACAAAGCTTTTAATTCAATATTTTTACTGAGCCTCAAATTATCATGGTATTACTCTCGTAGTCTCTATATTCTACTTTAATTTCACTTTAGTTCATTTCTCTAGAATCGCATGAACACTACACACAATCTTATGGAGCTCATCTACACCCACAGGATAATACTAATAAATTTTTTAAATTTGATTAAGTCACTTAAATCCCTTTTGCAAAGTTTAAAGGTGTCTTTTAATGAGATAAACCTCATATGCATGTCCTGTGATGTGACACCTGAATATTTCAATGACACCTTCAGAAAAGTTCTATCAAAACATGACTGAGTTACTTGGCTGCTCCACGGTGAGCTGTGACTGGGACACTTTCCCGAGTAATTGGTAATAGCTTGTGTGACATCCAGCTCACCACACTGTCTGTCCCTTCTGTTCAAGTTCGGGGAAAAGAATATCTCATTGATTTTCACTATTCTGCAAAGTAATGCAGGATCAAACAGTGGATTTGGGGAGGGCACTTTGGTATCTTTAAAGGGAAGGATTTGTGAGGAAATAATTTACTTCCTCACTCTGACACACACACCTTGGTGAACTGTGGGATTGTCGTGTTTGGGGGGTTCTGGTTATCCTGCCTCAGGACTGCGGGGTGAGAACACGGGGCTGTGAAGAGCTGTGGTAGCCCCTGAAGGTGATGGTGATTCCTGACAGCCATCACTCCAAAGGACAGGTCCTCAAAACTAAGAAGGCAGCTCCAGGTGAGACCCCAATGCTTCTGGCCCCAGCCTCCCTATAACCACCCTCCCGCTCTCACCAGTGTCCGCCACTCTTTTCTGCTCACATCCTGTGCCTGTACTGCTTTCTTTGCCTGGTATGCCCTCTTCCCCCACCCATCTCGAAACAGTTGGCTCCTTCACTTCCCCATATCTTGACACAAACATCAGCTCCACAAGAGGCACTCGCTCATCCTCCCCAACCCCACCTGACTTTTCCTTACATCCCCTTGTGTATTTTTTTGACAGCCCTTATTGGCATATAAAGGTATCTAATTGTTTTGTTTACTATCTTCCTAACTAACTCAGAAGCCCAAGTACCTACTCGACAAATGTTAAACAAAAGAATACACTGGAGAGGAGAATCAGTACTTTTCTTGGCAGAGTTTGAGATAATAGCTATACAATTCCTGAATAATAAAAGACAGTGCCCACATGAAGAATTATTGTCATCCAATTGAGTAATTAATATATGCCAGGCAATTAACCTTTGACACAAGTCTTCAGTGGGCACTGAGAAAGGTGGAAGTTCTCTCACAGGAGGTACCTGACTATGTACCAGGATCACATAGCTAGTCGACAGCCAAGATTCAAACCTAAGTTTGGCTCCAAATCTCATCTTCTGAAACACTGCATAAGCAGGGGTTAAGAACCAGAAACTCCACCCACAGTAGGGTCATAAAGCTCTACCTTGGTGAGCCACATTCAAGACCCACATTCCTTTGAATATTTTTCTGTATTGTAATACACTAGCCTTTGACAAGAATGCCTTAAATGTTATAAACTCAATTGAGTGAGAGTTACTATATTAGTCCACTCAGGCTCTTGTCCTGTACCCAAAATATTATAAACAGTAGAAATTTACTTCTCAGTTTTGGAGGCTGGCAAGTTTTGGAGGCAATCAAGGCGCTAGTAGATGCAATGTCTGGTAAGAGCCCACTTCCTGGCTCAGAGACCGCCATTTTTTTTTTTTTTTTTTTTTGCTGCTTCCTCAAATGACAGAAGGTGCGAAGTTGCTCTCTGGAATCTCTTTTATAAGGGTGCTCATGCCCTCCATAAAGTCTATGCCCTCATGCAAGCAGATTATGAAACTGAGATTTACAATTTCTGTGCTTTTACAATAGAATATTTCATGGTTTTATTAGAAACCATGAAATATTCTATTGCAAAAGCACAGAAATTCATTAATCCAAAATACAACTTACATACAAAGGTCAGCTCTAGCAGTAACTGTCTAAGAGAACAGATTGTTCCTCTAAGGCAATAGGGCTTTTAAAAACCCCATCTTTTGTTTATTTTAAAGACAGAAATGTACTTTTCAAAATGTGATTTTGCTGAAAGGGCTGTCTGTCATCACATCACTTGACCATTGCCCTGTCACCTCCCATTTTACTAATAAGGATGACAACATCGACTGAAAATCCAAAGTGTGGCAGGCAGTGTCCTCTGTGTGTCGTGATGCGTGTATTTTCTTTTCTGCATCATATATTTAGTCTTCAAAACTTCCTTCACAGGAGATATCAACTTTCCCATTTTCTGTAGGACGCTGAAGCCCATTTACCTTATGTTACCTTTTACTGTTTTCAAATTTCCTTAACTAAAAACTGTTCTGTCAGGAGGTAACTAATACGAAAAAATATATATATTTTTTCCCTTTTAGTATAGACTTCATGCAAGGCTTCAAAAGAAGCCAGAAGCAATAGAAAAATTATCCAGTCATCTAACATTCAAGTGGGAGATGGCAAAGGATTGGCAGGCCCAGGGAAACGAGGTAAATCAAACCACACAACTTACACAGACCTGCATTCATTCTCCAAGATGCTGGCAGGCCTTGTTTTCCCCACCTACTCTTTTTTTCCACAACTACTCATTTTCATGACATAAAATATTTACATGTAGAATTGGCCTTTTACTATAAAACTTAATGCCTGGGTAAAAAAAAAAAAAAAAAATTAAAAGTCCATATACTCACTCCATCCATAGGACAGCAATTCCTAAAGAAATGAAACAATACAACCAGATTAATCTCAGATGACTCTCAGGGGGACATCCGGTGCTGGGAGCAGTCAGCTGGTGGATACACTGCTCAGTTGTCATTGTTTATGTGAAAAAGCACAGGAATCCAGTCATGTGTTCAGAGGGTTCGAATCCAGATATGGAGACAAAACATATTCAAACCAAGAAGTTTGAGTTGTGCAGCTCAGGTCAAAGTCCACAACATGAAACCACACTAGAACTTGGTTATAGGAAGCAAAAAGTATTTTCGAGAAATAAAAACAAACAGAGTGGGAAGGGAGGAGGGGCGGGGGAGACAAGGGTCCCTCCAGGCCCCATTTATGCTTCCAGGTCTCCCACATACAGGCTCAGGGCCCCACAATGGGTGGCACTGTCTTCAACAAGCCTTCCAAAAGCCAGTATCACCACTACTTGAAACCAACGTTAAGTCCCTTGTCAACACCTTAAACTTTGGCCATTTCTGAGATAATGACACACCGTGGCCTTTCCTGAGCAAATGAGAGGTGAGTAATGAGAGGTGAGTAAAGTTAGAGGAACCCCACCTTCAAAGGTAGAAGAGAGGGTTTATGACTGAAACAGTCTCCCCTTCCCATTCTTGTTTGGTTGACCCAACGCTGTGCCCTCAAAGCCCTTAGAATAATACCAAAGGTGGGCTCACAGAGGTGTTAGGTGTGGGGGGTAATTAGCTACAGAGGAATCTGAGGACCTGCCTAAGTCAGGCAGTTTGCAAAGGGGAACATTAAAATGGATATAAGAGGTGAAAGCTGTGACAAGAAAGAAGACAGTGATCCAAGGGACGCCAGTGAGCAAAGAGCCACTGGGGTCCAGGAAGAACATGGTGGAGTTTACAGGCTAAACCTGCAGGTCTGTGTGAGTCTGCTGACAGTGAAGTGACAAAAGAAACCATTACCGAGTCACACTTACTCCCTGCTAGGATTCAAACAGAAGGTACCCGAAAGAATAAATAGGAAGATGAAGTTAACTGTGTTTGAAAACAATCATAAAAATGTCAGAAGCTCCACATCTGTTTTTATCCTTATGTTGTCAGTTTTTTAAACAAAGATACAAGATCCTGTGAATATCAGAACAGCAAAGCTCTTCTAACGTCCAACAGATACCAAGGATCCCTGCCTCACAAAGCAAAACAAAACACAGGCTATGTTCCTTATAGCCTCCTCTCATTGTATAATCCTTCCTATAATTCATCTCTGCCAAACAGTCTCTCATACCCTTTATAGCATGGAAACCTTTGCTCCGAGGAAACCTAATAAGATATTCATGAATGTTTCAATATTGGCAGCAAGAATCCTCTCCAGTGCCAGAAAGATCAAGCTCCCCCCCCATACCAAGTACACACAAAGCGCCCCCCAGAGATTTATCTACTCTATACAAAAGTAAATGCAGTAGACCTAGACTGATCTTTTCATTTGGTTTTTTTACCAAAGGATTACAAAACTAAAGTATATTATTTAACAAAGCAAAACCAAGTGGGTCCCTTAACATACAGCAAAACCCACGTGTGTTTTCCAACATCACCTCGGTTCCCTGCGCCATGGAGCCTGGACAGCTCCCTCCCCAGTCAACCACATTGGCTGTCCCAAGCCTTCCCTCTCCACAACCTCTCTACCCCCACACCCCTGCACTTGGAGACGGTGCCCCTCCCTGTGTCACAGAGTCCCCCGCAGCTCTGGGCTGGACTTCATCTACCTTGGTAGCCACGACACAAACTGACTACTTACCTAAGTCCACACTGAGTTCAGGAACTTGCTCTAGGGTCTGGTACCGTCTGCGACCCTGCCCACTTCCTTTACCTATCCCTCCGCCTCACGCCACTGCTTACCCCTCAGCCTATACACATGCTCAGGACTCTTTTTACCAAGATATTTTTTAAATAAAATCCCTCATTAACCTTTCTCCCCTTTTATCAAGTCTCTCTCATTCAAGAAGACGGTTCTCCCCTGCCAACCTCCTCACGCCCCTCCAGCCTACCGCCTACAATCTACCCCACCTGGCTGCTGACGTTCCTGTTAGAACTGAAATGTTTCAGCAGCCTGTCACAGCAGGACCACAGCTGACACTATCTGCCACCGCCCCTCTGAAGAGTCATCCTTGCCTTCTGCAGCCCTCCTTTCCTGGTGACCACCTTCACCTTGGATGGCTTCTTTTCCTTTGCTGATGGATCTCCCCTGAGGTTCTGCCCTTGGCCTTTACTCAACATCCTGAACCATCTTTTCCACTCCCATGGCTCAAATTACCACTAGTGTGCACATGGTCACCAAATCCAGCCATGACCTCTGCCACAAGCCTTCTCTGAACCATGTATTTCTGGATACACCTGCCTGCCTATCCTACAAAGTCTGCCAGGTCGATGTGGCCAAAACTGACGGCACCGCCTCCAGTTTCCCTCATCTGCTTAGTAATCCCACAGTGAGCTTCCTCAGCCAAGCCCAAGAGTCAAGAAAAGAGCAAAGAAACAAAAACGAAAAACAAAAACCCACAGGAACATACTACCAAAGAGTTGTGACAGCAAAGAGGTCAAGTGTCCCTACTGAATGGAAAAAGGATCTCTGTGGGGATTTTGTTACTTAACCCAGAAAATTTTTAAAAATGTATGAGCAAAGTCATACTACACAAACATAAACAAAAAGAAAGCAAAAGCTATAATATTAACACTAAAATCAAGTTTAAAACCATGAAACATTTTCATGAAAACTATGAAACCTTTCTTAAGCGACGATGGTGCAGAGTGAAGAAGCAGTTGCCTTAGGACACACCTCGCTGGTGGAGGCACAGAATAAGCTGAGAAAGCAGAGATGCTCACAGCTCAGACAGCTCGAAGCTGGTGGCCTGATGCTGACAGGCCGAGTGTGGTTCCCGGGGAAGGCGCTTGGCGGGACACTCACTGCTCCGAGTGCCCGCTGTCTCGGTAACCGCTCGCTTCCAAAAAAAACACTGACGGTTATTTTCACTTCTCGCCTTTTGTCATAAAAGCAAAAATCCTCTTTGGATGTCTTTTAGTTATGGAAAACAGGTACTAATGTAGGTCTTTTGTAAAAGCGATGTGGCTTCAAGTAAACCTTCAAGAAGCAAGGCGTACCTGCATAGCTCTGTTACCACCAGTGTGGGAAATTCTATGTATTAAATTACATAGCATGAAAACGTGTAACACAAAAATCACAAGCAAATTGACCAAAAATTTTGCAACGGGAGACTAATGTTATTATCAGACTAATTGGTAGGCTAAAAATACAGATTTGGAAAATGTAATTTAAAAATCTCGACAAATGAACTTTGGAGCCTATAGAGAATAAATCTTCCTTCCAAGAGCAGAGGGAAACCTAGAATAAGTCCCTCAGTCCTAGTCACAGGGACTAAAGCAATGGAATATGTACCATAACCATGGCCCACTGCCCACTTTTGCCAACGGGCAGGAGAAACTGGGTCCCACCCACCTCGGGCACAAAACCAGCAGGAGTAGGGGTCACAGCAATAACTGGCTAACAGGTCAACTGAAATATTGTTCCAGCAGTGCCAGCCCATGGACTTACTATCCATTCAGCCACAGGAATTCAGAACTGGAAGAGACCCTGAAAAACCTAATTGGAACCCCTCATTTTGCACAGAAGGAAAATGAGGCCTGGAAGATGAGGTGCGACGTCTAAATATACCCACATAGGGACAGAAAGGGTTGCAGCTCCGTTGGGGACACAGTGTGACATTGCAGAGCCAGGTTCGGCTCCGCAACTGGCAATGGATGGATGGTGACAGGTGACGTTACTTGCCCAGTGTGTCTGACACCCACAGGAAATTGGGGTTTTTTTACCAGTGCCCTCCTCTGTGTTACAAAATTACTTTCAGTAACAATCATGAAATAAGCGCATATGTAAAACAGATCAGAAAAGAAACAGACAGCAAATACTGTCTTTATTAAATTTTTTCTAATTATGCCAATAATATTCAGTTTTATTTGAGTACAAAAAAGAAAAAAAAGCACAACTATTTATTCAATAATTTTCATATCTACAGTGTGAACTTTCATCCTTTGGTTATTGGCTGCTACAATATTTGTCATAATTGTCAAGTAACAAATAAGCGAAATTTAACAAAACCAGAATGTCCGCAAAAGGTATAATTTAGATAGCTACTAAATCATACCACTAATGTTATGTTTTATTTTCTTAATTTGGTCTTCAATTTTAAATCGATAACTAATTATGGAAAATTTTAAATTTTAAGATGTTTATTAAATCTAGTCCATGTGCACTGGCGTCCGGAAACTTACGTGGGAGTGCTCCTAATTGGTTTCCGTAAAGAATATTTAAACATGACAAAAATGTGGCAGTGCGAAGCACATATAGAATCTTTAAAAATTAAATAGTAATCACAGCAATTGCTTAGAACTTAGTTCAACTGAAGACTTTCATTTGTTTTCAATGATAGTTGACAATCAATATTATATTAGCGTCAGGTGTACAACACAGTGATTGGACCTTACAAAATGATCACCACGAGAAGTCTAATACCAATCTGTCACCATACATAGTTATCACCATATTAGTGACTCTATTTCCTGCGCTGTACATTACATCCCTGTGACTTGTTTTATAACTGGGCTTTGTACTTCTTAATTCCCTTCCCCTTTTCATCTCAATCCCCTCCCTCTCCCCTCTGGCAATTATCAGTTTGTTCTCTGCATCTATCAATGTGTTTACATTTCATTTTGTTTGTTTGTTTGTTTTGTTTTTTAGATTCCATATACAAGTGAAATCATATGCTGTTTGTCTTTCTCTCTCTGACTTATGTCACTTAACATGATCCTCTCTAGTTCTATCCATGTTGTCGCAAATAGCAACATTTCATTTTTTTTATGGTTGAGTAATATTCCAGTGTGTGTGTATGTGTGTGTGTGTCTGTGTGTGTGTGTGTGTGTGTGTGACATCTTTTTTATCCAGTCATATATTGATGGACACCTACATTGCTTCTTGGCTATTGTATATCTTATATATTATATATCTTATATAAGATATATATTAATATGTTGTATGTCTGTAATACTGTATATTGGCTACATTGCATATCTTGGCTATTGTAAATATGCTGCAATGAACATAGGGGTGCATATGTCTTTTTGAATTAGCGTTTCCATTTTGTTCAGATAAATACCCAGAAATGGTACTGCTGGGTCATAAAGTAGTTCTATTTCTTTTTGAGGAACCTCCATACTATTTTCCATAGTGGCTGCACCAATTTACATTCTGCCAACAGTGCACAAGGGTTCCCTTTTCTCTACATCCTTGCCAACACTTATTATTTCTTCTTTTTTTATAATAGCCATTCTTACAGGTGTGAGGTGATATCTTACGGCTTTGATTTGCATTTCCCTAATGATTAGTGATGTTGAAAATCTTGTCATATGTCTATTAGCCATCTGTATGTCCTCTTTGGAGAAATATCTATTCAGATCCTCTGCCCATTTTTTAAATTGGATTGTTTGGGGTTTTTTATGTTGAGTTGTGTGACTTCTGTATATGTTTTTGATATTAACCCCTTATAGAATATATCATTTGCAAATATATTCTCCCATTCATTAAGTTGCCTTTTCATCTTGTTGATGGTTTCCTTCACATTGAAAAGCTTTTTAGCTTGAGGTAGTCCCATTTATTTATTTTTTCTTTCATTGCCTTTGCCCAGGGACATATATCCAAAAAATTTTGCTAAAAACAGTCAGAGGGTTTATTGCCTATTTTCTTCTAGGATTTTTATAGTTTCAGGTCTTATATTTAAATATTTAATCCATTCTGAGTTTATTTTTGTATGTGGCATAAAAAGATGATTCAGTTTCATCTTCTTTGCATGTGTCTGCCCATTTATATTTCCCAATACCAATGGATAACAAATGTTCTTGAAGACATCTTCTTTACTCAAACTTACCCAAAAAGTTAAAAAGAAGTATGAGAAAAGATGAGAAAAAGAGTAAGAAGATAATCAGAATCACAAATGCAGAGCTCTTGCTTTTCCACCATCATATCCCCAACGGCAAACCCCACAACTGGTATGTACTAGGACCAAAAATAAATTTGTCGAATAAACAAAGTTTAAACTTCAATTGATATAGATGAAGGACGCCAGCTATCACATGAACCCCAAAGGCACCTGCGTTTGTGGGCAGATATCAATCTGTTATATCTGAAGAACTGCATTAAAAGCATTTAACTCAGCGACCCCCTTTCAAGAGTACTTTCTGTATAAAAGCACAACATCAAAACCACACAATACATCAATTTCTGAGGCCTAAGTATCTGCTTTGGGGTTTCTACTTTGTTCAATAAGCAATTAAATGTGAAGGGAATCTTAGAACAACGTGTTAAGCCAATTCCCATTTTCGGTACAAGTCTGACCTTCACCAGTTGAGCAAAGTCATTCAGCAAAGACTTTATGCTTCCTATTGGTTAGGAACTATGCTTGGTGCTGGGGAGAAGGCAAGATAAAGCAGACAGGCTTTGCCATCAAGGATGATACAGCAGAGCTGGAGACATAAAAATAGATGTGATGCGACATGCTAAATTGCACAACAGAAAAGTCTGGGCACCTCTGCAGCACAGGAAGGGATGGCTCAACCCGCCACGGGCGGGGATGCGGGACAAGGAAGCAAATGATTCTTAAGAGCTCTGAGGCCTGAGCCTTAAAAGACAGAGCGCACCAAGAGGAAACACTTTGTAGGCAAAAGGGAACATTCTAGGGAAAGTACCGTGATGAAAGGACCCGTGAGTGACTCCGTGCTGCTACAACACAGGAGAGGAAGTGGGGAGATGGAACTGTAAGCGTGGGACAGAATGAGAATGGCCTTGGGAATCTTACCAAAGACAAAATAAAAGGAGCAACGGTCACTGTACCGTTGTACCGAAGAACCACAGCACCTTCACTGTTTTAGCGTGAAACCACTTGGGAGGGATATGGGCATAGAGCCAGGGCGCCACCTTTGAAGCGGACAAACGAGAGCCTGAACCTGGGCAGTACAAACCATCTACTTCTTGATGAGTCAAATCTGGTCTAAAACCCCACACATCCCCACCACGCTTCTCCTTCAGCCCTCCTGGCCCTGGAACAGCCCAGCTTTTCCTTACGACCATCAGAGAAAATGGGTGTGGTGAGTTTGAGCACACTGCAGACATGGGGAGGAAAAAAGTCATTTGAACTTGCTTTACATTTTTATACCATTTTTTTAAATGGCACTTGCTGTGGTACACAGCAAGATGTAAGACAAAGCATAGAAGATTCAAAGGGATGCCATAAAAAATGACAGCTTGAAGAGCACTGAAACTCCCCATAATGATGGAGATTTACTATTTCAAAGAGCAATTACACTATTATATGAGGTCCCTAGAGGAGTCAGATTCATAGAGACAGAAAGTAGACTGCTGATTGCCTAGAGCTGGGGAAATGAGGGACTGGGGAGCTGTTTAATGGACATAAAGTCTCAGCTTGGGGAAAATGGAGAGCGTACAGGAGATGATGTATGGTGGCGATGGCAGCACAACAACATGAATGTACTCAATGCCACTGAACTGTATGCTTCAAATGGTTAAGATGGGAAATTTTATGTATATGCCTTTGCCACAATGAAAGAGCAAAAGAGCCATAAGCCCATCTGACCTGTTATGGAAGACGAGACGTACAATATGCATGGCGCATTATGGTCCAGGCAGTTTCACATTTGTAACTTCATTTAGCATCACAACAAGCCTTCAAGAGAAGTATGCTTCCCATTGGACACGTGGGAAAATGAACTCTCAGAGAAATTACTGGAAAAACTCATTCAGCTGGGAGAGCCAAGACTTATAACCAGGTTTGCTTTGCCCCCTTTCCTTTACCTAATTGCCTTCCTTCGCTGGCTATTAAAAACAAAAAATATAGGTGTTTTGTTTTTTTCCCATTACCACTTTTCTAATAAATACTTAATTTAAATTTCTCCATGATAACCTCAGGCGAATACTAAAATTAATCTTAAAAATCAGGTTGCTACCAAAAGAAAATGTAATTTGTTCATTGAAGATACTCATCCTACTCAATTTGCACTTTACCTTTTAATCTCGACTGAGGCAATTCAGACTCGGTTTGTTTTTCTAACTCAAGTGATATGTACCAAGTTTGGTGGGAAAGTTATTGCCAAACATACTGTCCAAAATGTAAATGACAGTAACATCAAACTATATAAAGCGCTCAGCCAGGCACTGTTCAATGTGCTTTGCATACATTAACTCACTTAATCCTCACAATAAGCCTGAGGAATATGCACTAGGATGGGGGTGACAATGAAGGCCACCTTCAACAAAATCACCTGGAGTGCTAGCTTCTAACAGAAATCAGAGCCCCGTCCAGAGTAAATAAACCAAGGTTTTTCTTATGCAATGTAGGGTTTTTGTTGATTTTTTTTAAAAAAATCTATATATCATGGTCTCGCCAACCATGTTACCTTTAAATGCAACAGGAAATGAGAAGTACACGACAGCCTGTGGAGTGCAAATGCGACAAGAACAGGAAATTGAAGGGCAAGGTAAATGTCAGCACTGATATCATTTTGCAGGTTCCACAAGAATGTATTTGATAACTTTATGGGGTGCATAAATAAATCTTGGCAAAAGAGGTTTAGAGACAATTCACTTTATAGCCAGAGACTATCTTTAAAGTCTTATTCGGTAGAGAACACATTTTAGAAGTTACTATATCATTCGAGCACTCCTGCAGAACTCAACCACAGCTCTATTCATTATGTTATAAATATTATTATTCCATGGATGGATGTGGACCTAATTTTATGCTGTTCTGATTTCTAAAATATTCAATGTATTTCAAAAAAAAATGAGTTTCTTTAAAAGGCTAGCTATCCTTATTGCATCCCTTTTTTTCTCATGGCATTGCCTCAAAATATTAAAAATTTAGGAGGTTCCTTCACACAAGAGTTCAAAAAAACATTATTCATAATCAATTTATCTTCAATCACTATGTGAGAAAACATATGTAGCTATGAAGAATGTTAAATCAATTGTATATAAATAGCAATTTTCAAGTCATTTATATAAAAAGCATTATGATTTAAAATCAAAGTCAGCTAACTTTCTTATAAAGCAATCCACTATTCCAAAATCCTTAAATATAATGGGTTGGTTTCTATAAAACACTTATTTTATCCTACAGCAAATGCTAGCATTGCATTAAAAATAACTCTCGTCTAGTTAAATGTATGACGTATGATAAAAAAAAATTTTTTGGAACACTATACCACATCCATGAATAATCCAGAGAAAATACTAGCAAATGGATCACAAAACTAGAAATACATAGTCCTCAGAAACTGGAAGAAAAAACACATGAAAATATTGTCAGTCAGTTGACTGACAGCTTCCAGCTTTCTCAACATTTCCTCAAAATTCATACATACGAACATGTAGTTTTGGAGTTTGGGAAGTACACTTTTAAGGGCAAAAATATAAAAACCGTCTCCAACCCTCATTTAAATTTTTGTTGAGTATAGAAGCAATGTAAATTAAAGCAGTCACCAATCAACTTCATTAAATCAGAAAACTCCCTCTTTTGCAAGGACATGGTAGAAAACCCAGCACCCCAGGAGACCACACGTGCTCCCTGGGACAGTACTAAAAAGCTCTTCTCTATGAATGAGCCTATGACTGTTACAAAAATCATTGAGAGCACTATCAGATGCATGACAGTTCATGAACACTAATTCAAACGTGACATCAGAATTCATTTTTGTCATGGTGATTAAAATTATTTACTGCTACTTATGGCTCAATTGCTGCTTTTTACATGTAGAAATCATAGGTAGCCTCAGTGTAAAGAAAGAACTTTCCACATCAGCTAAGCATGGACTAGAATGGTTTACAAGGTGAATTAATAAGTTCCCAACGGAGACAGATGTTCACCAAATGAATCATAAGCCTTATGTAAGAGTTTTGTACACATTTATACAGAATGGTGGAAGGAGATAAGTGAAAGTATCAACAGGGATCTCCCATTATGTTATTTTTTGTTTTACAATTCCTCGATTTTATAATACAATGTTTGGCTTATAAATATGGCTAACCCATGTCAAGACCTCCATTTAGAGAATAATTGTGGTACACACACACACACACACACACACACACACACACACACACCAGTACTTAAAATTACTTCTCCTGCAATGTCTAAGCACATATAGTGAACAAAACTTTATTGAAATATGAGTGGCAAAGAAACTGTGTGACAGCTGGCAGGCAAAACAGTAATACCAAGAGAAGTTAATGTTGCTGTCTGCCTTTGGCATAAGTCATTACATGAAATCATTCCGTTTACTCTGATGTATTAACACTAGAATGATTAATAAACTCTAATTTGTAACATTAACATTAAAAATCAATATGAGGCAGTTTTAACAAAGATGAAATACTAGGGAATAATTATGACACTATTTAGCAAACAAACTTATTGTTTTAAAATGCAGACCTCTATTTTTACACTGTCAAAGCTTGGTAACACATTTCATGTGCTAGACAATAAGACTTTCAAAACCTCCACCCTTTCCCGGAATAGAAATAAAGAAGTAATATTTTTGATTGGATGATTTTAAGACCATTTATATAACTGAATCTACAATTAAGTATTCAGATTAAATATTATGCACAGTGCCAAATTCCTTAGAAAAACTCAAAGCAGAGTCCGAATGGCTGAAAAGCTGACAGCCCAAAACAAGAAAGGGGGGGGGAGTGGGAGAGAGAAACATACAGATTCTATATTTATAATTCAATAACATTCTAGTTATTCATTTGGACCAAGTTTAAGATTTTCACCATTCTATGGTGAAGAATCTTAGTTGGTGTTGGGTTGCGAGGGGAACTCATGATGAATTTAATGTGAATTTACACCCAGCTTTGTTCTCTCAATACCCCAAAAGGAGAAGCCAATTTCTTGATTTAACAACAATATGCACACACACTTGAACACCTCTCAGCCCTGTATTATGCTCTCAGTCCAGCATACTTGCTTGTAGAAGCTGCAGGCTGAAATATATATATAAAAGCCCCTAGCACCCAAATTTACCTTGTTATGCTTTAGCCTGCATATTTACTGTCCAGAAAGTCTATGTCCTTGCCCAGGGTAATATTCAGGTAAATTTCCCTTTCCCCCCAATTATAGCTTATCAGTGAATGTTTTAGTTATCAAATAATTGGATCATGAGCAACACGAGTTGGATAAAAGAACAATATTAATAACAACTAGTCTAGATTATCAGCCACTCTTTGGACACAGTACATCTAATACTGTGCTTTGGGTTACATACATGTTCTCATGTAAGTCTTACCTCCCTGTAAAGTATGACATTATTACAGTTCCTGGTTACTAAGTCAAGTATCCTAGAATCAACCATATCTAGAGGCAGGGGAAAAAATATGTCAAAAATTGGGGTCTTTCCAGTAGAGCTAGTGCTGCTCCCACCTTGCTGGGAAAGGGGGACAAAAATATTACCTTCATGACAGCCACCAGAAGTTACCGGATACGTCTGGTCCCCTACGGTTCTCTAATACTGAGGTAAAATGGGGGTGTGCACTATTTTGAAGTCAATGACCCTGCTCCAACTCACTGTTCAAAAGTTTTTTAAAAACTCCTCAGAAATACAAGAAACAGTGTCACCACGTTCCCTGTCCCCAAAACTGAAACCCTAGGAACCAAGCTTACCTATTCCTCCATCCACTCAGCCCCACATCTAACCCTCGCTAGCGACTTTTTCTTCTCCTACAGCATTACAGCCTGACACCTCTCCCTGGACAATCACAACAGCCTAACGCACTCCCAAACGCACAGCATGTGGACGCACACACGCACGCCACAGCCAGAAGGATTTCAAACACAAATATAATGCTGTCACTTGCCTCTTTAACAGTTTTCCTGGCTACAGCTAACCTATTTCAAGGAGCCTGCCCTCCCACAGCATGTCACCCATCAGCCCTGACTTCCTCCACATCATTTCTGGAAAGGCACACACTTGCTATTCTCATCTTCAGTACCTATGCATACAAGTTCGAACAATTAAGTTCGCGAACTCATCATAGAAAAAGTGCTGCCTCATTGCTGAATATCACTACGGTCACCTTCGAAATACCCTTGGGAAGCTATGCACCAGTGCCAGCACCTGGTCTACCCTTCAAAGCAATTCTGGAACTCTTTTTCAGGAATGGTCATCAGAGCTGTCGCCATGTTACCCTTGATGTCCTGAATGTCATCAAAATGTCTTCCTTTCAGTATTTCCTTTATCTCCGGGTAAAGAAAGAAGTTACTGGGGGCCAGATCAGGTGAGTAGGGAGGGTGTTCCAATACAGTTGTTTGTTTACTGGCTAAAAACTCCCTCACAGACAGTGCCGTGTGAGCTGGTGCATTGTCGTGAGGCAAGAGCTATGAATTGTTGGCAAAAAGTTCAGGTCGTCTAACTTTTTCACGCAGCCTTTTCAGCACTTCCAAATAGTAAACTCGGTTAACTGTTTGTCACTTGGTAGAAGTTCATAATGAATAATCCCTCTGATATCAAAAAAGGCTAGCAACATCGTCACAACAAGGTTGTGAACTTGTCAGACCTCATTGTTCCCTGTGTCTAGATGTCCTCCCCACATGAGCCACACCTTATCTTTCAGGCTGACCTCTACTCACCTTCCAGCGCAGTTCACTGGTCACCTGCCAGCAGATTTCCTCCAGTGTGCTACCCTCCTAGCCCTGCACGGCTGCAACTAATCACCCAACCCCAATTCATCACTTGCTATAGAAGGGGACTGAAATGCCTTCCTAGTACATACGGAACATAGGGTTAGAAATGGTGCTAAGTCTCCTTAATGTGATCAGTTTCAGTGCTGCTGATGCCCAAGTCAAAGTTGGATGAGGTCAGACCAGATAGTTTTCCTCCAAAGAAGAGACTCTAAAGCAGGGGGCTCCCAAGTGGGGTGTGGGAAGAAGTTATGAGAGTTTATATGTACATTTCCCTCAAAACATTAAGCTTTAATAACATTTTTTGACTGGATGGACACTAGTGCTCCCACATGGTCCTATATAACATGGTTGGAGGGGAAGCTCTTTAATGGTGGGGTTGCTATGGACTGAATTGTGGCCCCTGAAAAGTCATCTAACCTTCAGTGTGACAGTACTTGGTGATGGGGCCCCAGGGAGGTGATGAGGTCATGAGAATGCCCGCTCCCTAATGGGATTGGTGAGTGTCCTTAGAAGAAGAAACACCAGAGAGCTGGGCTTCTCTTCATCATGTCTGCAAACCAGGAAGAAAGTCTTCACCAGGACCCGACCACACTGGCACCCTGCTCTTGGACTTCCAGCCTCTGGAGCTGTGAGAAAATAAATTTCTGTTGTTTAAGATCCCCCATGTACATATTTTGTTCTGACAGCCTGAGATGACTAAAACAGGGAGTAACAGTAGTACCCTCCCCTGTCTGTTCTTTCTGCTTATTACTACATATTTCAGTTTCTATGTCCTGCAAGGTGGATTTACAAATTAATCTATCCAATTTCAACTAAACTAACCCTCCCCCAAAAAACAAGTGGTTTAAGAATCATGCAATAAAACCACAGATTGAAAATAAGCACATAGCAAGCTAATTTTAAAAAATGCAGAATTGATACTTCTATTCCTAATAAAAGCTCTGCAAAACCAGTTCACTCGGCTAAACATTAGAATAATTTAATCAAATCTGATAAGTCAGCCAAAAATATTCAAAACGATCAAGAATAGTATTAACAATATGGATTTACAACCATAATTATTAACTGAGACTCTTGGTAAATACATATTGGGCTTTGAAATAACTAATAATAATAAGGCGTATTTAAATATACGTATTAAAGGTTCATGGCAAAAAGTCTTACCGATGGGACATGTGACCAAAAGAGTTTGGAGCCCCACGATGCAGATACAGAACTTGTGGGCCAGCACCAGGCCCACTCTCAAGCTGATGTCTTGTCTCAGGAGGGCTGAAAGCTGAAACCAGCTGACACTGTCCAGTCGCCTTCAAATGGCGGTACATGTAACAAATACTGAACACTGACAGAATAATCCCTCAGAACAACCAACAACATCCCAAATTCAACCCCAACCTTTTTAACCGTACCTAACATAAAATGATAAGGTTAGCTGGAAACCTATGATTTAAGTTTTGAAGAGCTGGATTACATTTCAGAGAAAAGGACAAACCAGCATTTAAATGATCAAACCCAACCTCATGGATTTCAGCAAATTTCTTTGTAGAACATCCCTGCATCCCAACAATAGTCAGACCTCTCCTTTTGTTCTCTCGGAGCATTGTCGCTGTTGAAAGGTTGCTGATTAGCGTTTCTGCCTAAGCTTTTGCTATCTGTTGAGTGGCTCAGCCGTAAGTAGTAGAACACATACTTAGATGCTACTTTAGATGATACAAAAGCTCACATGACTAAACTCTGACCACAGAATTTTCTACAGTCCACACTATTGCCTACTTTTTCAACTTCTATACAACTAGATCAGACATTAAGCAAACAAATTCTTCATGTTGCCATCCAAGGGAACATCATTTGACACCCAGAGAGTGGGTGTTTTCCCATCTGCCTAGCGTAATAAGCAGGTGAAGATACTGGTCCCGTCTCCTTGGACTGCACCAAAGGACCCAAGCAGTTCCCAAGGCACCTCACAGAAAGACAAACAAGTTTAGCATTTATTCCTACTCTCCCAGATACTTCTGGTTAATTTTTAAAATATTTTTATTTTGAGGTAAGTTGATACAGAAGAGTTGCAAAAATGGTACAACGGCCATATACCCTTCACACATATACCCTTCACCCAGTCTCCCCAAAATATTAGTATTTTATAATCACTGTAGTTTGATGATGAAAACTGACTAAACAGTGTTGACACAATACCACTGCAACTACAGAGTGTAGTCAACGTTCACCAGCTTTTCCACCAATATACATTTTCTGTTCTAAGATCTGATTCAGAACCAACACTGCATTCAGCTGTCATATCTTAGTCTCCTCCAATTCTGGTTAAATTTTAACTTGTGTTTTTCACAAATCCTGATGTTTAATTCTGTTTTTCCACAAGACTCAGAAGTGCTCACAAGTTCATAGATGACAATAAGAGTTAACAGAATTTGGGAACGGGGGAGAGGGACAACAAGTTACTGACTAGAACTCTCAAACCAAATGCCTTTACCTGTTTCATGAATGGGAATGGATCGATGTTTCTTTGGTCAATTCAAAATATGCTCCATATCCACTCACACAAGGGTCAACTTGATAAAGAAATCATCGTGTGAGTCCGTTCTAGACATTCGCTGCTTCCTTACAAACATCAAATACAAAACTGGCCTAAGGCTGACATGCTTTTCTGTTTCTAAAAATACATTTCAAGAAAGCTCACGTGTTTAATGGTTACCTGAAACACACAGTGCCAACGGTCCCCCAATACGAATATTTTTATCTGCACGATGCCCTTTCGAGGGGTATAAACCTGATAAAAGTGCTACTCACAGATCTTTTATGGCATCAATTGCTGCTGGTATGTATACATTAAGGACTTTCAATAAGCTGGGACATTCATGTTCAGAAAATACAGGACAACAGGAGTGCATGGTTTGGAGATTAACCAAGCATACCTGCCTCTAATTTTAAGGGACTGAATGTGAGATTATACGAGGTCTGAGAATGAAGTTCCCAAACTTGTGGCAACGATGTTGCTAAACTTTTTTGATATCAGAGGGATTATTCATTATGAATTTGTACCAAATGGACAGTTAACCAAGTTTACTATTTGGAAGCGCTGAAAAGGTTGCATGAAAAAGTCCGATGAAAACAGCCTGAACTTTTCGCCAACAATTCATGGCTCTTACATCACGACAATGTACCAGCTCACACGGCACTGTCTGTGAGGGAGTTTTAGCCAGTAAACAAATAACTATATTGGAACACCCTCCCTACTCACTGATCTGGCCCCCAATGACTTCTTTCTTTACCCGGAGACAAAGGACATAATAAAAGTAAGACATTTTGATGACATTCAGGACATCAAAGGTAATACGACAACAGCTCTAATGGCCATTCCAGAAAAAGAGTTCCAAAATTATTTAAAACTAGGCGCTGGCATCAGTGTATAGCTCCCCAAGGGGAGTACTTGGAAGGTGACCGCAGTGACATTCAGCAATGAGGTATGTAGCACTTTTTCTAAGATGAGTTTCGAACTTAATGGTCTGACCTCGTGTGTTAATTAGCTTGACTGTACATATATATCAAATCATCATGTTGTGTACCTTAAATACACACAATTTTTATTAAAATATATAAACAGATAAATAAAAACAGTGTACACAGAAGAAAATCTTGAGACTGCGTAAGGTAGGTAAATGGAATGCTTTCAGCATAACCCCTGGCTCTTGATAAGGGTTTCTATACGTGTTTACTTTTGCCAACCTTGACAAGGATAGCCGTCTCAAATGAGATATGTAAACCTTGGTTTTTAAAACACCGATCTTTACATGACTCAAAGGGAAGTTGACTGTTAGTTACTAGGACCTTGGTATTGCTTCTTTAAGTTGTAAGCAGCCTAAGCGTTAAGACCAGATCCTACCTAAATTCTGCAGCTGTGAACACTGAGAGGGGAATCGTTTCTCTCTACAGTATTTGATAATATTAGATCTCGTACTGTACATATCATCTGTCACCACAGTTCATGCACAGAGGGTTTTGGAAGACGACTTTGTGCTCTTTGTTCCTTAAGACAAAAATACCCTTTCAAACATTTGGATTCCAGAATAATATTATAAAACGATGAGACTATAAAACTGACCACACAGTGCTCAATTCTCTTTCTGCAAAGGCAAAATTCTACTTGAAACTTACCTTGGCAAAACCAACAAATTATTCTGAGAAAGCAACTTTTCTTTAAGACAAAACCAGCCTGGAGAAATGCAATAGCTGGACCAAACTCAAGTTATTGCTTTCATGAAGATTTTTGCTAGGTAAAACTCCCACCTGAAACCAATGACTCATTCAGAAGTAAGTATCTATAAACATTCCTACCCTGCTTTGAAGATCTCATTTCAAACACAGAAGAAAATGGCCTTACAGCCTTGAAAGTCACTATTTCAAACGGTGTGCTGATAATCACATAAAAAGACCACATAAGCCTGATCGTGATTATATAAATATTGCCCATTCCTTTGATTGGTAAATTATTTCAAGATATATTTTGGAAGAGAAAAAAAACATTTGCCACTTTAAATGTTTTTGAAAATTTAGATACACAAAATTAAAGATTAACCACCACTTTCCTCTAAGTAGCAAACTTTTTACATGCGTTTAATGTTTAACTTAAAACACTTAAAAGGAAATGATATCATTCCTATGAAATGTCCAAAACAGGGAAATCTATACAGGTAGAAAGCAGATTAGTGGTTGCTTAGGGCTAGGGGATGAGGGAGATGATAGCTAAACAGTACAGGATTTTTTCTGGAAGCAATGAAATGTTCTAAACTTGACTGTGCTGATTGTTGTACAAATCTGTGGATACTCGTATACTAAAAACCATTGAACTCTACACTTTTGATGGGTGAACTATATTTCAATAAAGCTGTTAAAATAATTAAAAGGAGATATTATTGGATACATCAGGAAAAAGGGATCTTGTTAGGTGGACATATACACAATCCTAGACACATATATGTGCATTGCAATTTTCCATTCATTATTATCTATTTCTAGAGGATGAAAAGGTTATTGTCTTCACAGTTAAGGCCCAAGAAAATCAAATGCCTAGGAGAAAAGGACCATGTCATGCTTCTCCATGATTATGATAATCCAAATGTATTGGCTTCGGTAATGGAAAACTTCCAACATCTCACAGCTTCAGATCAAACACTGATATTATTCTCGGTATCAAGAACGAGAACAAAGTTTGGAGAGACAACCATTTCCATGGTACAGATGCTCCCAGAATTTCAAAGAATTGCTTGGAATTTGGAGTTTCCGAGTCACACATTTCCCTGGGGGAGCCAAGGCCACAGTGAACCTCAATGGTGACCTTCTCACTCCTACGCACCAGACCCAGCCTCTTTCTTGGATACACTCATCCAAATGTTAACCCTAGACCGTGATCCGAGCTCTGAATTTACCACACTGTCCCCTCTCTGACCCCCTCCAACACTCAGCACCCACCTCCCTCTTTAGCAAACGTTGATCTCTTTCCTGAATTCAAAATGCCAGTTGCTCATGAAAGCAGTCACAAGCCTTGCCACCGTCTTTGCCAGAAAGGGCCTGGAGTGGGGAGGGTAAGTGAGAAAACTGTTCCGGAGGGGACCAGCCTCCTGCAGTGTAGAGCATCCAAAAAATTCCATCGACCTCATCTGTCCCACCTGGTCCCTTCTCTTCCAAAACCTCAATTTAGAAGCAAACAATGTGGGACGCCCAGCCTCCAAGAAAAACCATTAACCTTTTCTCAAGAAAAATGATATTAAGAAAAAGAAACCCTTTATCAACTCCCTCTTTTGAAAATGTTCCTTTGAATAGCTTGATCAACTTATAGCAAACATTCATGGCCAAGATAAAAAGCCTTATTTTTAAAAATCAACATTTTTACAAAGCTTGACTTCAGCAATATTAAGTGCAAAAATAATGTGGCTCAACACTTTGTAAACTCCTTAAACTATGATAGTGCCAAGAAGCTTTGTAATAAATTCCTTAATGAGCTATGAGTCACATGACCATTAGTAATTCCTATTTAAATACACAGTCTAGGTGAAGCAAATACTCCAAGACCATCATTTTATGAAACAGCAAGGGCCACATTTTAATTTCTTAGACCCTATTCAGCGTATTCTGAAACTTACACTCGCAGTATAAGCTATGACCTCAGAAATTCTATGAATGTAATGTTTAATATATGTCAACTAATTCAATTATACACTTACACAAGGCTTTAAACAGAATAACCGGTATGTACCTACTTTATTTCTAGCCAACCTTCATGCTTTCCCATATTTATTCCTCCCCTCCAAACAAGTACAAATCAAACTATAAGACAGGTAGCCACTTGAAATCTCTCCAACTGATAAAAAACATCAGTGTCAAAAGCCAGCTTGGAGTCTTGATTACAAACAGGTTGTGTAGCCCCATTTCCAAGGCTTTTCCAAATCTTCCCCTCCTGTGGAAACTAGAGAATTTAGGCAAAAACAAAGACCTCTATTTCATTCTCCCAGCTTTCAGCATGCACAAATGGACACCAAAATTAAAGAAATGGGAATTAAGCAAAAATACTACTTGAAAATACCCTAAAATTTACAAAGAAAAGTAACTCTTCAATTCCATATCCTTATACAGTATAAATCATTTTAAAAAGAAATGTTATCTTTGTAAAAGTAATTCAGTAGAAACACGTATGAGAAAGTATGAGGGAATGGAATGACATAGGCAGTGTAAGATTCTAAGTGATTTTAAGTATATTCAGAGTTGTGTAACCATCACCCCAAATGAAACCCCATGCGCATTAGCTGTCACTCCCCCTTCTCCCAACCACTTCTCTCTTCCCCAGCCCTAAGAACCATTCATTGAACTACCTTATGTCTCAACAGATTGGCCTCTTCTGGATATTTCATACAAATGGAATCATATGCAGGCACACCTTGTTTTATTGCACTTCACAGATGTGTTTTTTACAAATTGTATGGATGACGCTCCACCAACAAAAAGATTACAAATCACTTTATTTTGATACTTTGTGGTGGTGGTCTGGAACTGAACCCACAATATCTCTGGGGTATGCCTGTAACCTGAGGCCTTTTGTTACTGGCTTCTTTTACTCATCATGTTTTCAAGGTTCTTCTCTGTTGTAGCATGCATCAGTATTTCATTTCTTTTGGAGCCAAACAATATTCCATTGTATGGATAGACCACACTTTATTCATTCACTCATCAGTTGACACACGTGGATTATTTCTACTTGTTGGCTATTATGAATAATGGTACTGTGAACATTTGTGTACAGTTTTTGTGTGGACATGTTGTCATTTCTCTTGGGTATATGTACCGAGGAGTTGAATTGCTGGGTCCTATGGTAACCTTACAGTTAACCTGTTGAGGAACTGCCAAACCGTTATCCATAGCAGTTGCACCACTTCTCATTCCCGTCAGTCAAGTAGTAGGGCTCCAATTCCTCCACATCTTTGTCAACACTCGTCATTCTTTTTCATTAGATTCATCCTAGTGTGTGAAGTGGTACCTCATGGTGGTTGATGCTCTGTATCTTAAACCCAGCCACTCATTCTTGAATTTGGCCTCAGCTATTCTTCTAAGCTACACTTTTAAGTATAAAATATGCCCTAAAACCCAAAATAAAGCCTGGATATTGGCCATTCCTAAAACCCAAAATAAAGCCTGGATAACCTAACACTCCCTTAATAGAGGAAGGTATCACCTCTACATAATATGCACCATTATTCTACCCTAAATCCTATCAAGCTACAACTATGTCCAACAGCCAAACCTTCCTAAAGAAAGATGTCAGGCTAAGGAGCCTGGCATGTGCTGCTGCTGTAATGGAATACTTTAACATATAACAACAGCAAAATTTTAGCCAGAGCTTTCTAGAAAGAACACAGAATTGGAATTCAGGCTTGTCAATAATCTCAATGTAATCTGACCAATCACTTGATTTCTCTACAACTGAACTTGGTGTTCTGAGCCTCTCATAGAACTATATCCTCTAAAGTCACTCCCAGAGATAAAGTTGTCTAAGCCTGAAAGTTTAATGAAATTTGAAAACGTACTCACACCCGTGTCTAATGATGTAGCGTTGCACAGCAGAAAGAATTTGAGCCTTAGTCGTCACACAGGCTGGGTTCTATTTCCAGCACTGCCATTTAGTAGCTATATGACCATAGATACATTATTTAACATCTTTCTGTCTCCGTTTCCTGAACTGAAGGTAATAATGCCTTCTTCAAAAAGTTATGGGGATTATGAAACTAGTATAGCTAAAGCATCTGACACAGTGGCCAGAAAAAAAGGTAGACACTTAAATGTCTGCTAACTCTGGTCAGTTTTCCACCAAATAAAAAGACCTCTTAACAAATGTCTTGGACCATTTAGATGTGAATGTGAGTCCTTGTGACCTGTGGAATTCATTTATAAAGCACTTCCCCACATTATGGTCTTTACATTGCTAAGAAGGGCTATCAACTGGCTTAAAACAGGAGGAGGGGGAATTCTTGGAAGGGAGCCCAGTGATGAAAAGATAAGACCTCATTTTCGTCAGGGACATAAAAATAAAAACTTCCTCGGGGCTCACAGGCAGCCTGAGCACAGAACGGATGCAAAGGACAGAAAGGTAAAGGCTGTATTCATGTGACCCCATTGGAAGCGCGGGTATGGACTGCCAGGCTCAAGTGGGAGGGCGAGGGCGAGGGGAGTGGAAGGAACTGGAGGCAGCAGACGGGTGGGGGCTGGCTAGAGGCGTGCAAAAGCTAACAAGAGGAAGACGAGCCCCATCTCAGCTGTCCACTCACTGCTTCTTGTGTCTCTCAGCCTCCTTCTCCTACCTGATCTGGTTGTCACGAAATTTGTTGAGATGCGGTTGGTTGAGGTAAATGGTGCGGGCTGGTGCCTCCAGCTGGTCTCCAACAGACGTGGCCCGGGACATCTCATCATCTGCCTTCTTATAGCCCGAAGAAGGACGAACAGGTCCTGCAGAAAAGAGGCGCGGACAAAAAAAAATACAGCACAAAGAAGTCACCCCAGCAGGCAAGAGCAGCAGCGAGCGCGGCTGCTGGCAGGCGGGCACCAGCTGGGAAAGGATGCTCTGGGCGAGGCAAGGCTCGCCTATGTACCTCGGCTTCCCCTGGAGACCCGCCGCGCAGCTGCTCCCGGCTCCTCCCCACCCCCTCCCCGGCCCCTCCCCCACCGGCTGGTCCCCCGGGCCCCAGAGGGAGCCTCTCTGGGTGAGAGCCACGCGGCAACGCCTCGCCCGGCCCCTCCTGCGCGCTCTCCTCGCTCCCTCTGCCCCTCCCGCTGGCCGCAGCGCCCGGCAGGCAGGCCAGGGGCGCGCTGCCTGCTGCAGGGCGGGGAGGGGGAGCAGAGGCCAGAGCCTCCCGCCCTGTGAGCGCCCCCGCTAGGCCCGGGATTGAGTTCTGCGCTCGGGTTTTCTGGGCTTTGATTGTGTTCCGGAACAGCGAGGTGACAGCAGAGGGGATGTGCCCTGCATTCAGTCACCGCAGAGAGGGATGGCGGAAGCACAGCTCCGTGCTATACAAATGCAATTCCCAAACCTCGGTGTGAAGGGCTTGCTACACCGTTACCTTGAATGGACCAGCTGCTTTCCGCCCTAGAGATGCCTGGCAACCTGAGGGCGGTAGCTTTACCAACCCCAGTTTACCGGCAGATGCGTCATCTTTCATTTCATTGCTGGAGTTACTGTTTCTGTGGTTAAGACACAAGCACGTCTATCTCCAGATTTAATTTCAGTCCTAGGGTCATGCCTCTCCCGGTGAGCTCAACTTCCCCATAGCTTCACTTAAGGAGGTGTAGGCGTGGAGGACAGTGATATGTCTATTACTAGACCGCTGAATACACGCACACACAGACTTAACCACATCTCCAGCTACGAGGCAGTATCCCTCAGTAGGAGGGCCCCGCCTCAAGAACTGACCTTCAGGATCACAGAAAAATAAATGCCTTCCAGATGAAGCTTTCTCTCCTTTGCCTTAAATATACATTTGCTCTAGTACCTGCCATGCTTTTCACCCATCAAAGACATGTGCGTTGCATACTATTTAAGAAACTGACATCTCATTTCAATAAACATCGACTTCGCAGCTGCAAAGAATGTTCAGTGACACAGAGAAACATTTTGAAAGACAAAGGTGGGGCTATTTAAGTATCATATTTTTAAAGTGATTGGAGTCCTACTGTAATCCTTATCATATGGAGGACAACAGCGTAAAATTGGTCATTGAGACCTAACGTACTCTCCTGAATACTGCTCATAGCCGGGCGCCGGCTGTGCGTCCACAGTGCCGGGCTGTTACTTGTTATAGGACCCCACTCTCACCTCCTCCCCGCCTCCTCTCCAGCCTCCCACTCTCTAGGGTCCCTCGGGCTCCACAGGACACTGCTCACTGCTCAACCCTCTGCTAATCCACAAGGGGCAGCAGAGAACAAGACTTCCTACTTACAGACTGGCTGGCCCGCCAGCTTGGGCTCCCGGACTTATTTTTGAAACATATATATATTAGTTTCATATATGTATAAATACAATATCTGCTTTTCCTCCCTGTCCATTTATCCCTGCTTCATTTTTCTCCCTAGCATTTACCATCATTACCTGATACTATTTATTTATGGTCAGTCTTCCCATGGCCAAGGAGCTCCAGGTCAGGAGGAACGACCTCAGCGCCCAGAACAGTGCCTGCCACGTAATGGGCACTCATATGCCGGTTGAATTAAGCCATTTTTACTCTACTCTTCTAAAGGGTCACTTTGAATTCTCCAGGTGGAGACGCAGTGATCGCACAGAGGGCTCAAACCCCATGTTCTTCCAGGGAGCGTCACAATGGTTCAGTGTGGGATAGTGTTCTGTAACGCTCTCCTCTTCCAGCTGCATGTTATTATCACAGAAGAAGCTCTGACAGTTCACTAGTTCCTGGGTCCAACCGTCGTGGATTTTGTTTTGTTTTGTTTTGTTTTGTTTTGTTTTGTTTTGTTTTGTTTTGTTTTGTTTTGTTTTAAAAGCTACTCCAGTGATGCTAATGGGCAGCCACAGTTGAGAATCACTTGTTAGACGCTGCTGGGAACACAAAAACAAAAGATCTTGCTCCTGTTCTCAAAAATGTTACCCAGGCGCAGCCAGATGGGTCAGTTGGTTAGAGCAGGAGCTCTGAACAACAGGGTTGCCGGTTGGCTTCCCACCATGGGATGGTGGGCTGCGCCTTCCACAACTAGTTTGAAGGACGACTTGGTTTGGGGCTGATGGGCCCTGGGAAAAAATGTTCCCCAACATTCCCCAATTAAAAACAAACAGAAATAAAAACTTTTAAAAAACCCACAAAAACAGTAGAACAAGTAAAATAAAGAAATTTTTAAAAAGAGACATTAAAAAAAATGTTATCCAGTATAACCATGGTTACCAGTGTGATACAGTTTATCACCAAGTGACTAAGAGTGGGTTTGAAGGTGCTGAGGAGGGTCAGAGGTCAGCAGCCTTGTTGTGCTTGGTGTGGGGAGCCAGTGAGAACAGAGTCTGTGGACAGATATAGGAGCTTTAAAGTAAAGGGACACTATATTAGCAGAGGGGAGGACATTCCAGGGAATTGCCAGGATAGCATAAGCAAAGGCCCAATAGACAAAAAGTGTCAGGGGCCAATTAAAAAACAAAGAACAGCACTAAGGGTCCACACTGGGAACGATAGAAAGGAAAGAAAGGAAGCTCAGGAAGATAGCCTGTGGCCAGACTATGGATGATTTAAATGCCAGACGTAGCAGCTTGAACTTCACCCTGAAGGTCATATGAAGCCACAGAAGGTTTCTAAGCAGGAAAGAAGGGCACCAGACCGTGGTGTACAGAAAGAGGGGAGAATGTATAGATATGGCAATCAGGTAGGGAATTAATTCTACAATCTAGAAGCAAGATGATAGAAGCATGAATTAAATGGAGAAAAAAGTAAACAAGAACATGACAAACATCTCAAAAGATCTGCAAGACTATTTTTGATTGAATGTGTGGGCCAGAAAAAAGAAGAAACATTAGGTAACTGGGATTTAAAGAGGAGAAGACTGGGGGGTGGGGGGAGCGGGGTACAGGGGGAATATCACTGACAGAAATAAGAATGGAAACAGTTCTTCCCAAAAAGAATTTAAATGTTGGATAATAAATATTGGGGTGAAAAAAATATTGACACAAACAATTAGCGATGATAGAATTAAGGGAAATAAGATCTCCCAAATACCAATCATGCATCAGGCCTGCTCATCTTTCTCTATCAACAGAGCCAGACATGAAATTTCATTCTAGGTAGAAATAGTTATAGTTTCCTCCTAAGACTCACATAACTGTCTTCTCCCTCAGTGGCCTCATCCTGACCCACCCCTGCTTTGGAGACAAACATTACTATTTTCAAAATAACACAAATTTGTTGCAAATGTATTGTCTAAGGAAAACGCTATTCAATATGTAGCAAAGCACATTATGACTAAGGCTTCAAATTCAGACTGATGGGATGAATTGTGAGTTAATGTATTTTGAAAATGCCACCATACAAAATGAGAGTATATGCTTACAACTCCCCTGCGTAAACAAGCACAGTGTCAGCAGATAGGGGGAGTTCAATAAATATCTATTAAGAAAGAAACCAAAGTAAAAGAGAAATAAAGAGAAACGAGAGTTGGCAAATGGACAAGCACAAAGTGTGTCCTGTTGCCAAGTGGAAATACAGAAAAGACAGCTGACAGCCAAGGCCATGAGGGCAGGGAGTTTGTCTTATTCATGGCTGGACCCCTGTCATCCTAAATAATGCCTAGCACATAGTAGGCAGTTTGTAAGTGCGAGTATATGTCGAATGGACAACAAAGGGCTGATGTAGTGGGTGCCTTCTAAAGATGCTTGGCCAGACACTGAACCAAAAGACTTGACCTGTATCGTGCCTTCCCCTTTTTCCATCACAGCTCTTAGCTTGGGATAGGTCCACCTAAGAGTCTCTCTTCTGGAAACTGTGACAGGGGACGTAGAGGACCTGTTCTCTGCATGTGACTGACCTATGAACACACACACTGCAGGTCTCCAAATGGCCATCTCCCACCCACCGAATGGGCAGGAAAGCAGAGAAGGAATTTCTTTTGAGATGAAAGTGAAGCAGATGCGTGGAGAGCAACAGAAATGGTCCCAACAGCTTTCGGATTCTGGGTACCGTCCCCTCCTTGATCCCGGCTGTACTTAGGTCCTTGGGTTCCATGAGCCACCCCTAAATCATTCTATAGATTATTCATACCCAGATGTCCTAACCAATATTGTAAGGGAACACACAGAGAACCTATTTTGTCCTATAAGAGATGAGCAAGTTAAACAGGGAGACAAACACCAATTCCCTTACAGATCACTCCCAGGGTGTCCAAAGTTTTAGATGCCTCTGGCACAGGTGTATTAGTTGCCACACCTGACACAGAGCCCAGATCAGACAGAGGAATGTCTTTATGGCAACATTTAGGCTGCTTGGTTTGGGAAAAGCCCAGAAGGAGCTAGAAGATGACTGGCTAAATAAATAAGTGACTCCTCCTCCCTTCAGAGTTTCTGCCAGGATTATAGACGGAAGAAAATCCTAAGGAACAGAGATAGATGACAGAAAATGCCCACCAGGAGACTGTGCATAAAAGGATGAGTGAAGAATAGGGAAGGAGCAAAAGAAAGCAGACTAGTTACAGTATACATGCCATTTGACACACAGAAGCAGGAAAGGGACTTAGCATGACAGTGACACACCTCAGTACCTCTCACCGTCCACCAGCAACACTTCCACGGGCCTTGGCCACTCTGTGGCTCTAACTTGCCTGTGAATCTCATCCCCACTCACTTGGTGTCATTGGAGTGGTGTTTCATTTTACTGAATGACCCAAAGTTCTCAACATTTCACTCACATGCAATGTATTTGTGGTGATAATGTCACTGAAAGCAGGAACAATGACAGACCTCCCTCTGGCAGGTGACATAAACTAATTACATGGAGACTGTTTTAGAAAGACAAGGAAAACCCCTAACAGGTTTTTGAAATTTACTCCTATCTAATAAATATTATTAAGGTAATAGATATTATTTATTATTTTATAACATTTACATGATATGCAAGTACGTAAGTAAATATTAGCATAAACTAAATAGATCCAGGGTGTTAAGAACCTCAAATAAAGAATTAAACACACACAAAAGAGAGTTAATGTTAAGGCAAATGTTTACTAGCATTTTATTGCCTTCAGTAGCATAGGAGCAAAATTCTACACTCTGGACTGCAGTATTTTTCTCTAACTCAAATGAAAGTGTTCAAAACGCTCCAGATGCTCAAGACCCATCTAGTCCATTTCCCGGTAAAGGAAGTTTTCACTGTCTCACAGAGATTATTGGGCAATACTCAGGTCTTCCTACATCAGAAACCTATGAAAGGGGCAAGCCCTTTTGCAGCACCTCTGTAACTAGCTCTGTGGAAAGAGTCAGACCTTGGACACTGTTATACCATAAAGAATTTGGCTGGTCTTTGTCCCCGCTTCCTGGGGGGAGCCTCTAACCCCTTGGAATTTCTTAAGTGATGAGTGTCTTAGTCATTCACAGAGGGGCCCTAGGAATACACGTGAGTTTATGCTAAGGACGGGACTCCTGGTGGACGCCTAGACTGTTTCAGAAGGGGGCTGACCATGCCAGAAAAACTAACCATGTGAGTAGAGGGTTGGGATTTGAGCCTGTTGATATCAGACCGACCTGCTGACTCTGGGGAGGGAGGGAGACTAGAGACGACGTTCAATCATGTGGCCAGTGATCCAATTAATAATGCCTATGTAATGAAATCCCAATAAAAACTATGAACACCAAAGCTCAGGGGACACATCCTGAGGACATGGAAGCTTCACGTGTGGGACCCTCCAAGATGTTGCCCTATGCGTCTCTCCATTTAGCTGGTTCTGATTTGTATCCTTTCTGATAAAGCTGTAATCACAAGTATAGTGCTTTCCTGCGTTCTCGGATCTATTCTAGCTCATTGGTGAAAATAATAAAAAAAAACACTTAAAAATAATAAAAATACTGAGGGAGTAACGGGAACTCCCAAACTTGTTGCCAGTTGGTCAGAAGTGTGGGTGGCCTCGGAACCTCAGAACTTGAAGCTGGTGTCTGAGGTGAGGGCAGTCTTGTAGAGACTTGTGACCTGAACCTGTAAAGTTTGACCTAACTCTGGGTAGTTAGTTAGTACTAGACCTGCACTGCAGACATTACGCTGTGAACTCTAGAATGACAGACCCAAAAGGGAAACTTTAGTAACAATGACAAAAGTATATTAGGTCACATTGAAAGGCAGGATTAGAAGCAAGATCTGCAGAAACTTATATGGTTCTCCTTCCACTAGAACAGGTTGCCTCTGGAGCTGAGGCAAGTCAGACTACCCTCTGGGCCTTGCTTTCTTCATCCACAAAATAGAATTGATTCTATAAATCAAGGGTTGGCAAACTTTTTCTGTAGAGAATCAAGTAATAAATATTTCAGACTTTGGGTCACACATGACTTCTGTCTCGTTTGTTTGTTTGTTTGTTTGTTTGTTTGTTTGTGTTTTAAACATAAAAGTCTTAAAAATATAGAAACCTTTCCTCACTCACAGGTCAGAAACCATTCCTCACTCACAGGCCCAGATGCCATAGTTTGCAGGCTCCTCCTATAAACTAAGTCCCTTCACAATTAACAATCTAATTTATCCCAACTCCCACCTCAAGGAAATATTAAATTTCTTCTATATCAACAAGACATGACATAAAATTCCTAGCAAACATAGGTGTTTAGAAGTTAGTTATGTCTTTTTCCTAATTTACGTACTTGAAAAGTATACAAAGGTGATTTTCTCTTTGCTTCCAGAAAAATTTCCAGGAAAACAGTGCAGTCTTCATAGAGCATTGTAACAAAAGGCACACACACAAACACACACCCCCACACACACTCCCCTTCCTAAAAGAGTTTCAAGTTCAACTCTGACATCTACCCCGCATTTACAAAGATGTTTCATAATCCTTCAGAACACAGGCACAAAGCAGCCCAGAGGCTAGGGAAGCATTTGGGCTGATTATTCCTCATAATCAAACACACACAATAAAAATGCTGTACAAATGCACAATGTAATTATTCTAGCCTTGGCAGACCCATTTTGGAGGCCTTTTCTAGACCCTGGTTTGCACAAACTACATCTCTCCAAATATAGCATCTGTGATCCATTCTACCCAAGAATTCAAAAGAAATAAACACAAAGGGAAAGTGGCACTGATGTGTCAGGGTTTCTTATTACTGCAAATTCTTATTGGTCTCTCTTCTGTTTTTTCAGGGGTTGGGAAAACGGGCAGGGAAATAACAGGCCAGGGACTATTTATAACTTAAAATATTGTTGGGTGCTGCATTCATTCAGCTATTGAGCACCTCCCAGATATAAGGCATTTTGCTGGTAGGTAGTGTGAAAGGAAAGCTACACAGTTCAAGGCATAAGCCTACATTTTAGCAGAGGCAACAGAAACAAGAGAGACCAAGAAATAAGGAATTTAGGTGACAAAAATGACTGCCAGTCTCATATAAGGTGAAAAAACAGGGCAATCTCATGAAGGACGCATCTGAAGTAGGCTTATAAGAATGAGTATGATTTGTATGCAAGGAGAAAGAGCTGAGCAGTCCAGGAATAGTAGCGTGTCAGCTGAGACACAGGCCGGTCACATGTTATTTACAACCCAGTTGGCTCCAGCGTGGTGGGTGAAACTCGAGCCATAGTAATTTGATGCCTGGCTTCCAATAAGCACAGCAATACGAATTGGGCTTCAGTTCCTCGAAACCCATCTCATACCTTAGATATGTTAAAATTCATCCTGTAAATTAAATGAAGACAAATGTGCTTTTAAGGGGATATATTTAACATATGAAACCAAAGACAACAACAAAAAAAGCAAAGCTATTTCTCAAATACTCAATTCAAAGGAGTTTTCTACATGGGCTGGATTAGCTGAGGCTTAACATACAAGCCCAATGACTTCTCTGCAGCAACTCCCTCTGCTGCTAGGATGGATAGTCTCATCTCTACTGGGACCTCAAAAGTGGCCTCAAATTAGATACAGGAACTTCAAAATCCCATTGCTGATTAAAAATGCATGAATGTAGTCTTGGAACAGTTAATCCTAGGAGAAGTGCAGTGTCTCTGAAGCTCTAGTTTACCTGTCCTGAGCATTTTGAAGACCCACAGCACTTCGGCCAAAGCCACCCAGATTCCCTGCATTCCACAGTCAGCTCACCTCTCCAGTAACATTAGTGACCAATCTCTCTCTTGCTCATGACACTCCACCCACAGTGGCCTTCTCTCCATTCCTCAAAGACATCATCAACTCTATTCTCTCTCCAGAAACGTGGTGCCTGTCTTTCCTACTACCTAGAATTCTTTTCCTCTAGTCTTTGATTTGCTATCTCTTTCCTATCACTCAGGTGTCAGGCTAACTATCACTTCCACACAGAAGCACTCCCTGACCACCATATCTACAGTATTCCCCTTCTTAGTTATGCTCTAACAACATGCTATTTTTCTTCATTCCCCTGTGAAATCTGTCCATTCTCTGTCTTCCAACATTAGAAATAAGCTCCATGAGGGCAGGGCCTGCATTCATCTCAATCACCTCTGCATTCCCAGTGCATGGGACACAGAAGGCATTCAATAAATGTGTCCAACAAATGAATCAAGTGATTTTATATTGTCTTAAATGGACAGAAAAAAACAATGCAACTCTTAAATTTAATCTACAATGATTCTGAGCCACCTAGAGAATTGGGGAGGAAAAAATAGAAATGTCCAGTTTTGTTCAGAGCTGAGTCCAGTTTTATAATTTTAAAAGTTGTAACGTAAATAGTGTTAAGTCTTTGCTGAATAAAGGTGTTTTGGCTTCCAGATATGATCTCCTCCTCCCCCTGCTTTTCTCCTTCAGATGGCACTGGGGAAATGGTGACTAGGGATGGGGGCGTGGACAAGAGTTGGGGTCCTGGGCACAGGTGTCTTCGCCTCCTCTGGACTGCAGAGTAACCCCTGGTTTTCCCACTGGCATTTGTGGCTACTGTGTGAATTGTCTGGCGTGGCTTTATCAGTGGGCATTGGTGTTCCCAGATTGTTTGCCTCACCTGGGCTCCCTCTGCCAAACCACAGCACCTGCCATTCTTTCTTTTTTTTTTGTATTTTCTCTTCCTTATAATTTTTTTTAGGGTTTTTAAAAAATTATTATTAGTTTCAGGTGTACAAAAACAACAGAATGATTAGACATTTATACTCCTCACAAAGTGATAACCTCCCTCCCCCCGCAGTCTCCTATCCCTCCGACATCGTTTACAGCTATTACTATACCATTGACTATATTCCCTATGTTATACTTTACATCCTGTGACTATATATATATGTAATTGTTGACATTCAATATTATTCTACATCAGCTTCAGGTGCACAGTGCAGTGGTCAGGCACCTACACAGTCTATGAAGTCATCCTCCCAATAAGTCTAGTACCCTACATAATCTATACAACACTGTTGACTACATTCCCTATACTGTATTTCACATCCCTGTGACCATTTTGTGGCTATCGGTTTGTGCTTTCTAATCCCTTCACCTTCTCCCTCATCCTCCAACCCTCTCCCATCTAGCAACCATCAGTTTTTTTCTCTGTATCTCTGAGTCTATTTCTGTTTTGTTTGCTCATTTATTCTGTTCTTTAGATTCCACATATAAGTGCGATCATATGGTATTTGTCTTTTTCAGTTGACTTATTTCAGTTAGCATGATATTCTCTAGGTCCATCCATGTTGCTGCAAATGGTAAAATTTTATTCTTTTTTATGGCAGAGTAATACTCCACTGTATGAATGTATCACAAAATAAATAAATAAATAAATAAATAAATAAATAAATAAATAAATAAATAAATAAATAACTTAGGAATAAATTTAGCCATGAAAGTAAAAGACCTATACTCAGAAAATTATAAAACATTGAACACAGAAATTAAAGAAGATACAAAAATGGAAATATATACCATGCTCATGGATAGGCAGAATTAATATAGTTAAGATGTCTATACTACCCAAAGCAATCTATAGATTCAACACAATCCCTATCAAAACACCTATGACATTTTTCAAAGAACTAGAACAAATGATCCTAAAATTTAAATGAAATCATAAAATACCCCAAATAGCCACAGCAATCCTGAGAAATAAGAACAAAGCGGGAAGTATCAGGCTACCTGAAATCAAATTATACTACAAGGCTATAGTAATCAAAACAACATGATACTGAATAAGAAACAGACACATAGATCAATGGAACAGAAGAGAGAGCCCAGAAATAAATCCATGCCTATATGGTCATGTAATCTATGACAAAGGAAGCAAGAATTTACATTAGGGTAAAGACAGTCTATTGAATAAATGGTTCTGGAAAACTGGACAGATACATGCAAAAACAATGAAACTGGACCACCTTCTTACGCCATATACAAGAATAAACTCAAAAGGTATTAAAGACTTAAATGTAAGACCTGAAATCATAAAACTCCTAAGAAAATATAGGAAGTAAACTCACAGACATCACCTTTCATAGTATTTTTACTGATATATCCCAATGGGCAAGAGAAGCAAAAGAAAAAATAAACAAATAGGACTACATCAAACTAAAAAGTTTTTGCACAGAAAAGGAAACCATCAACAAAACAAAAAGACATCTACTGAATGGGAGAAGATATTTGCCAATGATGTATCTGATAAGGGGTTAATATCCAAAATGTATTTAAAAAAAAAACTCATACAACTCAACACCAAAAATGCTAGCAACCCAATTAAAAAATGGGCAGAAGACATGAAGAGACACTTCTCCAAAGAGGACATACAGATGGCAAATAGACATATGAAAAGATGCTCAACGCCCATCACTGACCATCAGAGAAATGCAAATGAAAACCACAATGAGATACCACCTCACTCCTGTCAAAATGGCTATCATCAATAAATCAACAAACAACAAGTGTTGGTGAGGATGTGGAGAAAAGGGAACGTTTGTGCACTGTTGGTGAGACTGCAAATTGGTGCAGCCACTATGGAAAACAGTATGGAGGTTACCCAAAAATATTAGAAGTATAACTACCTTATGACCCAGCAACTCCACTCTTGGGTATTTATCCAAAACACGAATTCGAAAAAACATGTGCACTCTTATGTTTACTGCAGCACTATTCACAATAGCCAACATATGGAAATAAACGAAAATGCCCATCAATAGACGATCGGATAAAGCACCTGCTATTCTTTACACCCAGCCATCTAGATGCAGCCCTGCCAGGCCCAGTTGCTTTCAAATCCGCTCCCAGAACACATGAAAGGTATTAGTGGACCATTCAGGAAAACAAAACCTCTTATTACCCATCAGTTTTATCCTCATGTATACCATACACTTCCCCTCTCTCACTGAGGAAACTTTCCCCACAGAAAGAAATATTAAGATGTTTCTTCACAGATTGGTTTCTTCTCTCCCCAGTCCTCTCCTTTCTACCTCCTAAAGATCAAAAAGAGAGGCAAGCTTTTTAGTGTACGCCCCTGACATGATTTTCCTTCTGGATTCCTAACAACCCTTTAAAAACCCACTGAGGTATCGCTTCTTCGATGCAGAAAATGCTGGGAGTCAAGGCCTCCAAGGGCTGTTGTAAATATGATAAAAGGAAAAGAAAAATTAATCTACATAAACAAAAAGCTTAGCTTGCCTACTCCTCCTATTTCTGAAAGGCACACGATGAAGACACCTTGATGTTTCTCCTGGGATTTCTTCTTGTCTTTCCCATGGAGATGGAGGCTCCAAGCACGGAAGTCAAATGTCATGTACAAGAGCACGGCACATTCGTTTGCTCCAACCACCAGCCCAGTTCCACATGCAAATCAGCCTGCTGTGTTTGCTTGTTCCCACTGGTCACATGAACCGACCACTCTTTATTTCCATCAACAACCTTAATGCAATCTTCAAAATTACATGCAGATTTGAACATCAACATGGAGGCCAACTCATTAGCCTTTATTCCCACCTCCACTGACACAAAAGTATACTTTTCCAGTGGGATGGCTTTTTTTTTTTTACTTTATTGTTGATTTGAAATTTTGTGTATCACATAGTTTCTCAGAGAAGAAAGTTACAAATTTTTGAAGAAAGTTACAAATTTTAAAAATATATCATAAAAAAGGAGAAGCAATGCCAAAAAGATACAGATGGAATCACTTAAATCTCCAGCATCTTTCACCAATTCAGTGATGCCACATCAGTTAGCTGCCTTTGTCATGTCACTAAGAGGCCATAAGTAATTACAATAAAAAGCGCAGCGTGCTTTTGTTGGAGTAGTGTATGCACTCTAGGTGTGTGAACCCATATCATCCTATGACAGTATATGATGAGCATGCTTATCTTGGAGATAATAAAAATGGGGCAGAGTAAATAAGCAACTAGCTCAATGTGTACACATTGAATTTTTGTCTGTGAATCACTTACTTATACGTGAATGACCTACATTATAAATAATTTTGGGGAGGGGTTTCAAGGCAAAAAATTCCTAAGATGACAACTAAATGTTTGTTGACTAATTAACACTTTTATCCTTTTAGGTTTTAGTTTTTCTTTTTTTTTTCTTTTATACTCACAGAGCCTGAAAAAGAAAAAAAGAAAGAAAAAGAAACCCCAGTGAATTTCAGGCTCACAGGCAGCATAGCAGGTGTTGCTAACAGGACGAGGTGCTTAAAGAAGAGAAGCCAGGTCCCAATGCCTGGAGTATCAAGTGCCCTGGAGGCAGGAACATGTATATGACATCAGTAAGTCTAGCAGGCAAGCGGAGAGGTAGGGGCAGATGGGGCGTCATTTATTCATCCGAAATTCAGAACATTCCATGGGCACAATGCTGAGGCCAACAACCCTTTCCCTGCCTTGAAAGGGGCTGTAATCTGGTGGGGAAGCAGATTGGTGCAGAATAACTAATGCAGCGTAGAATGTGAAACGTTTTCTTTCACGTGGACGTGCTTCCTCTTTGTGTGTTCTCTGCCAGTCAACAAGTCAGCCTTTAAAGACATAGTTTAAATTTTCTCTCACTAGATCTAGGGTCCTCTAGTTCCAGCTTGCATTTTCACACTCGCAGGAAGAACAGTTTCTAGTTTTATTTGAATAATGACAACAGTGCTTGAACAACTGCAATATAGTGGGTTGATGGACACTCCAATGGCAAAGCAAGTATGATATACGTAAAATTTGCAAAGACAGCCAAGCAAGAAAAGTTCAAGCACCAAAAATGAAAAGGCCATCCAGTATTCCGCGCTCTGTGTGGGGATATGTTCCAAGACTCCCAGTGGATGTCTGAAACCCTGGGTAGTACCGAGTCCTATATATACTATGTTTTTTCCTACGCATGCATACCTCTGATAAAGCGTGTGTCAAGGACTTTCACCTTTTCACTTACAAGAAGCACTCTATGGCTTCTCTTTGGCATATCCAAACTGCCATGAGCATCACTACTCATGTGCTTTGGGTCAAGTAAAATACCTGAACACAAACACTACAACACTGAAAATCAAGATGGCCACTAAGTGACTGACAGGCAGGGAGTGAACGTATACAGACTGGGGACGCTGGACAAAGGGTGAGTCACATCCAGGCAGGACGGAGTGGGACAGCTCAGGACTTCATCACACTACTCAGAATGGCGCACAACTTAAAACTTATGGTTTATTTCTGGAATTTTCCATTTAATATTTTCTGTAGACTGTGGTTGACTGTGGGTAACTGAAACCGTGGAAAGTGAAACTGCAGATAAGGGGGGACTGCTGTACAATTTACCCATGGGTGACCATTCCAGACAATCTGTGCAGCTCAGGAAATGAAAAGATAAACCCACAGTCGAGCTCTCCGAAAGCTTAGTGAGGCCAATATTGCAAAAACACATTCCACGAAGAAATAATTCAGTTCTCGGTTGGTTAGCCCTTCTACTCATGGAAATCACCCACATTAGCTTCAAACATCAAAGCAGGTTCACAGAGTGAGGGAGGAGATGATTGAAACTTACTTTGTTAAGACATATTTCGTAAGCAAAATGCAGGTAAAAGACAGGTGCTTTCCAAGTGCATGGTTTGAGATGTAGTACCTCAATCTTTATAAGTAGAGACGCTTTATTTAAAAATCATTAGTTATGCAGGATACATAAGGTGTTGCTTAGATTAAACATCTCTCCATTTAGCCTCATGTCTTAACTGCTGCGGCCGTCACTCAAAGCTGAGACTTACTGGGCCTCCTGCAGTTCCTGAAGGGACTCAGTTACTTTTCTCTGCAGTTTGACACATGCAGCCCCTACTTCTTCCTTTACTTGGATATCCTTCCCAATCCTCAAAACTCCACGTGAGCAGCCCTTGCCCTCCTCGCGGAGGCTAGGTAGCCTCCCTACCACCTCACACCTATGGTGATGCGGCCCTGAGAATGCCCCAAGGTCTCTCCTGTAGGTCATAGTCTACATACACACACCCCGTACCCCTGCATAAAGACAGTGGCTGCAGCCCAGGTGAAGCACAGATGGGAGGCAGCAGACACAGAAGGGCAGATGCTGGGACCCTGCCGCCTGCATTTTCACGGCTCACACATTTGTGAGTCATGCCTGCCAACAGGGACTCACATTTCGTGTCTGTGCTTATCATTTGCACTTGGTTCTCTCTTCCTCATTGGTAGCGTTCATCTCTCACCAGACTCCCTCCCGCTTCTGACAAGGTCCAGAGACCCAGTTGCCCACATGTCAGATGCCCACACCTCTCACACTACAAAGACGGGGCCAGCAAACACACTGGGATTCACTGGGTTAGAACAAAGCTCTTCATCAAGGTTTGCTGGGTCCACCCTGGTCTGTGCACTAGGAAGACGGGCACGTCTGGACTTCTGGGCTTGGTGACAGAGCATACCTGGGAGACCAGGGAACCAGCAGATGCCCGGCAATGTCACCCTGACCACCGCGTATATACAGAAATCCTCTTCTGGCTACGAATGCCTTTCTCCCTATGACAACCTGTCTTAGGGCGACCATGGCCTACGTGGCAGGCCCAGGCATGCAAGCAGCCTGAGAGATACTGAAGTAGTGCCTACTCGTGCACTGAATAAAAAACAAACCTGATCATCTCATCCCTGATTAGATTGTATCACTCTGCCGAGACAACGTAGTCTGAAATCTAAGGGGGAAAGCTTGATGTACTTTCAATACTGTGAACTCCAATGATGTGGAAAATGCTTTTCAACTTTAATTTTCTAAAGTATAAATTATTCATGCAAATTCATTGTTCTTGCATATTTCATTGGACATGCATCTTTAAGCTTTATCATTGCCAACATGTACAGAAAGAGAATTAAAATGTAAGTTTATGAATGTAAAAAAAACTCATATTATATTTGAAGATGGATAATTCAAATAGGTGATGACGAGGAGGAGGAAGAAAAAGTAACTTCATTCTTCACTCCACAGACAACAGGAGAACAAATTCATGAGTGCACACAGCAGTTACTGTGCTTCCCATTCTCCTCCATCTCAAAGCGTACCTCCTCCCTGGACACTTTGTGCGCCAGAACTTTCTCCTCTGTTGGCTTCAATTCTCTCCTCCTCTTAATTATGCAGACTGGCGGAAGTGCTTTCAAAAAGTCCTTCTTTTGGATCCTTGAAGTCAAGGATTATCTCATTTCCCTACAGTCTCTGGCATTTAATCTGTACTCAAATAGAATAAATGTACTGTTGGCTTTATAACGTGGGGAAGGGGGATTAAAAAAAAATGATTGACCTGAATTAGGAATAGTTCAGCATTGTCCCTCACAATTACTTCCCAAATATTTTGATTTATCTTTCAATCCCACATCCGGTCGTCAAGCCCATCCGTTCTCCCCTCCTCTACTCCCAAACAGATCCTGAATCTGACCACCTCTCTCCCGCTTGAACGCTACTCCCCTCGGTCATCCCATCACCATTCCTTACATGGCTATTGCAGGAACTTCCTAATTCTCCCCTCTACTCTTATTCCTCAAGAGCCTGTTTTCCACATGGAGCCAGAGTCATATTTTTAAATGTAAAACCAGACCTAATCAAGTACCTCTTTGAAACTGTCCAACTTTCCATTACACTTCAAATAGAGAACAAACTCCCCACCATGGGCTACAAGGCTGTTCCAGACACACTGGCTTTTTCTTCAATCCCTCATAAATGTCTAGCTCAAGCCCACCTTGGGTCCTTAGCTCTCACTATTACTATTCCTTATGCTGAGGATGACCTCAACTGGAACTCACTGTTTCTACAAATTGTTGCTTGGATCTCTGCTCAAATATCACGTCTTCAAAGGGCTCTCCTTTAACTATACTACCTACAGTAGTTCTTCCTTTTGGTCATTCTCTACCCTGCTTTATTTTCTTTAGCGCAGTGACAACTCTTGTATCATTTGTTCGTGTGTTATCTGTCTACCCCTGTAGAATGTGCTGCATGAGTTGAGTTTTTCCTGTTCTCTGCTCTCTCTCTAGTGCCTGGTACATGGTTGGTACTTGCCTTTTGAATGATTCAATGAATGAAATCTTAGCAAATAATCTACTCAACTTTGTTGCTAAGGTTTATTAATCACCTGGTATATATCAAACATATTAAACATATTCTCTCTTCTTCTCACTATAAACATAAGTGGACACTTCGTGCTTTTTTAGCAGAGCCATATTTGAGCCTAGTTTTCCTAATTTCCTGAAACTCATGATGTTTTACCTATAACTTAAAGCTTAACTCTGAGATTTGACTTCTTTACCAGAGAGATGAAGATATCTATTTTTGCCTAATAAGAATTTTGACCTTGGGTTTGAAAAAAATAAGTAAACTGCAAAACTCTATAATAAAATAAGGAGATACCGTAAAACTGCAAGATAAAGACTCAGTTAATGACTGTACGCTATGTAATAATTAAACTTCCGTTTTCTAAGACCCACCAGCTGCCAGATGCCTTCCACACAAAATCACATTTAATTCACAACCCTCTTGTAAGAAAGATATTATCACCTTTTTACAGATGAGAAAATTGAGGCACCGTGAGGTTAAATAACTTGCCCAAGGTCACCTAGCTCACAGGTGACGTATCCAAGGTTCAGATCTGGGTCTGTGGGGTTCTACTGATCATGCTTTGAATTTAGAGATTATTATTGTATAATGACGTTTCACAAGAATAGTAAAAAGTTGCATAGGAACTTATATAACATGATTACTGTAAGTAAACAAAAGAATTTTTCAATGACCCAGTCAAAAGGGTTTTTCAGTCACAGAGGAAGGCCAGAGGAGTGATTCTGATGCTCTGAAGAGTTGCTGGGGCACACACCTGTATTTCTGGAAGATACAGAAGACCGTGTATCACCCATCAAAGCCATACAGAACAGAAAACAAATTCCTGTGTCCAGAATGTGGTCAAAATCCAAGAAAACAGAACAATTAAAAGTTCTCGTAACATGAAGCAAAATACTGAATAAGAAGTTAGAAAAACTAAGAAAGGGTTTGAAAAAGCAGCCCCATTGAAATAAAGCTGCATGTGTTTCAAATTATCTAACTACCTAGGTCAAGTATAAGAAGAATTTTTTTTAAATTAAAGTTTATTGGGGTGACAATGGTTAGTAAAGTTACATAGATAATATCTGAAAATAACTGTCCTAGAACAGTACATGGCGGCATCTTAGTTGGCCTAAGTAACTTTCATAATCGGAAAAGCTTTCCGATTTGAATTTCACTGTCATCTTCTAAGAATAACTTTAAATCAAAGTTTTGAAAAAAATTACATAAAGCAGAAGTTTAAAAGCCAAAAGCCAATGATCTAAACAACTTAATTTTTTATAGGAAGATAAAAATTACTAAAGCCAATCCTCCATGAAAGAATTCCTTGAAGGTAATATAAGATGCATCTACATGAAATAGATACATCTTATATTCCAACAACTCATCATCACCAGAGCCTTCCCTAGGTAATACAGTAGTACCACGGTTTTCGAACGTCTCCGCTGACGAACATTTTGGTTTATGAACGCCGTAAACCCAGAAGTAAATGCCTCGGTTTTCAAACACGCCTCGGAAGTCGAACATGTTACTTGGCTTCAGCGGAGAGCAAGATCCTGAGGCCTAGCTGTCGGCTGTTTTCTAACGTTTCAGAACTCAAATGGTCTTCCGGAATGGATTACGTTCGAAAACCGAGGTACTACTGTACTTTTGCCTAATTCAGTACTCTCCCCATTCCCATTGGTATGGGTGTACACACACAGTCAAGTGGCTTAGGATAAAAATTCAGTCTTACAGTGAAGAAATACAAAGCTGCTGAACTCTACGGAAAGCTCACACCTGATGTTGACATTGTTAATATTAACACAACAATGTCATCACAGCTGCTACACCAGATGCTACAATGCATTCAAGTCTCATCCAAAATCATAATCCCACCTCCAACTTCATAAAACATAAGAAGAAATCTCTTAATCTTGACCCCAAACACTAATTAAGAAATCTCTTAATCTGACCCCAAACACTAATATGCTCTCCTGAGCGGAACTGCAAATAGCTGAAAAAGATACTATAATTTTTTAAGTTTTTTATTAAAGGTTCTATGAACTCCGATGGTTGTAGTTGTCAAATGAAAAAGTTACAATACCACAAGAGCACTTGTTAAATATCTAAACGTCACCTACTACAGTGCCTCAAAGCTTACACAACCCTCTTTGCGTCAAGAGTCATTTTTCCCAAGAATTTCTCTGCATTTACTTACTCTATATTCCAACCAGGAATTCTTCTAACTCGTCCACTTGTGAGCCTATTTTATGTTTCAGATCACAAGGGCCATCCCCATGCCCACCATTCCCTTTTAATCATATTATTCATATAAGTTATAATTCTAAATTGAATCTCATATTTACCTTGCACACACACACGAAAATTACTTGCATATTGCATTAACTAACTCAAAGAACTCTTCTTTTCCTACTGTGTAATCAGTTAATGTTGAAAAGTATTTACTATGTTTTAAGGTTGCCCTCAAATTTTTATCATTGAGAGGAACTGCATGGAAAGAATCCTGTCAATTACCCAAATGGGTAGAAACATCCAGACTGGTAAGTACAGCAATAAATAACCAAAAGGTCATTATTTCATTATATTAGGTTGGTGCAAAAGTAATTGCGCTTTAAAAGGTTACAAATAATTGCAAAAACCACAATTACTTTTGCACCAAACTAATAACTATCCGAAGGATATTAAAATGGGTATTTGAACTATCTTACACTGCGATTTGTGCACACATATACATTTTTAACAGGAGGAGCAATGTTGATTAGATAACCACCAGAGACTAACACTGTTCTACCAGCAGTCACGAGGCATGTGTGACGACTGAGTAAAGTGTGGCCAGTCAGAATGGGTACACACTGTAAGTGTGACATACACACCAGACTGTGAAGATCTGGAATACAGAAATGTAAACTGGCCCAATAACCTTATACTCATTACATTTTGAAATGACATTTGGGATGGACTTAGCTACACACATACACGATTGAAGTACAAATATGTTCACATTATATTTCTATTTGACAACACTGGTTTAACAGGTATAACTTCATTGTTAATAATTATCTTACCCTCATCTGCTTCTTACCTGTTGACCTTCCTCCCAGCCCTCACTCATTAAACCCACAGCTCACGTCTAAAGAAGAAAAAGTAATTTCAATACCTGCTTAAGGAAAACTGAACAGGGAAGATAGAGCTAAAGCCACCACCTCCTAAAGCTACATAATTAACTACAGCGCCTAGCTATAGCTTAGCCCTATGAACACTCCCCATCCAGCCACGATTTAGGGAACAAAATGCCTGTAGAGAAATCCAAGTTGATATAAGAATGTTTTTCACTAAAATCAAAACAGTTTTCATAGAAGGAGACTTTAGCCCAGCCTTAGAGGTAAGCATATATTTAGTTTATCCTTCTTCCTACTAAGATTAACAAACCAGATACACCTCTGCCTCAGATTAGACACAAATAGAAAAAAAAAGATTGCTTAAGTCTGTGACATTAGTCACAGTCAGAAGTGACAGCTCACAGCGAGAAGGGGCAGAATGGTAAAAAGCCCACATGAATTGACCTGAGGTCAGGGCCTAGAGGGAGCACACAGCCCTCAAACCCTGGCTACATGTTGGGGTATGACAGCTCCATGTAAGCACCAAATCATCACTTATGCTCACATCACCATTTGAGTCTTTAAAAGTTTGTATAACAATTGCCTAGGGGTCCTGATGTTTTGCCCAACGCTATTTATAATTCAAAAGTTTCCTATTACGTTTTGGTAAACTAACATTTACCAAAACTGCATTTTTAAGCATCAACCTTCAATACTAATTTAGTATCTATTGATCAAGCTGAAGAAGATTTTGCCATTTTAAATATTTGGGGTCTTCCTGGAAATATGAAGTGTCTAAAACAATATACAGTAGTGTATCTTAAGGACCTCTGTGTCCGTAAGTGTTTTTATAGCCAGTGAATTATTATTGCATACTTAATACAAACTTAAACAGGGTATCAATCTTTAATAGCACCTTTCTCACGCACATTATATTGATACTAGATTTACACAAAAATGTCATACCAAAAGGACCTAAAAACCAAACGTAAGTTTATAAGGAGAGAAAAGCACTTAAATAGAATTATTTTAGTGAAGAAAAAAAAGAGGATACTCTATAAGATCTAAAGAATAAAACATAACATCCTCTTACTTACTTTTAGTCCTTGACGGTGGGAAGATGCCAGAGGCAGACGTGCAGCAGTCACCTACGTTTCCATTCCCTGTGTCGCTGTGGTGTCTCGTGTGACTCCCATTTGAGCTACGTTGTAAACTTCCACTCTCTAAGTTCTCCATCTAAAACCTATAGACTTCCTTATATTCATAAAGATATGTTTTCTCACAGAAGATACCAATTCCCCTTTTAAACTTCACAGTAGGGTTTTGAAAACTGCACCCAGCATGACACCTGTGTTTCGGGTATGGGGTGACTTTCCAGTACTGTAATAACAACCCAAGTTAGATGATATCCAAGTAACTGGTTCCCTCAAACTACACCACGGTAAGCCTAGAAAGTCTAAGCTCGTTTAGAAGACAAAAAAGCACACAACCATAACCAAGGACAATTATAAATTGTCAAAGTATAAATTAAAGTGAGATTATCTTCCCTCACAAACTAAGTTTAAAATACACCAATTGAGATTTCTGTTTCTGACCATGAGAGGTGTACAGTGGTCCGAGCTAGCATCCTTCCTTAATAACAATTAGAAAACTGGACAAAATATAGGAAGCAACTACTTTTCTATATCAAACAACAGGCAGTATAGAAAAGTAATCCTTGAGAGAAAACCACCAAAGAAGGTGAGCACTATGATTCTATAATCTTCCTACCTAAAAATGATTTCTGGTCCAAAGTGCAATGAGGGGAAATAAATAAAAACCTAGCAGTCTCACACGATTGAGAAGAAAGAGATCTCAGTGTGAGGAGGCCAAAATGCTGAGGACCTCGGAGGGAGGGAGCTATTCAAAAGAGAAGCTCCAGAAATTTGGGAACACCTTGAACCTTTAGATAAATTCCAATTTATCTATATAAATGGCAAAACTCATCAAGGCTGGAGAAAGAATAATAACTAAGGAACAGTAAAAGCAACAATGTCCTGAGTTCACACAAAGCCAGGAAATTGTTGGAGTTCCCATGACCCAACGGCACCTCGTTAACTACATTGGGAATCATGCGTTAGCTGTGGGACTAATAGACCTACAGGAAAAGCTACTCTAGACCCACCACATAATAGCTTAAAAATTTAGCCTCAGAAGGATCAAACTAAACTACATGTAAATAAGGCAGAAAAAAGTGCAGGACTCCTGACAGGAATTAATAAAATCCAGCACTCAATTCACAATGTATGGCATTCAATCAAAAACTACTAGGCATGCAAAGAAACAGAAAACATACAAAATGGATGATCCATAACATTTTTTCCCTCACAGATCCATAAATTAAGACGTGGAATTACTAAACAAAGAGGTTAAAATAACTAATATTAGTAGATTTGATATACAATTAAGTTCAAGAACTCACCCTAGAAAAAGTGCTACATACCTCATTGCTGAATATCACTACGATCACCTTCGAAGTGCTCCCCTTGGGAAATTATGCACTGACAACAGCACCTAGTCCACCCTTTAAAGCCATTTTGGAACTCTTTTTCTGGAAGAGCCACCAGAGCTGTTATATTACAATTGATGTCCTGAATATCATCAAAATGTCTTCCTTTCAATATTTCTTGCATCTTCAGGTAAAGAAAGAAGTCATTGGGGGCCAGATCAGGTGAGTAGGGAGGGTGTTCCAATACAGTTATTTGTTTACTGGCTAAAAACTCCCTCACAGACAGTGCAGTGTGAGCTGGTGCATTGTTGTGATGTAAAAGCCAAGAATTGTTGGCGAAAAGTTCAAGTCATCTACCTTTTCCACGCAGCCTTTTCAGCACTTCCAAATAGTAAACTCAGTTAACTGTTTGTCCAGTTGGTACAAATTCATAATGAATAATCTCTCTGATATCAAAAAAGGTTAGCAACATCATTGCAACAAGTTCGCGAACTTAACTGTCCAACCTCATATACAAAGGAATATTTCTCAGCCATAAAAAAGAAAAAAACCTTGCCATCTGCAAAAACATGGATAGACCTGGAGGGTATTGTGCTGAGTGGAGTAAGTCAGACAGAGAAAGACAAATAGCATAAGATTTCACTTATATGTGGAATCTAAAGAACAAAATAAATAAACAATACTGATACAAACTCACAGATGCAGAGAATATTTTGATGGTTGCCAGCTGGGAAGGACATTTAGGGCGGTGAAAAAAGGAAGGGATTAAGAAATACAAATGGGCAGTTTACAAAATAGTCATGGAGATGTAAAGTAAAGCATAGAGAATATAGTCAGTAATAGTGTAATAACTATGTGTGGCTTCAGATGGATATTAGGTTTATCAAGATGATCACTTCAGAACTTATATAAATACTATGTCTAATACTACGTTGTACACCTGAAATTAATATGATATAGTATGTCAACTGTAATTGAAAATTTTTTTTTAATATTTTTTTAAAAGGCAGAGATTGTCACAATGAATAAAAAAAGTAAGTTCCAACTATATGCTGTCTGTAAGAAATCCACCTTAAATATAAAACATAGGTTAGGCCGGCCAGGTGTTTCAGGCGGTTGGAGCTCCGTGCTCCTAACTCCGAAGGCTGCCGGTTCGATTCCCACATGGGCCAGTGGGCTCTCAACCACAAAGTTGTCAGTTCAACTCCTCGAATCCCCCAAGGGATGGTGGGCAGCGCCCCCTGCAACTAAGATTGAACACAGCACCTTGAGCTGAGCTCCGCTGAGCTCCCAGATGGCTCAGTTGGTTAGAGCACGTCCTCTCAACCACAAGGTTGCCGGTTCGACTCCCGCAAGGGATGGTGGGCTGTGCCCCCTGCAACTAGCAACGGCAACAGGACCTGGAGCTGAGCTGCGCCCTCCACAACTAAGACTGAAAGGACGACAACTTGACTTGGAAAAAAAAAAAAGTCCTGGAAGTACACACTGTTCCCCAATAAAGTCCTGTTCCCCTTCCCTAATAAACTCTTGAAGAAAAAAAAAAAAAACATAGGCTAAACGGGCAATGGGAAAACTTACCATGCAGACCAGCAAAAGAAAGCAGGAGTATAACAACATCAGACAAAGTAGATTTGAAAACACGAATACCACCAGGGTAAAAAGGCACATTTTATAATAATAAAAGGGTCAATTCATCAGGAGCACTTAATCTTAAATATGTGTACATCTAGTAACAGACGTATAAAGCAAAAACTAATAGCTCTGAAAGCAAAAATAGACAAAGCCACAATTATACTAGGAGACTTCAGTACTTCTTTCTCAGCTGTATACACAACAAAGAGAAAGAAAATCAATAGTGAAATAGAAGACACAAACAACATTATAAAGCAACTTGACAGAACTGACAGCTATCAAACACCCCTCCCAACAAGGGAAGAGTACATATGGACCATCGAACAAGATAAACTACAGCCTATATTATACAAGAAGTCTCCACACGTTTTAGAAGGATTGAAATGATATACAATACGTTCTCTGACTATAATTAGAAATGCATCATGGAAAGCTCTTGGAAAATATTTAAATATTTGAAAATTAAACAACACACTTCTTAACTGTAGGGTAAAAGAAGAAATCAAAAGGAAAATCAGGAAATAGTTTGAACTGAATGAAAATAAGTTCATGCTCTGCTTTGAGGCTGGGGGCAGCAGTCTGAGTAGTAGGTACATAAAACTATTTAAAACAAATTCTGCCCTCGTTTTTGTTGGGGTTATGAAGGTGGACGGAAAGTGATATTAAAAGGAGGAATATGGGTTCCAGAAATGGCATTGGCACAACTGCAAAAGGGGAGATGGTGGGGCCTTCCCTGAAAGACTCTGTTTTAAGGAAGAACTCTATTAGAACTCAGAGAAAGTTTGGGGACAATTTTAATAGGATATAACTCCAGTGTGCAATAACTTCAAATTTTACCAGCCATTGAAGTTGCACAACAGCCATTGGAGTTGCTACATTTAAATATCATGATGTACTCTGAGAGGTGAGGCCACAGCTGCTACTGGGTTATCCCATTAGGAAAACAATATAATACAAGCTTTAACAGAAGGCTCACAAAGAAAGGTGAGGGGCAAATAGGGGAAGTTATGCCCAACAGTTTGCTAAGGAGAGAGAGGAAAGGGTTCTAAGTCCAAGTCAAACAATCTATTTACTCTTAAATCCCCTTACTGTGGCCGACAGACCATATTCTTTCTAAACCCTAAGCAAAACAGTTTAATTTTTTAAAAAAAATTTGTGTACTTGAAAGGCTGTCAAAAGGGAGCTCTTGCATCTCTCTCTTATCCGTTTGTAATGGAGAAGTGTTTGAATTTAGCAGTTGTTTAAACTTAAATTTTTTTCTCTTTCAAATGAGAGTGTCTGATTTGAGTTTATTTTCTTGTGCTAACTGCATTAATGGCTTTAAAACCATCCGAAGCATGCAAAGTTTTCTTAAATAAAATTCAAAAAACAATAGCCTTTAAAGTAGACTTGATCAATTTGATCATTAAACTTAAGAACTTCTGTTCATTTAAAGATATTAGGAGGGGCAGCCAGATGGTTCAGTTGGTTAGAGCACGAGCTCTGAACAAGGTTACCAGTTCGATTCCCGCATGGGATGGTGGGCTGTGCCCCCTGCAACTAAGACTGAAAACAGCGACTGGACTTGGAGCTGAGCTGCACCCTCCACAGCTAGACTGAAGGACAACGACTTGAAGCTGATGGGCCCTGGAGAAACACACTGTTCCCCAATATTCCCCAATAACATCAAAAAAAAAAAAAAGAGAAAGATTTTGGGTAAAGAAATAGGCAAGTCACAGACTGAAGAAGATATATTCAATACATTGGAACTTACAAAAGATTTGCATCCAAGATAAAGAATTAATAAAAAAATAACAAAAAAACAAAATTAGCAAAAGACTTAAACAGATATTTCACAAAAAGATACCCAAATCGCCAATATGCACATGAAAAGATGCTCAACATTATCACTCATTAGTGGAATGCAAATTAAAACCATAAGGACATAGCACTACCTGCCCACAGGTGAGGCTTCAAAAAGGAGAGGGACACTCCGCATGTTCACCAGCATGTGGAACAATTGCTGGTGAAAATGTAAATTACTTCAACCACTTTAAAAAACTACTTGGCAGTATCTAAGAGTTAAGAAATACACACATCTAACCAATGATCGAGTTAATTCTACACCTAAATATTTTATGCAAGGTAAGAGTTATGTCTACAAAAATAATATATACAAGAATTTTATTCATAATAGCAAGAAAAAAAATGGAAACAACCCAGATGTCCATCGGCAAGGGAGTGGATAAACAAATGGTGATCAATCATACAATGGAACAGTCACACAGCTGAATCTCACAGACATTATTCTGGCCAGACAAAAATAGTACACACTGTGAAATTCCATGTATATGAAGTTCAAAGGCAAATGCATCTATGGGTGATAGAAATCAGAACCATGAATGTATCCGGCAGGGAAGAGACTATCTGGTGAGAGCGACAAGGGACCTCCTCGGGTAATGGAAATAGTCCATGTTTTTATTTGGCTGTTGGTGACAGGCACGTATACACATAAACATTCATTAAGCTATATGTACTCCAGACTTGTATGCTTTATTTTGTGTTACATCTCAAAAATAAAAAGTATTTTTAAAATAAACTATCCTAAATGCATTTGTCATGCAAGTGACTTTAGTTTACTTACAATATTCTATCACTGAACAAATAACTGCTGATCACCTCCTATGTGCCAGGCACCTTTCTAGACACTAGAGCTACAGCTATGAACTAAACAGACAGAAGTCTCTGCTCTCATGGAGCTCGAGGGAAAAAAAGAAACAACAAAGAAAATAAACAAATAAGTAATAGAGTATTTTATAAGGAGAAAGATAAAATCATGAAAAATTTAAAAAGGAAATGAGGATAGGGAATGACGTGGAGGGGCTGGTTACAACCTTAGCATGGACCCCATATATGACTGTTTAAATTGAATCATGATGTAAAGTCCATGTGTGTCTTTTTTTATTATTTTGGTAAAACACATATTTATCCTAACCATTTTTAAGTGCACAGTTCATTAGTGTTAGTACACTCACACTGTTGTGCAAGCATTCTCCAGAACTCTTTTCATCTTGCAAAACTGAAAGTCTGTGCCCAGTAAACACTAACTTCCCATTTCCCTCTCTTCCGAGCCCTTGGCAACCACCATTCTACTTCTGTCTGTATGAATTTACTCTAGGGACCTCATATAAGTGGAATCATATAGTATTTGTCTTTTGGGACTAGCTTATTTCACTTAGCATAATGTTCTCAAGGTTTATCCATGTTGTAACAGGTGTCAGACTTTCCTCTTTTGCAGCTGAATAATATTATTCCATTGTATGTGTACATCACATTTACTTATCCATTGATAAACATTTCGATCGCTTCCACCTTTTGGCTATTGTGAATGTGTATACAAATATCTCTTCAAGACCCTGTTTTCAATTCTTTGGGGTAAATACCCATAAGTGGAATTGCTGCATCATATGGTAACTTTACATTTAATACTTTGAGGAAGCATCCTACTGTTTTCCAGAGCAGCACCACCATTTTACATTCCCACCAGCAGTTCACAAGGGTTCCAATTTCTCCACATCCTTGCCAATATTTGTTATTTTCTCTTTCTTCTTTTTATTTTATAGTAGCCATATTAATGGGGATAAGGTATAATAGTTTGGTTTTTTAATTGCATTTCCGTGTAATCATTGTAAAGTATGATTTACAATCATACATTGTAAAGTATAATTCATTATACTGTATACAGTTAACTATATACAGTTCACTCTTGAACAACATGCGTTTGAACTGCTCTCAGCAAGTTATGTGAACATTTCAATCTGCGGTTGGGAATCTGCAGATGAGAAGGGTTGACTGCAGGTATACTCAGATTTCCAACTGTGAGAGGTCGACACCCCTGACCCCCACATTGTTCAAGCGTCAACTATACTTGGAACAGCAGCCATCTCTTCTCCCAAATTACCTTTACCTAAAATTAACTTACTATACCTTCTTTCTTTTATAAGAAAAAGTTTCTATTATTTGCAATGCTCTCAAGGTGGAAAATATCCAATAAAGCTCACGTTTGTCCTTTAGTATATCGCAAGGAAATGGTAGTATTTCTGCTTAGGAGGCTTCTAATGTTATAAAACTCCATCTGAAATTAAGATTAAAACTCTAAATTTTTATTTAGTAGGTTTCATTTGTTACATATAGTAGTACAAGAAAAATAAATCAATCTACCTCACAGTTATAAGGATGAAATTAAACTGTAAAAAAACAAATCCTAGTCTAATTATTGGGGAAAAAATCATATGTACAAAGCAAGACATTTTTGTGTTGGGTATTTGTTTACTAAGGTCATTTTCTTGGTCATCCAATAATACACATACAAAGTACATCTGAAAGAATCATAATTTGTATAGAGGCTGAAAAAAATCTGTCCCAAGTTGCAGCTAGGTTAAATGAAGAGACAGAAACTCATAGACAGAGACAACAATTTAGTGGTTACCAGAGAGTAAGCGGGGAGGAGGGTGGGAGATGAGGGTAAAAGGGATCAAATATATGGTGATGGAAGGAGAACTGACGACTCTGGTGGTGAACACACAACATGATATGTAGATGATGTATTGCAGAATTGTACACTTGAAACCTATGTAACTTTAGTAACAATTGTCACCCTAATAAACTTTAATTAAAAAAAAAAAAAATGATTGAGTAGATAAGCCACAAGAGGTCCAGACAGGTTAAAGAAAGCTTCTAGAACACATCATAGTACAGACAGCACTGACTTCTTCATCACATGTATTTGGTGTCAATCACTGTCAATTCTATGTTCAAGTTCTAGTTCTAGTTGTAAGGTTGGAACAAAACATTCAATTGCCAAAAGCAATAGATTTTGACAAACAATGCTTTACATTCTTTTCCCAATTATAGTTGTCAAGTTTTCAGCAGTTGTAACTTTTACCAATTAAAAGATGTTGCCCAGAAATGCAGAATTCCATTCACACTCTTTTGGGATTCTTATACTTCAGCAGCTGTTACACCACTGCGCTAAGTTGCAAGAACAAATTAAATATTATACCTAAGAATAACTCAGCATGCTATTAAAACTAAAAGAAATAGTCTGAAAATAAATCTGGGGGAAGAAAAAGTAATTTTAAAATAATGTGAATAGCATGATCCCCCATCAGGAGCTTATCGTTCTGAGCTCACAGATTTCATCTTGGTGTCAACTGAGGTAAACAACCGATTCCACGGCCACAGGTTAGTATTAGACCATTTTCACTTATCACTGCTGGCTTTCGTGCTGTCTAAAAGCCATCTAATTCATTTTAAGGTTTCATCCAAATATTTGTATTGCAAACAGCTATTACAAGGCTCTTGACATATTTAAAATATATGTGGCTAACATTTACAATAAGAAAAAGAATTCCAAAAATGATCATGTATGCTGTTTTTGTTCCATTTTAAGCCATAGGACCTCTAATCCATATCGAGACGGCGTAGGATTGAAGAGTTGCCAGCTACAGGCTAACCATCTGCTCAGACAGTTGCTGCTCTTCTAAGCTCACGCCCCCGTGCCCTGTACAGGCCCCACCTGCATCCCAACAGCTCTTAGTGGTGTCTGTCTTACCTACGGAGCAGCGTCTCCTCCAGCCACGGGTCAGAGGCATGACGCCCAGTCCTTTACACGGGCACAGGAAGACGAAAGCAGCAGTAACCGTTCATAGGTGTCTAGGTGTTAAGAGAGCTCAAGGCTGATCCCCATGATAATCTGGGAGAATTATATTATCCCTCATACTGTCCTGTTCTAATTCACCTGGCATACAACATAGCTCCTGAGTACAAGAAATGTATGATGAATAAATAGCAGAGCGTTCCGTGGGATGAGGGGGAGCAATTTTTCATGAAAACGACAAACCAAAAAATCCTCTGCCTCCCAAATTGGTGAAGGTAAAAGAGGGAGGGAAGAATAATACAGTAGAATTTCTTAAAAAACGGGAAGGCTTCTGGGCTTGCTTCATTTCCCAGTCACATCTGGGACTCATCTCAGAGCCTGCAAGCAAGTTAGAGGGCGGACCATGACCAAGACCCTGTTTGTTCGGCCCTCCTGCTGGAGTCCCTTTCAGTTACCTGCATCTCCATGCAGAATCCACTTACCCCAAGCCAAGCACCATCATCACGTCATTTAAGAAGGGACAAATGGGCGACACGTGTACCCCACCGAACTCTCCCTGGTTAACCTCCCATAACATGGCTCTTGGGCTGTAATCCTCGCAAACCCCATAGGCTACAGAGATCCCTCAACAAGATGGCTTTTGGGTGACATTTACATAGAAAGCATAAGTCTCCAAACTCAACATGTTTAACAAAGCCATATGTGGGAAACATCTCTAATGAAACCCCAAAAAGCGAGTGGGGGGGGAAGTTAGAATCATGTGACATTTTCAGCACCTGTCAAGTTGCAAGGGATGTGTAGAGGCAATGGCAAACATTATCCATGAACATGATGGCAAAGCAAGAAAGACTCTTTCTTATACAAACTGACCCGACAGGTTCAATGGCCCCACACAGAGACATGCATGGAGATCTGCAGGAGGGTGGGCAAGGTTCTACTGTGTCATTTTTTCCATCCTGAAGTAGCCCCTGCCTCCTTGCTAGGGAGACCCTGCAGCAGCACCCAAGCCGGTCTAACAATGCCCAAGCCAGACCGCGTGCCAGGATCGCCCCCCAGGAATTGTCCCTGCCACACGGGAGGTCCTGGGAGGGCTTGGTGACAGACTGGCAAGTTCCCAGGCAACAGTCATTATGTTTCCCTCAGGGAGGTTGTGGTCCCATATCACAGCATGTTTGGGGGTTCCTAATGGAGAAATTTGATTCTGGACTCAATATCAGAAATAGCTCAGTGTCTCCTGAGCAGAATTTTTCTCCTCTAATGGACACTAATTCTCATGATGGATCATGCCTTCTTTTTGCTTTGGCTGCTTAAAGGCTGTGAGCCAACTGTATTTTCTTTGACCTCTGGTGTTGTCTTACTTTTTCTTACTCCTATTTTCCCTTATCCTCTTTTTCTCTCACTTATTTTCAATTGTGACATACCACACTATATTGATATGTGGGATAAATAATTCTTCTGCAAAAGGAATATAGTGAAATAAATTAAAACAATTAGCAGAAGTAAAAACCCACCATAAACTAGGCTGCATTTGCTAACAAGCTTGGTTCAAACCTGGGAGAGACTATTTTCTAATTCATCTCTTACTGTCCTTGACTATTTATAGAAAACGAAAATCCTTCTATAAAAATCATCCTGAAAAGTTGATAATACACATAAAAGTTCTTTTGAAAATAAGAGAAGGTTTTTAGAAGTGGGCTTCTTTCTTAAATATTTCCTGGACTTTTGTCTAGGTTGCAAATCTCGTACCCAGAATTTCCCTCATTTCTCATCTGCCCTCAAGGCTTAACTGTCCCACAGTGAAAAATCCACTGAAGATCACAAAATGCCATAGAGACAATCACTGACTGAAGATTTTAAAACAAAATTCTGACTCTGAAAAAATAAGAAATACAGCAAACCAGTGAAAACAGAATTAAAATTCATCACATTTCTTTTTAAGAGGCAATACACCAAAATGTTAACAGAAGTTATCTTCTTTGGGCTTTAAGAATATAGATGCTTTGTCTTTCTTCCTGTTCTCCTATTTTCTATAATAAACACATTTTATAATTAGAAAAAGATTAAAATAGGAAGGGTTGTTTTCTTCACTATTATATCTTATTTTTTAATGCCTACTTAACATTGGATTAATAAATTAAGGCTGCCTTATCTTATCATCAACATTAATATTCCATATCTAAATTGGAGGTTGCTCAATGGTGGAAAATCCTTTGCAGAATAATGAAGGTTCCAGAGTGTCCACCTGTTTATAATTGGTCTCACTGTCTCTCTAAAGCAGAATCCACACTATAGCAACCTCTCCCCTATGTATTCTTTGGAATTGAGACACAGCAGGACCCGCCTTTAATGTACTTTCTTTAAAATCCATTTGTAATTCTGACATTAAAAGTTATATGGCTCTCTAATCCTGTTTAATGGTGAGGTTTCCACCATCAGGAATCTTTCAGAAATACTAAATACAATCTCTAGCAATACAAGAAAAAGCTTTATTTTAGAACAGATTCATTTTATTTACACCAGTTCCCTGAAAGTACCACAGCTTCAAAAGCTTTGACAACTGATTTTACAGGGCTTTGATGTGCTGAAAACCCATCAGATCCCTTGGTGTAAATATGCCCCTAAGAGGAAAAAAGTAAAACATGTACACATCTTAGGTTTTTATTAAAATTAAAGCAATTATTAGCAGCAGTGTCAATATGATCAAAATATTATTCTGAATCCATGAAATGAATAATTGTGATCCTGGTTGGAAGGTTATGGGCACACCTTCTAGGTCATTGCATCTTGCCTTAAGGCAAATTTGAATTCTCTAGTGCTAAGGCTGTTTTATGGTCACCAGCCAATAAACAGAGCCAATCGTTTAGTCAGAAGAAGTACAAATAGTTTTTTTTAACTGTGCAAAACTTTTGTACGATCAGTTTAGTCTATAATTTAACATCAAGTTAGAAGAAGACGAAATAAGATTTGGTTTCAATGGTGGTTCCAAAAAAGTATAGTCTATATCACATTTCCCTTAGGCAGAACTGCTAAGTTAGAGACACCATTGAATATAATAAGTGCACGCTTTCATGGGGAAAAACCCACAAGATCCATTAACTGTGCAAACAAGGTATAAAAGGAACAGAAAGTCCAACCCAACAAAAAACAAGCAGTAATCTATATTATCAATTCTGGTGACATTCCCACCAGAAAAGGACTACATCAAGCTTGAGGTTAGATGATTCCAAAACAAAAAATGCTAAAAAAAAATTTTTTTTTTTAAATGGTAGGAACAAAACTTAAATGTCACTGGTTTTCGCTCCCAAAAGACATAACACACATCACTTAATGGACTGTATAAAGATTTCCTATGGCCTGAAACTCCTACAGTTCGGGTGGTTTGTGCTGCTGTCACTTTCCGGTAATAATAAGATACCACCATTCTCCAGCAGATTAACACAGAACGCCAAGGTGCCCCAGCAACTCCAAGGGTCCCAAAAAAGAGTATTTAGGATAGAAAAGGGGTCCTGTAGCTGCTTTCTCCCCAAACTCCCATCCTCACCCAGAGATGAGACAAGATAAGAAGCAAAATACTACCCAAGCCAGACTTGGGTCAACAACACAGGGAATTACCAGAACACACACACATTGAAAAACGCACTGTGTGTGTGTGTGCAGTAAGCCTTCTTCACTCATGTCCTCTACACTATTGCGTTTTGATGCAGGAGTAAAACAGAAGAGGGAGAGACAGGACATCAAAACGAATGGGGTTGGGGACAGGATGATTTTGGAGAAAATAACAAAAAATAGTTATTTTAACTCTGTGATGGAGCAGTTCATGAAAACAATAAAAAGCAGTCATGAAGGGCCTGCCCGGCGGCTCAGGCGGTTAGAGCTCCATGCTCCTAACTCCAAAGGCTGCCAGTTCGATTCCCACATGGGCCAGTGGGCTCTCAACCACAAGGTTGCAGGTTCAACTCCTCGACTCCCGCAAGGGATGGTGGGCTCCGCCCCCTGCAACTAACAACGGCAATTGGACCTGGAGCTGAGCTGCGCCCTCCACAACTAAGACTGAAAGGACAGCAACTTGAAGCTGAATGGCACCCTCCACAATTAAGATTCAAAGGACAACAACTTGACTTGGAAAAAAGTCCTGGAAGTACACACTGTTCCCCAATAAAGTCCTGTTCCCCTTCCCCAATAAAATCTTATTTTTAAAAAAGCAGTCATAGGTATGAATAAACAAAATGTGGCATGTCCATACTATGGAATATTATTTAGCCATAAATACAGGAATGACATTCAAATTCAAGCTACAACGTAAATGAACCTTGACAACATTATGCTAACTAAAAGAAGCCAGACACAGAAGGCCATCTATTCTATGATTCCATTTGTATGTCCAGAATAGGCAAATCCACAGAAACAGAAAGTAGGTTAGTGATCATTGAGGGGTTGGACAAGCCCAAAATGGGGAGTGACTGCTAATGGGGCTGGGGCTACTTTAGGGGATGATGAAAATGTTCTCGAATTCGATATTGCTGATGATTACATGACTTTGCAAATATATTCAACCCACGAACTGTACACTTTAAAAAAGAGAATTTAATGTATGTGATTTATAGCTCAGTAAAAAGTAAAATAACCATGCATTTTTCTGTAAGTAGGTTATATTTCAAGAGTTAAACTTTAAAAAATGCTACCAGCTCACATTCTACTAAGAAGCACCTCATATTAAAGCTATGTTATTGCGTAATTAGAAGAAATTAAGATAGTATTAAAACTGGGTCTCAAATAACCTCAGGTTGTTTTCTAGATGGGGGTGTGGAGGGTGGTGGCGGGGTAGGGGGAGGTTAATTCTCGTTCCGTTGTGACTGCATGGGGTTTCTTTTTCAAAGTAAAGGTCACCATGAGAACTCATCAATTAAAATCTGTTTTGAGAAAGCATATAACATTGAGAGTGTTCAGGTTTTATGGTCCATTTAAAGCTTTTGTTATCAAAACAGTCTGGAGACGGGTTTTGTGTGTGTGTGTGTGTGTGTGTGTGTGTGTACGTATTTGTCTACCCTTTTGCCAGTACCACACTGTCTTGATTACTGTAGCTTTACAATGAGTCTTAAAGTTAAGTACTGTCAATCCTCTGACTTTGTTCTTCTTCAATATTGTGCTGGTTATTCTGGGTCTTTTGCTTCTCCATATGAACTTCAAAATCAGTCTATCGATATCCACAAAACAATTTGCTGGAATTTTGACTGAGACTGTGTTGAATCTATAGACCAAGTCAGGAAGGCCCGCTCCTTTTAAATGAAAAATTACTTTGCATCTCCCATCCTTCCTATGTGCTAGCCTTCGATGGTTAACTCTTACACCTTCCAATACTTGTCTTCTATTTCTTGTGTTCTAAAAAAAGAAAGACCTTAAGCCCTGGTGTCCCAGCAAACCCTCTAACCACCAGGATGCCAATCAGTGACGCTGAGGGAGACTCAGGATAGATGCCATACAAGGCATCTCTCTGATTCACATGTCCCTACTTTATCGAAGACTTCCCTTCTGAGGAAATCTAAAAGGTAAAATTTTCACTAACATTTCAAACAAGGAGAGTAACTGGGTGAGAAGAGGCAACAAAACAAAACAAAAAGGAATTACGCTCACATACCTAATTCTTTAGTCAAGTGATATGTCCTTGTTATCTGTCACCATGTACCAAAATTAACTCCAAATGGATCAAAGACCTAAGCATAAGACCTGACACAACAAACTGCATAGAAGAAAACATAGGTACTAAACTTACAGACCGTGGGTTCAAAGAGCATTTTATTAATTTGAGTCCAAAGGCAAGGGAAGTAAAAGCTAAAATAAATGAATGAGACTATATCAAACCAAAAAGCTTCTGCACAGCAAAAGAAACCATCGACAAAATAAAGAGGCAACCAACTGAATGGGAGAAGGTTTTTGCAAACAGTGCCTCCTATAAGGGGCTAATATCCAAAATATACAAGGAACTCATGAAACTCAACAACAACAAAAACAACCCAATTGAAAAATGGGCAGAGGACCTGAAGAGACATTTCTCCAAAGAGGACATACAAATGGCAAATAGACATATGAAAAAATTCTCAACATCACTAATCCTCAGAGAAATGCAAATGAAAACCACAATGAGATATCACCTCACCCCAGTCAGAATGGCTATCATCAACAAGACAAATAGTAACAAGTGTTGGAGAGGCTGTGGAGAAAAAGGAACCCTCATACACTGTTGGTAGGAATGCAGACTGGTGCAGCCGTTATGGAAGGCAGTGTGGAGGTTCCTCAAAAAATTACGAATAGAATTACCATATGACCCAGCAATCCCTCTCCTGGGTATCTACCCAAAAAATCTGAAAACATTTATCCATAAAAACACGTGTGCTCCAATGTTCATTGCAGCTTTGTTTACGGTGGCCAAGACATGGAAACAACCAAAATGTCCTTCAATAGATGAATGGATAAAGAAGTTGTGGTATATATACACAATTGTCACCCCAATAAACTTAAAAAATAAAAAAAATAATAAATAATTTTAAAAATAAAAAAAATTATATGTCCTATAATCCCCCCCAATTTTTTTAAACATTCAGAAAATTTAGTAGAAAATATCAAGATTAAAAATAACAAGCGACCCATTTGATTCAGGTTCGATAATAACACTGTAATGGGGTAGAAGTGGGGGAACACAGCAAAACACTATTAAACTTGTCGCCTGTCCCAGAGTCATCTGTCCAGCTTTTCACCCTCTACTAAACCACATCTCAACAGAGGTCACCAAGGAAGCCAAGAAAGCGTTCTCACTGTGTCCTCCACAGATACAGTTTCCTAAATGTTGTAGGGGTAATGGGGGGCAGAAGCTTCTAGCTTTAAAACAGAAAGAGATTGACCTTGGGCAAGAATTAGAGGAAATGCAAACAGGAAATATGTATATTGAAAACACGTAGTAAACAGAACACATAGACAAATACTCTAGTGATAATATAAGGACAGAGAAGCCCTTCTGCAGAGACTTTCACTGAGCACACATTTCAGGGTTTGTGCCTGTCAGTCCCTTAACTTTTTAAGAGATGTGCTGTATCTGTAAGTAGCAAAAACCACTAATAGCTAGAAAACACGACACATCTCAACCATCATCACTGGAACACACAGGATCTATCAGGGGAAATATTCTGGAAGTATCTTGAATAACATAAATTATTTCCTTGACCGGCTTAAGTGAACTTGTTTTCCAAAAAGAATTCTAGCTGAGCATTTTACAATTTCAAAGAAATCATAGAAATGCTTTAATCTGTTTTTGCAACCCACTTTACATGAAGTGTAACAGCAGGGAAACCGAAATCCATGCCTGTGACTCGATATCCTGCTCAGAAGTTCGTGAAGGGACCAGCAGCATGTGGGGAACAGAAGAAGGTAATCTCCAATTAAGTCCCTCCTGCCTTGGGTGGTGGCTGAAATTCAGATCAGCCTTGCTTGATGATGTGATTCCAGAGACCATGAGGAAAACTGCTATTACAACGTCCTGTTATAGAAGAAATGATACCAAAATAGGAAGAGTGAGTAACAGGCGAGGCGAGTGACTGAAGACATGGGGTCACGTATTCAGTCAATACTTAAGTACAACAGATAATAAAAAGCACTTCTGGTGGAAAAGGAGGATTCGGTGAGCTTTCCCCAGGCCCCGCAGGACGCCTCGCCTGTCTAAGGCATTGTGTGCCAACAATTCCCTGCTGTCACTGCATCCCACTCGCCTTACCATTTTCCACTTGGGGAAGTGTTCAAACCCAGCTCAAACCTTACCCTTGACATCCCCCATCCTCGCATTCCCTCCTTTAAACTGTGCTCGTACTCTCAACACAATTCATATTTTGTATGATCTGTGCACACCTAACACTACACACTGGCCTGTGTACTCCTTAAAGGGAGACGTTTTACCTTCTTAATCTCTAAATCCTAAACTACTATTCATCTTTGGTAAGCAGTAGACCTTACATTATCTTGTTGAAAGGGAAGCTCGCCCACTAATGAACTGGCCAACAAATATAAAACTTACTCAATTTAATAGTAGTCACAATATATAAATGATAATGAGAATGCGTTTGACAAAAGTTAGATTGGCACCACCAAATAGACTGGTGCTATTCAGTGTCCCTAAGGCTCAGAGGAAATGGGTACCTAGATGGTCAGAAATACAGCCTGGCACAGCCTTAGAAAAAATTACATGGACGTATACAAAAAAATTCAAAACTCAGTTCTACCCTCAGGATTCCATCGTACAAAATATTTTAACATGTATACAAAAATGCATACATGTACCGAGGGCCACTCAGCATGCTTTGTAAAAGCTAGTTTGTTTTACATCATAAAAGTTTGTCAATGGGGGAATAATTTAGTTATCTTTGTCTGTACATTCTATGGAATATAATACACTATTAAAAATAGAGTACACATGTATAAATTAGGAAAGATATGAAGGATAAATTAAGAGAAAAAGAAGTAGCAAATATGTATAACCTGATCCAATTAATGTTTTTTAAAAAAAGAAACAAAGAAGGCTGGGTGTATGTAAAAAGGCATAGAAAAGTCCTGAAAGTGAAACCTAACTGACCCACCGTGCTCACCTCTCCCAGAGTCAGAAGGTAGAAGTTGACACGCGTAGGCTCTTGTGGTAAGAGCAGAGGAAAGAGAAAAGTGAAGTCAATTTCAGTTTTCTCACTGAAAGCATGACTATTAATGGACATTTCTGACTACATATATTCAAGTATCTTTTGGTAATAAAAAAAAAATGTTGTACCAAGAGCAGAACAGAGAAGGGAGGAATATTTATTGACAGAAGTCTACAATGACAATGAGTATTTTGACTCATTGGGACATTTTTTTAGATCTCTAAGTAGAGTGTGTAGCCAACTAAGCATGTGCACTCTCAAACGTCATCTGTGCCCTCATCTGAAGCATGAAAAACAAGTCAGTGCTTTAAAATAAATATCCCTCAGTCTAGTGAGCAAATGCTTATGCCAAAATACATTACGGGGCTAAGCAATGCATGCTTTCAAAGAGCCTCTGTAGGTATTTATGAAGTCCTGAAGGAATTCTTTATATTGCTCTGCTTGATTCAGAAGTGTTTTGTCTATTTAAGTAATACTACAGTTAAGGAGCAATCCAGAAAAGAAAGGATACATATATTGCTTTGTCTTTCCTGAAAGCCAGAAATCAAAATTTGAGCCCTACATTTGTTTCGGTCACTTTCCAATAATTGCTCACTGTCACCATTTTCTAACTGATGGGACTGGGGTGGGGAGGGTGTAATGAGAGGATCAGTTCTAGGTACTACATGATATGGGAAAATGGTGGTCAATTTAAAAGGAGCAAAAAACAGACAGAGATTCAAGTATCTTCAAAGGGAGCTTCGGTCAGATGTTGCCTGTGTCAGACCTTCCAGGCCCCAGAGTTCAGCAGCAAGGACACAACATGTGATCAAAAAATACAGTGAATGTTTAAATTTTAAAAAAAATTATTACAATAAAAGACACATTGCCATTAATCCCCCTCAACATATTCCCCTTTGCTTCAAACACACTTATCCCATCATTCTTACCACTTTCTGAAGCAGTTCTGAAGTCCTCTTTTCTGAGTGTCTTCAGTTGCACTGTCATGGCTGCCGCAATGTCCTGAGTCATTTTGACTTTGGGGAAGAGCCAGAAGTTGCACGGTGCCAGGTCCAGTGAATAAGGTGGATGAGGACACACTGTAATGGTTTTATTTGACAGAAATTTCTGTTCCAGAAGCAATGTGTGACATGGAGCCTTTCCATATACACACCATCACTTCATCTCCAGAGATTTCCATGGCACCAAATAGAGCCAGAACCAGGGTATGGATCAAACTCCACTTTTATTTTCTTTGGCCTATTGTGTACTTCCAGTTTTGTGCAGGTAAAAGTAATCATTACTCATGTCATTTTCAAGTTGCTGCTGTAGAGTTTTCTCCTCTTTTAGGTGGAGAAGACCGTAAGTCATGGAGAAACAAATGAAAATAAACGTGAAAGGTATATCTGCTAAGCCTCACACACAGCAAAGGGCCGGGCTGTGGAAGGACCCCCGGAAACAAGATGTGTTCCTCAGCAATCGTCTGGGCATCCTCTACAATGCCAGGACCATGAAGGGAATCTTCTCCCTGAAATAAAATCTGACCTGTGTGTTCTATGTCAAGGTGATTAGTAGTACATTTCCAAAAGAATTTGAGGTTCTGTCCATTTAGAGTTGTGTCACACTTTACACAGCAGACAAAATCCTAGATATTTCACATTCAGTCTTGGAACTTGAATCAAAGTTTCGGAAATAAAGGGAAGGCACGGTTTAAATAAAATAACCTCAGTGAGACAGCCCATGGAAGCAATTTAAAATAAAAAGAATTTGTATGGAGCTGTTTGGAACTATGCCGTCTAAAACTTAAAATTTAAATTCATCATGTAAAGCTTGAACTTCACTAAGAAAAAAACAAGACCCAGTTACTTGTTTGGATATCAGTTCCCACCATCCAAGGTCAAAACTATCCTGCCCACGTCAATTAGAGCATATAACTACAAATTAAATATTAAGCCCATTTCAATTATCACCAAAAATTTTATCTTGTCCTCACAACATTGCATCTAAAAGCATGTCTAGTACTCAATGCAATAATCTTGGGCATATCACATTTCTGTGAAAACAGGTTTTAAAATGCTAACCAAAGAGGCATACCCTCCTCCAAAGCCTGGTCTCTGTTCCGGAAACAGCTCCAGACTCCCCCCACCCATTTCCACCCTGTCTTTGTCCCCCGCCCAGCTGTGGTCCTGACTGTACTAACCCTCTCCTGGCCAATTAATTCTAAACGGTTCTTTTCAAATGCTTCTAAAAACAACCGAAGTATGAGAACAAAGAAATAGGTCTGAAAGGAAAAGGTGATTCCCATTGGCCCTCTCCGCATCTTCAAAATGACGTCAGATCCTGAGACACTCCCAAGCTTCAGTTTGAAGGCAGTTTCTCTGACAGGTTTGTCAACTGAACTTGTCAATAAAAAAGCTTAGAACTCTAAGAACATAATTATTCACCAGGACACACACACACACACACACACACACACACACACACACTTTTCCATGAGTGATCTATGATTTCCTTTCTAGAACTATTCACACAGCTCCTTCAATTCTTTGCTCCCATCAATTACTAACAGAATCATACTCAGATTTGTCCAGTATTTGGATTGTTAAAGAAGTATAAATAAAGAACTAAGGCCCCTTCCTGACCACCTCCGGCATTTGTCATTTATTTACTTTACTTCTTTTCATAGCACTCAATTCGGTTTTACTTGTGAAGCTTATATTTCCAATTAAATATAAGTTCCCTAAAGCCAGGGATTATATCTTATAATTCTTCAGAGACCTGCACAGAATCAATGCTTATACTAAATACATGGTAGTTGGTGGGAGAGAAAAAAGAAAACGTACTGATGGTTCACGTTGACTAATCTGTATTTGAATCACAGCACTTCCTCTATTACTGGAAACTCAGAGAGCCTAGTGAGAGAATAAACTTGAAGGTAGTTCTGTGATTTGGACGGTGTAGGGTACCTGCCCCTCCCTTCGCCCCCCCACTCCTGATGGGTGAACATCAAGCCAGCAGACCCAGGACCCTCAGCGGCAGAATGGAAGTGCACCCACCTTTGCAGAGAACCTGAGCAGTGCCAGGTACTTTACATGTCTTTCCTTTAAACTTTACAGGATCCTAAGAGGTGAATATTGTTATCTCTGTTTGAAAGAGGAGCCAGCTGGGACTCAGAGTTCAGTGATTAGTTGCATTCACCCAGCTAGAAGAAAGGACAGCTCGAGGAAGGATGGGCCCCTACATCCTGCCCCTTTGCTCTCTCGTAGCGAAGGACCATGGTTAAGAGCGAGGACGAGGCTATGCTGCACGCTATCACATCTGAAATGTTTCAGTACGCTCATCTGAGCTGATCCTAAAAAAATCTTGTAAGATAGGCACGTCGGCATCTCTCCATGTTTTAGATGAAGGTACCCAAAGTTAAGTGATTGGACCAAAGCTCCACGGGATGCGAGTAGGTCACCAGGGAGTAGGGACAAGTGACTTGTCAGTGCCTTGTCTGACAGCAGTGGGAACCTCAAGTTTAGAGTCCATCTGTCCCTAGCAGTCATCTATCTCAACAAGGCTGTGGGGAGCTTTTCCAACACACACACACACACACACACACAGGTATGCATGCACATAGTCCTACAGGTGATTCTGATACAGGCTTCCTCTTCGCTTCATCCCTTATTCCCTTCCCCCCACTCCACTGCCTTAAGGACCCCTTCCTTCAGTAGAGGATGGGCTCCTGCTTTAACACAAGTGCCTAGGTGAGAAACTTCACAGCAGCCCAATTTAGGACAAATCCCTTCCTGCAAACCGATCAACATGAGTGCATGAAGCCAATTAGGGAAAATCAATGCTTCCGGAGAAAACTGACTTGGTGAGCTCCCGCCCTCTGCGTTATTTGAGTCTAGCCTTTCACTGGGCTTGAGCTCTGTGAACTGTAGGTAACTGAAAGCAATGCGAAATAATTCTTGTCTGTAGACATGGAAGTGCCATCAGGCGGCAATTACATCTATTCCCCCCTCCCCCATACTGTGGAAAATGCTACTTTACTTCTACATGCACGTTCATTTCAATATTGCTGATCAATAAATGTGTCTGTGCTCTGCACCAATTACACCATCTTACCGGTTCCCTCTCTCATACTATATCTATGAGAGTCATAATTTAACTTGTTCTATTTTTTAAATTACCCTTTAACACAGTGTGGTAATAGATCAAGAGCCCAGAATTCCTCAGTGGAGGGCTGGCAGCTGCAAGGCTTAACCCCTGGTCAGTACCTTCTCTGCAGTGCTGCCGTTTATGCAGAGACCGTGGAAGGCTGCAAGGACACCTCTAGGACCCCACTTTAATACCGATCTGCCCTTGCTTCTGTGTGAATGTTGGATGTATTATTCTGTTTCCACAGTTCCCCATTCTTCTACTGGAGGGTTTGTGTTCATTGAGAAATACCGTGTTTTCCCGAAAATAAGACTTAGCGGGACAATCAGCTCTATTGCATCTTTTAGAGCAAAAATTAATATAAGACCCAGTATTATATTATATTATATTATATCACATCATATTATATTATACCCAGTATTATAGTAAAATAAGACCGGGTCTTATACTAATTTTTGCTCCAAAAGATGCATTAGAGCTGATTGTCCGGCTAGGTCTTATTTTCGGGGAAACACAGTATGTGTCAGGCAGTCACTTCGTAGTGTGAGAACTCACACTTCCTGCAGCAAGGCACCCCATCAAAGGAAAAAGGCTGAGAGAGAGGCTGTTAACAGGGGGAAATGATCGTTGCTTAGCAGTGTGGGTGGTATTAGAAGTGTGTGAGGTAAAATCTGAAGGTGCAGGGCATCAGGAAGGAGACCTGGCAAGGCAGCACACGGAGAACAGTTAAGTTCACGTTCAGACACTTGATGTGCCCATTACCTGGGTCCTCAACAAAGCTAAGGCCCCCACTGCGTCCATCGTATGGTCTGTCACCTATTTCTCTAGGCTTACAAGTTTGGGTTCTATTTCTGTTGATTAATACTGACGTGACCCTGGCCCACAGATGACGTCAGTGAGCGTGCGCTGAGCATCTGCCTGGCCAGGCTCGGTGTTTGTGCAGAAGGCAGAATGTCTGTTTCAGCGCCATCCGCAGACCCCACACCAGAACTGCCACCATTCCTTGTTAGAAATGAACACCCTTGGGCTCCAACCCCAATGGTGAGCCAGAAATCTCCACTTTAAACATACTTCTTATTTATTCACACTGAAGTTTGAGAATCACTGAAATAGAATAATTATACTAACTAGTCAACACTGAACAATTGGACGACAGAAACATCAAATTTAGGTTACTGGAAGGGGCTTTTATCCCATTCGTACCACACAGCTAATAATATTTACATTAGCTGCCTCACAGGACTATTATGATCATCAAATGGGATATTTGAAAGTGCTTTGTGTGCTATGAAAGCAATTATTATTAACCAGCTGCCTTAGGTTCTTTTTGAAACAAATTAGAATATGAGTCAGTGAAAAAAATGAATCAATCAGCCAGTGAAGTTATCCAGTGTCTGAGAAGACAGTCCATAAATATTTGCTGATAAATCAATTTACTTACAAATCACCTAATACAAGTGTCTCATCTTATAGATGCAGAAACTGAGCGCCTCAATGTCAAAGTAACTCGGCCAAGATCATACAGTAAGACTATGATAAAATCTTGCATATACCAAGAAGGCAAGACTCAGGGCCAGCAATGTGGGGAATGGAAGAGAGCAAAGTGAAACAAGAGTAGAGCTTACTGTGCAATTAGGGCGCAGCTTCATGCAAGGTGGAGACACAGAACAGGCTGGAGATGGAAAGAAATGGAAGTTCAGCCGAAACAGCGGAAAACTAAGCACACCTGCCTCCAGAAATGGCCACCCATTTATGGAAAACTGGGGACGAAATGTCCAAGAGGACAAAGTCAGCCTTTTCAGATAAGTGAAAAGAAACTAAACACCCTACCAATTCCTATTTAAAGTACTCATAAACGGCTTCACTTAATCCAGAACCCAGTGTTCTGAAACTGCCTTCCATTGGTTGCCCGAGTTTTAAGCCACATGGCACTCTCCAGCTGCAGAGATGCTCGAGAACTCACACCACTTAGCAAGGAAGACAGGTTACAAGTACAAGGTATGACTGCTTACTGTGCCATTCAAATGTCTTTAATTTACGTAGGCCTCAATATTTTCCACCTGGTAAGAAGAACTGCTGCTTTTAGTATCACCCATGAATAGGAGAAAGCAGAAAAGCTACAAGAAACCATTCAGAGATTAATAATAAGTATTAATAAAGTTAGTCATTCTGGAAAAACTACTGACAATTTATCCTACTCCTGGGCAATTTATAAGTCTTGTGATAAAACTAAGCGAATAATGACAGTAATGGTTCACAGACAGCGCTTCCTGAGAGGTTTAGTATCTGTTCATTTTGAGAGGCCTGGGAGAGAGTAATACAGAATCTAAAATGTCTGCAAAAGAGATAAACACTTAGACATCAAATCTGCCCAGAACCAAGGCGCACTGTCGAGGCTTGCTATCAATGGATGCTAGAAAACCCGCACAGGCTCTCACCTTCTAACTCAGGCACCAAGACTCACCCTGGAGTCTTCCAACAGACTTTCATAGAAAAGCTATAGACTTTTAGAAAAAAACAAACAGGGGTGAGGGTGGGGGTGGGGGGAAGGAATGGCAGCCTAATCCAATGACAATGAGGGGGAAACAAACCATAGTATTTTAGCATTTGCCTGTTGCTAGTGCCCTTTCAGTCCTAACATGCAGCAAAGCTTTTAGCTTTAATAGGGATTTTAGTCATTGCAATACAGTTCTCAGATAATCCCAATTATTCACTTAACAAACATCTATTTTCTACAGCAGGAATAGTAAAACAAACTCAATGCGGAGTCTGCAATCTAGTCAGGGGGACAGATAACAAACAAATGCACATATAAATATATCTAATAAAGGAAAATGAAGGCTAAGGGCACAGAGAGTAACCAAGAAGTTCAATTTTAGATTTGGGAGTCAAGGTGGGTCCTTCTGAAGAGGTGGCATTGAACAGGTAATTGATTGAAATGAAAGAGCAAGGCCAGTGAGAGAAAAGCATCCATGATGGGGAGGAGAGGTGGTGCCAAGGCTGAAGATAGGGGTGTGTCTGACGCATCTGAAAAACAGCAAGGAAGCCAGTGTGCCTGGAGTAAAAGTCAGCAGGAGGAAACTGGCAGGATATGTCAGTTAGGTCCCTGGGGCCTAATCACGGTAGGATCGTTACCCGATACATTTTAGACGATATTGGAAGTGGGACTGAAATGCCAAGTTAGTATTTGAGCAGAAATATAAAATGATCTGATTAAATCTTAAGAGGATCGATCTGGCTATAGGCTAGAGAATAAATGGCTGGGGAAGTGGGCAAGATAGGAGACCAGACTCCAGCTGAGCAATGGTGGCGGCTTGGACTAGAGCCTTAGTTGTAGAGATAAATGGCGAGGAGTGGTTATATTGGGGACTTATTTCTAAAGTAGAGTCATCAAGATTTGCTGATGCATTAGATATGGGCTGTGGGAGATTGCTCCAAAAATTTGGGGCTCCATAACTGGATAATTGGCAGGACCACTTGTCAAGGAGCGCACATGGGGAAGTGGAATATATTCAATGTAATATGCCCATGAAGCTTCCAAAGAGTTCCACATGGCCACAGACAAACATATGAAAGCAAATAACATTCTGTGCTGTAGGATCTATAGGAATGCAAATGTGAACCTAATGAAAACACTCAGAGATGAATATAAGTCGCATATTCTGTTTGCGTAGAGCATCAGTTTTCCCGGAAACCATCCATCTTTATCACCTCCTTGATCCACAGAAGTACCATACTCCTTTGTTTCTTTTCCGGCACATTTCAAATACATATGCTTTCCTGGTTAATTATTTACATACAATACCTGTTTGACAGGCCCCTGTGCCACCATAAACTGATACAAGAACAAATGAAAAGATGAAATAACAGCTGGGTAGTGGTGAGAGCACCGAAGGAGGGAATGTATTAAAAGTAACCAAGGGCCATTCTCCAAGAACAAAATGCACGTCAGGTAATTAGCCACAAACCAGGCAATGAAATTCAGCATCATTTGTGGTTCTGAGGTTTTACAGCATGGAATTAATATTATGACTAGGGTTGTTAATATGTAGGAAGCTTTAATTAGATGGATGGAAGCACTCAATTTATGGGAAATTGGCATATGTAAGATGATTCCAGGGACCAGTTAATAAAGACATTTTAGACTATGCCGTGGAGTAAAGAACAGATGTCTTGCTCTCCTAAAACTTTACTTCTGTAGATGAATAAAATTGACACTTCTGTTTAAAAGTACAGTCCTTGCTATAAGGTAGTCACACAGTCTCCGGTTCCAGTCACAGCGCTGATTTTTGACAAGCCATTTGGTCTCTACGCATCTCAGTTTCTCAGTTTGAAAGTGAAAGTCAGGCTCAATGATCCCCAAGGCTTCTCCAGCTCTGACAGTCTGTGGTCCTGCTCTCTAAACAAGACCATCCCACATGGCAAACACTGGCCAATGCTGCTGCTCACATCACTGCATCCACTAAGGCAAGAAAAGAGCCCCCCACTTTTGATAGATTTTCAATCAACCTGTGGGAAAATGATAAACCTCTTCAGTAATTAAAGAAATACAACTTAAAACAGAGTTATTGAGGAATGAAAATAGAGCACGCTTCAAGTAAATGAAAACCCTTATTCCGAAATGATGGATAGGTTTTCTGTGACTGATGGAGGGAAAAGCTCTCTCCAGGTGAGAAGTCCTTTGCTCCAGCTCTTGTCACAGAACATTTCTGGCCTTTGTTTTATTGAGAGAGAGAGAAAGAGAAAGAGAGAGAGAGAGAGAGAGAGAGAGAGAGAGAGAGAGAGAGAGAGAGAGAGAGAGAAACTCCACACTACATTTTAGCTTAAGTCAGAACGAGAAATAGCAACTAGACTCATTTAGTTTTTAACCTAGGTTATCACATCTCCAAATCAGGTTGTAAATCTTGGAAAATAAGTCTGACTACAAGTATAAAAGATATTCTTTCACCCCAACTACTCAATTGATGTAATAAGAGTACTTCACAGAAAATCAAGCACAAAGTTAGATTTTTGTTTTGGTTTACCAGATCAACAATTCATTCATTTGGTATTATGGGGAGGTCGGGTAGGGGGTACATCCACGCTTGTCTGTCCAGACACTATGCAGTCCAAGAGAGAACAGGCCAGTGGGTGACCAGTCGGCTTTGCTGCTCCCCTGAGTCCCCCATTCTCTAGGCCCCTCTCTACCTCCTCCTTGCCGTTGTATAGGAGGAACTATACCTGAAGTGAATCATCTCTGCCTCTTGAGGTCTGAAGGCCTCAAGAAGCCTGAAGGCCCCTGTCCGAAGCCTTCCAGCTGCCACCTGGCCAGCAGCAATGCAGATGCTAAGAAGTTTGGAGCTTCACGCTCCCTAAGTGAATTACTTTGGCATCTAATACACTACGAGTGCAACCTGTGGCTGTAGAAGGCAGACGATCTCTAAACAATCAAATCGTGTGTTCACAGGAAGTAAACTCATTGCTTAAAAGATAAATCCTTTTAACCACCAGTACCTGAATATCATAGCTTAAGCTATAGTTTTGTATAATAGAAAAATCTCCTCATTTTAACTGTTGCTTTCCGGACGCTAACTGTTCTGCAGAAGTTATCAACTAAGCTGCTGCCCATCATTCAATAAATTCCTGGTACTCCTGCCATTTCACAGAGCTGTCCATTCCCATGTCCCCAAGCAGGTGGACCCAGCCCTGGGGGTGTATCCTGGGGGTCGCCATCTGTCTCCTCCCTCACTGCGATCCTGCTAACGTGAATTTTCACTTTACAAAGTAGGCTAAATTTTAAGTCAGACCATTCCCAACATTCCCTGGAAATGAACCTAAAAAGAAGTATGTGTGGTCCTTTGGTCTGAACCGAGAAGAGAAAAGGCAGAATCACAGGCAGACAAGACTGCCTGTTCTTTAAATAGCACAAGGAGGAGAAGAGCTTTGGCGTGAAGATTTATAGTTCTTTTTATTAATTTGCTTTAAATGCTGCAAAAGACAGGATACAACTCAGCCAGAATTCCACCATTTAAATAAATGTAGGCATCAGAAATGACATGAAATATCAAGTCTCCATTCACATTGCACAGTTTTATACACCTCCTTCCAGGATCTGCCCCCTTTTTATACATGTATGTACATAAATATGAATATATACATCGGGACGCACACACTTGTTACATAAAGCAACATGGTAACTGTTTAACAACTCAACTGAGCACCTTCCCAGAGCCCTAACTATAGAGTTATGACTTCGCATCCCATTGAAAGGACGCACCTGATGTGTTTACCAGCCTCCTCAGTCTCCTAACAATAGAAAAATTTTGCTGACAAGATAGATGAAGACTGGGAGAACAATCCAAGACGGTGGTGTAGATAAACACGGTGCCTGCACCCTTCCACGAACACATTAAAATTACAGCTAAATTGTAGAACAATCATCCTGGAAAATCATCTGAAGTCTATCTGAACATAAGTTTTATAACTAAGGATCTAAAGAAGCCACGTTGAGATTGAGGGGGACGTGAAATGGTTTGGCCCCAAACCTGTGTGTAGCCGATGAAAACTGGAAGGTGAACACACAATGGGATTTATAGATGATATAATACAGAATCGTACACCTGAAATCTATGTAATTTCACTAACAATTGTCACCCCAATAAATTTTTTTAAAAAAGAAAGAAAATTGGAAGGGATGTCTCAGCCACGGAGGTTCCCCATGGAAGAGCTAGGAACCCCAGCCTCACACCAGGCTCTTCAGCGAGAAATACTGGTTCCAGAAAGAGGAGCCCCCACAACATCTGCCTGTGAAACACAGTGGGGATTCTGACCATCCAGGTGGGATGGAAGATGTTGGGAAACCCAGACATCCTCTCAAAGGGCCCGCATACAGATTCACTCATTCGCAGGTACTCACCCTGGGCTCCGGTGAAGAGACGGTGTCAGGGGCAGACTGAGGTGTGTGGCCTTGGGGTGTGGCCTAGAGGACAGTGAGCATTTTCCCTGTGTGGGTTCCTCCTTCCCAGCAGCCAGGCACCATCTCTCCTGTGTTGAGCCTGCTCCCTATACTTACGGCCAAATCTGAACCTGATTGGTCTGGTAAGCTCTGCAGCTCTGCCCTGCTGACTCACTGAGACCCTGGCCACCCCCAACTCCCTATTGCAGGAGGCTTTAGGTGGCTTTAGGTGAACCTTACCGGAGCTGGCAACCAGCAACAGCAGAACTCGGTGTGTCCTGGGTTTTTGCAGAACTACCCCAGGCCCAGTACTGATGGCAGCCATCCTCAGTTCACAGAGTGGCCTCTCCCACATGTCTCCAGGTTTAGCACAGGCAGTGAACAACTGTGGATTGCTTGGTAGTTCCTACCAGGTAGTCTCTGGCCAGTCAGGCAGTGAGTGACCTGGCCCTGTACCAAAGCCCTCTCAGGACCAACATACTTGGAAGTTGGCCTAAGACCATAGCAGAACACCACCCAATAAGCTCCACAAGTGGCACACGCAAAGGGCAGTCTCAACAGGCACTAGAGCCCACCGGGGTGAATCCCACTCCATGGGGTAAGACCCCCAGCTTAGCAGCCCATAAGCTGTGGACATGGCCAAACCCCACAGCCAATCAGCTTGAGCATCATTCCCACCCAGTGATGTGCCAATAGCAATCAAGGCTCAAATATAACAGGAGGGCACACACAACCCACACAAGGGACACTCCTAGAGCACCCAGAGCAGGTGACCAGGGAGACTGTGCCACTGGGTCCAACAGGGCACCTACTACATAAGGCCACCTGGCAAGAGAAGTAGCAGACCTATCTAATACATAAAAACAAACAGAGAGACAGCCAAAATGAGGAAACAAAGAAATACATCCTATATGAAAAAGAACTAAATGAAATGGAGACAAGCAACTTATCAGAGTTCAGAACAATGGTTATAAGGATGCTCAAGTAACTTAGTGAGAACTTCAACAAAGAGATACCAAACATAAGGAAGGACATAGAAACCATAAAAAATAACAAGTCAGAAGTGAACAATACAATAACTGAAATGAAGAATGCACTAGAAGGAATCACCAGCAGACTAGATGAAGCAGAGGATCGAATGAGCGACTTGGAAAACAAGGTAGCAGAAAACATCCAATTGGAACAGCAAAAGGAAAAAAGAATAAAAATTTAAAAAGAGAATAGTTTCAGAGACCTCTGGGACAATATCAAGCTTAACAACATTTGCATCATAGGGGTACCAGAAGGAGAAGAGAGAAAACAAGGGATTGAGAACCTATTTGAAGAAATAATGACTGAAAACTTTCCTAACTTGGCAAAGGAAATAGACATATAAACCCATGGAGTGTAGCGAGTCCAAAATAAGATGAACACAAACAAGCCCATACCAACAGACATTATAATTAAAACAGCAAAGGTTAAAAACAAAGAGAGAATCCTAAAAGCAACAAGAGAAAGTCAACTAGTAACTTATAAGGGAGCTCCCATAAGATGTCAGCTGATTTCTCAACACAAACCTTGCAGGCCAGAAGGGATTGGCAGGAAATATTCAAAGTGATGAAAAACAAGGATCTACAACCAAGACTACTCTACCCAGCAAAGCTATCATTTAAAATCAAAAGACAGATAAAGAGCTTCCCAGACACGAAAAAGCTATAGGAGTTCATCACCACCAAACTGTATTATAAGGAATGTTAGAGGGATTTCTTTAAGATTAAAAAGAAGAAGGATGAGGAGGAGAGGAGGAGGAGGAGGAGGAGGAGGAGAAGAAGAAGAAGAAGAAGAAGAAAAAGAAGAAGATTTAAAAATGTGAATAATAAAATGGCAATAGTTACATATCTATCAACAATTACTTTCAGTGTAAATAGATTAAATGCTTCAATCAAAAACATATGGTGGCTGAATGGATAAGAAAACAAGACCCTTACATATGCTGCCTACAAGAGACTCATTTCAGATTGAAAGACAAACAGAGACTGAAAGTAAAGGGATGGAAAAAGATATTTCATGAAAATGGAAATGGAAAACAAAAGCTGGGGTAGCAATACTATACAAACAAAATAGACTTTAAACAAAGGCTATAACAAGAAACAAAGAAGGACCCAGTCATCCCACTTTGGGGTGTTTATCTGAAGAATCCAAAGTGCTATTTCGAGGGGACATGTGCATCCATATGTTCATTGCAGCACTGTTTACAGTAGCCATGAGGTGGAGGCAGCCTGGTGTCCATCGATGAAAGAATGGATAAAGAGGAGGTGGTACACGTATCAGTGGAATATTGCTCAGCTATGGAAGGGAATGAGTTCTTGCCATCTGTGGCGGCATGGACGGACCTGGAGGGTATTGTGCTGAGTGGAGTATGTCAGACAGAGAAAGACAGATGCAATGTGATTTCACTTATATGTGGAATCTAAAACACAAAATAAACAAACAAACAAAACAGAAATATACTCATAGATCCAAAGAACATTTTGATGGCAGCCAGATGGGAGGGGTGTAGAGGGGGTAGGTGAAAAGAAGGAAAGGAATAAGAAGCACAAATTGGTTGTTACAACGTACTCAAGGAGATGTAGGGTACAGCAGAAGGAATATAATCAATAGTATTATAATAACTATGTATGATTTATCAGGGTGATAGATGGGAGGGGGGTTGGGAGACAGGGTGGAAAGGCAAAGGAATTAAGAAGCACAAGTTGGTAGTTACAAAATAATCATGGGCATGTAAAATAAAGCATAGGGAATATAGTCAATAATATGGTAATAACTGTGTATAGTGCCAGGTGGGCACAAGACTAGTCAGGAGATCACTTCTTAAATCACACAAATGTCCAACCACTATGTTATACACCCAAAATTAATACAAAATAATATCGAATGTTCACTGTAATTGAAAATTTTTTTAAAGGGGAGAAAGGTGAAGGGAAATAAGAGGTCCAAATTTCCAGGTATAAAACAAATAAGTAATGTACAGCGTGGGAATATAGTCAGTAATATTGTGATAGTGTGGTACGGTGTCAGATGGTTGCTGGACCTACGGTGATCACTTCTTTAGGAATGTAAATGTTGAAAACTATGCTATACAGCTGAAACTGATACAGTATTGTATGTTAGCTATATTTTTTTTACAAAAATCTTTTTTAAAAAGAAAAAAACAATAAACCTCCCCTCAGCATAAAATCTAGGAAATTATTTTCTAATACCTTTTGCTCTGGTTGTATCCATAAAGAAAGCTTCTAAGCTGAAAAAAACAAAAACAGATGACGAGTTTCTGAGACAGACAGGGACTATTTTCCCTGCTTTGTGTGAAAGAAAATGAAGGCTGAGATGATTAAGTGACATGTCAAAAGTCAAGTTGCTGGTAATTGGGGAGCCAGGACGCAGCTATCAGATTCTCCGTTACCCTGGTTCTCCTCCCACAGGCCCAGCTGCCTCTCATTAGCCATTAACCACGTGGAAACACCTCTGACAGTCTCCTGCCTGCTGACTGGGACACAGCGAGCTGCAGCTGCATTGAGGGCGAGTGTGTTGGGGGGTGGGGGGGGCTGCAATCTTTGCAAAAAAAATCATCCTCCTTGAAATTGATAAATAGTATGAAGCTAGTAAGAAGGTTATCTTAATTTATAAGTTTGACAATCTTATAAATAAGCCACTGTCTTGGCTAATATTGTCCTCATGGGCAGCTTTCAAGAGAAAGGATAAGGAAGGCTCTCAGTGGGGAGATCACAAGCCCAGAACTAGAAGACACATATGTTAAGAACAGAGCAGAGCAACTGGATCGACCTGGCAGGACTGTTTCATCTACGAAGGCATCAATAGCAAAAAAAAAAGGGCAATGACCAAAGATGTGGTCAGAAAAACTTGGAAACCATTGCAGGCCCAGAAGGAAGTCAAAGCCAGTTCAGAGAATTTCTCAAAGCAGAATTCCTGGGATGGTGTTGGCTCAGTCAGCTGCCAAGAGGTAAGACCAGTAGTAGAGCTAGTCAGTGACAAAGCACTCTCTTCCAGACCGCACTGCAGGGATAGCAGAACACAGTGCCTCGCTCACAGGACGGATGGAAAAACTATGTGTTCTGTCAATAACATGATCAGCGAGATCTGAGGGTACTGATCCCCTTACTTGATTTAGAACTAATTGACTTCTCCAGCAACTATTTTCTGAGAGCCTACTATGTGCCATGCCCTGTGAAGGGCATCGAGAATCCAAATAAGAATAAGAGTCTCTGAATTCAAATAAGTTAAAATCCAATGGAAGAGTCAAGGGTGTAAATGAAAATACAAGATGATGAATTAACTTCTATGTAGAAACAGACAACAGTGCAGTGGGACTTTTAGGAAAAGTGAAGTCTCTTCTGAAAAGACAAAAGAGCAAAAGCTTCACAGAGGAAATGGCATTTGACCAAAGTTGTAAAGACAAACACAGATTCAATAATCAGAAACTGGAGGGAGAACATTCACAATGAGGGGGGAAAACGCCAACTAAGTGCCGTCCTTATAAATGCATTTGCACTTGTAAGGTACATGGCCAATTTGAGAAGCTAATCGTGTTTGTGTTGTAAACAATCCATTTACAGCAGGAGCCATGCAGCAGCTGCTCACTCATCTTGGGACAGCACTGTCCTGATGGAGTCAGTGTCTTTGGCCACGTGGAGTCAGACAATACCCTCCCAGTGCTACCTGACATAAAAATAATTACGTGTTGATGCAATATAAAAAGTCTGTTATCTGTAGAGGCAAAACTTAAAGGTCCATAGTTCTTCCAGTTTCATTGGTGTACATTAGTTGTTTTAAGTATTTTCTACCTTTACCCCAGCTATCCTCTCTGAGTCAGAGGCAGCACCACATTTGACCCAAGTTCGTGGCGACTGGTTCAGTGACGTGTCTCTTTTGAAGGCTGCGATTCATCCTTACAAGAATCTGAAAGAAAACATTATCATTCTCTTGAATCACTTTTCCAACTGACTCTTCCAGGTTATCTATTTTACTATCTCTCTCTTATTTCAGCTTAGCTATTTGCTGTAGTATTTGGAATTTTTAATCTTAGAGCTTGAGTCCTGGATGTCTGAGATCTTGTCTTTTTGTTTTACGTTTTTCAGGCTTCATAGCGATTTGTTTATCATGCTCAGAGTGATACACCAATGTCCGTAACCATCTCCTTCCGCCCTCAAAGGAAATGAAGCCCAGACAAATTCCTTTTCTGTAAACAGACACAATAGACATTATCACTAAGCCTGCAGACTTTATGTCAATACTTCAGTAGACAGTGTGTGTAACGGCAGAGAAAGGATGACAGCCGGCCTGCTGGTCTAGCCAGCAGTGCTATTTACAGAAATCGTTGTTTGCAGGAAAAGAGAGCTTTATAGGAAGATTAAAATAGAAAAGGACATACCCCAGTACAGACAGGGAACAGAAAACTGAACAAGATTTTCAAACAATTTCATGAGACGATATCTGAATTTGCAAACTGTAATTGAAGGTCAAATGAAGCATCACAATGGTTTATTTCTCAAAGTGTTACTGTCATTCTTTGCATGTTTTCTATATTTAAGTTGTTCCTTTTGCAACACTCCAAGGGTATCCGTATTGTTCTGCATCTATCATCAGAAATTAAAATTATGAAACATAAAATTCATTTCCTTGAACTATCTGTCAAGGAACCGTGCGAGCTGTCCCAAAGCATTAAGAGACATGAGGATTCCCTAATTAAACAATCTTTTCAAATCAGGCCAGAATTATTCTGGAAGAGAGAGAGGCTAAGGTGACTTACTATATGGATGATCCATAAATAAGACTCAATAAGATACTAACACAATACTTTGAGAATTTTTACTACACGACAAACCTAGTTACCAAGTAGATATCCACTGACTGAAGACTGGAAAACAATGTCTGTCACCAAGATTACCAGAACACCGTGAGCGATCCTGCCACAGGAAACAGGTTCGTCACTGCAGGACCTCCATTGCTCTCCATCCTGTCCCACCAGAACCCAGAGGGCAGGGCCCACCTCTTCGGGACTCTGATCAAACATTTTCACGCTGGAGGAAAGAGGGTCCTCCCTCATTTCAGTGGGAACATCTTCTTTGGCCACAAGACATACCAGCTCCACATGAATAAAATGAGACAGACTTGCTGCCAACTCCAAGGCAGTAAAACCAGCCTGCATTCAGGCCAGCTCACATCATCTGATGCAACAGCACTTGTCCTGGAACAGAGTGGCAGCAGCAGTGACAACAGAAGGGTGTCAGCAGCCAACGCAGATAGTAGGGGCTGGCGAGGGGCTCTGTGGAGGGAGGTGAGAGTGGGAATGTGCTCCTCGGAGTTCAAAGCCTGAAACTAGCACACTGCCCCGGAGCCTGCAAAGGCAGAACCTGGTCCTCCAGATAGACGAGGAGTTAATCTACCCACTCACATAGGGCGGGAAGTCCAAAATTTCATAACGAGGCACCGCTTTAAAGGGCCAGAGCTGTTCTCTAGGGGGCGACTTTCACATTCAGTGCCCAGGAGACATTTATATTGCCTTTCCTTCTGTCTCTACACCAGGAAGCAGCCTGAGAGAGCTGAGGGGGGTCCAGAAAAGAGGTTGGAATATTATTCAGCGCTAAAAAAAAAGAGAGAGCGGGAGCTTTCAAGCCATGAAAAGACATGAAGGAACTTTACATGCATGTTACTAAGTGAGAGAAGCCAATGTGAGAAGGCTCCATACTGTAGGTTCCCACTGTATGACATTCTGGAACAGGCAGAACTACGGAAATTGTAAAAAGATCCGCGGTTGCCAGGGGTTAGGGGGAGGGAGGGATGAAGAGGCAGAGCAGAGGGTGTTTAGGGCAGAGAATCCACTCCTGGCGATACTGTAGTAGTGGATACATGTCATCCATCAGGCGCTTGTCAAAACCCATAAAATGTACAACAGAAAGAGAGAACCTAATGTAAAGTCTGGACTTTGGATGGTAATGACGTCGATGTTGGTTCATCGATTATAAAAAATGGAACACTCAGGTGGTCATGTTGATAGTGGGGAAGGCTGGGCAGGGAACTCTCTATACTTTCCGATAAATTTTGCTGTGAACTTAAAATTGCTCTAAAAAATAAAAGCTATTTAAAAATAGACGGGGGCAGGGGAGGGATCAGGGCCAGATCCAGAGCCCAGAGCCTTCAGGCAAACGGTATGGAGATGGCTGGGAGGAAAGGTGACTGATGCTGGCTAATGTGGGCTGGCCAATCACAAATCGTGGAGTCAAAATATTCCGTGCCTCTTTTGTGTGTGTGTGTGTGTGTGTGTGTGTGTGTGTGCGCTGTTATAAGATTAATTTATTCCCTGCAGTGAAAGGTCTTGAGAGATGATATAGTCTCCTCCCCTCGAGTCACAAGCCATTCCACAATGCCCCCTTTTGTGGTTCCCAGAAGTCAGAGACTGTGTCTCACACACCTAGGCAGCCCCACAGCACCAATGTGATGTCTTCTATCCAATATGTGTTCCAATGAGTCACAGAAGGAGAGGCTGCAATCTTCGTTAGAAACCCACCTTGAACCTCCCAGCCTAACACATGCAGGAAGCTTTCCCTAACGGCAAACACCCTTTTGCAATTTTAATTGCCCTTTTTCCAAACCTTTTGATTGTCTCTTCACTGTGAACTCTTTTAATAGCTGCTTATCAAGTACCTTATAATGTCCTTGTATAATCCTCTGCTAAATTAAGTAGTCTCTATCTTCCAATCTCATACGCATATCCCGAGACCTCAGCATGAAGGGAAATTCTAGCAGTCAGCAGACAGCTTTTTTTCTTATTCCTCTGGGATATGAGTTTCAAATTTAGACGATGTTTTAGTATTACCATAACTAATTCTAACTGCACTTTCCAAAATACATAAAGATGGGAGAGTTTGACTTTTTACAATTGCTTCCTATTTGGTGTAGTTTAACTCCTAAGGGTCTTCATAGGGAACAAAACTCAACTAATCTTCTCCCTCAAGAGTCTGGGCACAGGGTGGGAAAGAAGCCAAGTGCTGAGGCTTAAAGAATGTGTCTCTCTTGCCTGCCCCCGACAGCTCAGTTTCCTCCTTCCTTGCAGCCCTTGTACTTGTACCTGTCCACGTCTCATTCCCACAGACTCCTCTCAGGTTAGTCAGCTGATCTCTGCTGAAGTGGGACTGAGTCTTTCTGAAGGGATGGCATTTTCACAAAGGACCTTAGATCTAAAAGAATAATGGGATGAACCTCAGCCTGTCCTGCAACCATGCCACTACCTTGATCATGCTATCAGCCTTTCTAGACACTAGAAAGTAAACAGCCAAGTGGATGGATGAATAAATAAATAAATGGGTTCCTTTCAGCAGCCCCTCTGCACCCCTTGTGCTTTCAAGATTGCTCTTATGTGTGATAAATGAAGCAAACCAATAACTTTCAGAAGGATATAGCAATCATACACATGGGATTTTCTTAGATGTTCTCAACTTCAAGATCCCTACTCTTCTGAACCCTCAAACTTCAAGTGTCACTGCTGCAAAGGAATCAAATCAGTAGGCAATATTCCATTAAAATAATATATGTTAGAAAATAATAGTTCCAGGCCATGCATTTCTGTTGACGTCTGGGGAAATACGGCTGACACACATGGAGAGGTAACCCCCAATCTCCCTGGGCGGAAGCTGGCCTGGAAGGAAGAATCTGGGTGCAGAGGAGATGAAAACGTATTCAAGGTCACCGAGTGAGTTCCTGGCAAAGGTGGAGACAGAATTTACAACTCAACCTAAATTCTGTTTAGGGCATTTTTTCCCATGTTTCCTCCAGCACAATACAATGCTACTCCTTCGCTGCTTCAAACGATCTCTTCTAACTCGGTATCACTAGCCAAGATGGACTGATCCACGGAGCAACAGCCATTTTACCAAGGAAGCCCCTCTAGGTGGCTTTGGGAAAGTGAAAATCAGAGCACCGTATTTCCACTAGAGTCCTTTGAATCCGGGCCCAGCCTGACTCAGCCACTCCCTACTGAGAGGCAAAGAAAGAGTGGGCTTCAACCAGTAAGTCATATGCTTGTGTTGATGCAGACCCAGGAGCAGGCACCATGGCAAACGAGAGGAAGAGAAGCTGTTTCTGAAGGACACTTGAGGTCACTCTTGTCCTTTCACCCTCACATAGAGGGTCAGGGGCCCTGAAGCCTGTTTGTGGCTGATTCCTTGCTCTCACATGCACTTCTACTGCTTTGTTCCCTCTGAGCCAAAAAACACTTCTCTTTGTCACAACCTAGCCTAAATTGTATTCATTGTTAAAGAAAGAACAGCTTGAAGCAGGAGGCTAGCAATGGGGGGAAAATGGTTATTTGGGGAGAAAAAAGCTTTTCGCTGCCACTGAAAGGACCGAGAGCCTCCTTACTCCAGCCTGAGCAATTTTATTAATACTGCTGCTAGCCCTTTTTTTTTTCAGATTCGACTTATAGCATGATAGATATACACACTTGCTATATAATATGCCAGGCTGAAAATATGTGAGAAAATATCACTTCTATTGTAGCATGATGCCACTTATCTGGAGATCCTATTTTCAACACTTTCACTAAAAAGAGTAATAACCCCTTTCATTTGTATAATACGTAACCATTTTAAAGGGCTTTTGCATGTGTTTTCATTTTATCCTCGCTACCCTGCAATACTGAAAGAGCAAGAATGTACTCAGATTTTACCAAGAGAGGGTAAGAAGTCTGTGTAACTCCCCTCACTGCATGCCCAATTCACCTTTGTATAAACTCAGAGTGCTTGGCAGTTGTTCAATAAATGAATAAAAGTTAACAATTGATGATAATAACAAGAAAGAAACACTAAACAACAAAAGCTACCCATCACTGAACTGGGCACTCGCAGAACCGGTGTGTATTCAGGGTTGACATGCATCAGACGGCCTTACTGTTGCTGAAATATTGAAATACTTCTGTACCAATTGGTGCAACACCACCGTCCCAAGCCCTAGGACTGGCCTCCTGAGACACGCCCCCAGCCCCCTCCCCCGCCCCCCCCACCCCCCCGCCTTCCAGGATTAGTAACTGCAAGGCCAGGAATCTGCTGACTGCTATCTGCGCTGACCGACTCGAATGTCACGGCCATATACATTCCTGCACGGAACCACAATGGATGTTCATTATGATAATCCTGTGTCATTGAGAGAGGGTTTGATGGTGTTCAGAATCCTCTGATTAAGAAAGTAAAGAAAGGGAGACGTCATCAAAATGGTGGCGTGAGGTGAGCCTCTGTAGAGCTCCCCTGGAATTTACAACTAATCCACAACAATAACTCCACAAAGGACTCCCTGCACAGCAGACAGGCAAGACGAAGAGGCCCACTACTGAATTCACCTAAAGGTGGGCGAATCACGCGAGCGGGGGAGGAGGGAAGGGAGAAGTGTGGGGACAGAGTCGCGCAGGCGCGCAGGCGAGGACACAGACCTAGCTCAGTGCTCCGAGCTCGCTGCATCCCGGAACTACCGCAGCTGCAGGAGAGGGAAGGACTCGGACTGCTAGGGCTCCGCTTATGGCTCACAGGGCTAAGGGGCAGCATATAACACGGCTGGCAGCATATAACTCTCATGGCAGAGACCTCGGAGCAAAGACTGAGGGGAAAAAGGCTGAAAATGGTGGTTGAAAACCTCACTGCCGAGCGGAGAATGGAAGCCTTAGGCACTGAGACTAGCAGCCCCCTCCATACCCTCCCAGAGCTCGCCCCGCCCCCAACTGCCTGGTGCCAGAAGCGATTAAGTAACAGAGTCAGATCAAAAGGACAGGATATTTGCTGTTCTGAGAACTGTGGACCGCAAACACAGATTCACAGCCCAACTAGTTCCGGCAAAGTGGAGGGAGCTGTGGAAGCAGGACCAGCTGTGGTGGTGGTCGCTGCCATTGCTCTGGGCCACCTCTCACAACTCACCCCGCCCCTGGCCCCACCTATCTGGGTGGATCCCTGCAGGAGTAAACAGAACTGCTGAAACAAACGGGCTCTGAATCTGGTGCAGAAAGAGCTTTGGAACTCCAAAAGCTCTCCGCACCCCCACAGGGACGTGGAGCCTTATGACCCAGGTGAACTCTTAACAGAAGAGAGGCCCGTCTCCCAGGGAATCCCCGCATTGTGTGAGAAGCTGGAATAGTGCGGAGAAAACATAGCACTACTGTGTGAGAGAGAAAAATATGGCTGCAGTCGGAGAGAAAATAAAACATTCTACCAACAAGTACTGGAAAACAAAAGAAAGACCTCTTCCTATCAACCTGTTGCAGAAGCCACTCCTGTAGATGTCTAGGAAGAGAAATAATAAATCAGTAATTGCCATGAATAACCAAGGCAACAAGGCAGCTCAGAGAGAAAGTGAAAAGTCTCCAGAAAAGGAACTTAAAGATATGGAAATATGTGACTTAAATGACAGAGAATTCAAGATTGCAGTTCTGAAAAAACTCAACGAGATGCAAGAAAACACAGAAAGGCAGTTTACTTAACTCAGAAACGCAATCAAAGAAAAACATCAGCATTTTATAAAAGAGATTGAAATTTTAAAAAGGAACCAAATAGAATTTCTGGAGATGAAGAACTCAATAGAAGAAATCAAGAATAAAATAATCAGCTTAGGTAGTAGAGTTGACCAGATGGAGGAAAGAATTAGTGTCATCAAAGATAGAAACCTGGAAATTACACAGATGGAAGAAGAAAGAGACTTGAGACTTAAATGAAAGAACTCTACAAGAACTTTCTGACTCTGTCAGAAAGAGCAATATAAGAATAATGGCATACCAGAAGGAGAAGAAAGAGAGAAGGGAACAGAGAATATATTCAAAGAAATTATTGATGAGAACTTCCCAAACTTGTGGACAGAAGTGGATCCTCGAATCCAAGAAGCAAAAAGAACACCTAATTACCTCAATCCCAACAGGCCTTCTCCAAGGCACATTGTATTGAAGCTGTCTAAAATAAACGACAAAGAAAGAATCCTCAAGGCAGCCAGGGAAAAGAAGACGGTAACCTACAAAGGAAAGCCCATTAGATTATCATCAGATTTTTCAGCAGAAACTCTACAAGCCAGGAGGGAGTGAAACCAAATATTCAAACTATTGAAAAAGAGAAATTATGAGCCAAGAATAACATATCCAGCAAAGATATCCTTTAGATATGAAGGAGGAATAAAGACCTTTCCAGACATCCAGAAGCTGAGGGAATTTCCTAATACAAGACCTGCACTACAAGAAATACTAAAGGAGGCTATTTGACCACCATCAACAGGGACAATTTGTGGCAACCGAAACATAAAAAGGGAAGAGTAAAGGCCTGAACCAGAATATGGGAATGGAGAAAGTAAGCGTGTTGAAGAAAATGGAACACTCTAAATATCAAACTTTCTTTTACATAAACTTAAGGGTAACCACTCAAAAAAAATCCAGAACTGAAATATATACTGTAATACAAGAAGAAACAGAGGGAAACATCATAGAATACCACCACACAGAAATAATAGACAACAACAAAAAGACAAAGAAACAATGCAGACACAGCCTTACCAGAAAACTAAAGATAGAATGACAGGAAATCCTCACATATCAATAATCACCCTAAATAGAAATGGACTGAACTCACCAATAAAAAGGCACAGAGTAGCAGATTGGATCAAAAAACTAAACCCAACCATATGCTGTCTCCAAGAGACACATCTCAGCTACAAGGACAAGCATAGAATCAAAGTGAAAGGGTGGAAATTGACACTCCAAGCAAATGGTACCCAGAGAAAATCAGGTGTAGCCATAATGATATCAGATGAAACAGACTTCAGGGTGAAAGGTAACAAGAGACAAAGATGGACATTTCATAATGGTAAAGGGGACTATAGCACAAGAAGACATAACAGTCATCAATATTTATGCCCCCAATCAGGGAGCACCGAAATATACCAAGCAACTGTTAATAGAACTAAAGGGAGAAATTGACCAAAACACAATTATACTAGGGGACTTAAATACATCATTGACAGCTATGGATAGATCATCCAAACAGAAAATAAGTAACAAAATAGCAGTCCTAAATGACACATTAGATGAAATGGACATAATTGACATATATAGAGCACTTCATCCTAAAACATCAGATTATACATTCTTTTCGAGTGTACATGGAACATTCTCAAGGATAGATCATATATTTGGACATAAAATCAGCCTCAGCAAATTTAAAAAGATTGAAACCATACCAAGCATATTCACAAGGCTTTGAAATTGGATATCAACTGCAAAAAGAAAGCAGAAAAAAACACAAATACATGGAGATTAAACAACATACTTTTAAAGAACGACTGGGTCAAAGAAGAAATTAGAGGAGAGATCAAAAGATACATAGAAACAAACGACAATGAAAATACATCCTACCAAAAATTTTCGGATGCAGCGAAAGCAGTTTCAAGAGGGAAATTTATATCATTACAGGCCTATCTCAAGAAACAAGAAAAATCCCAGATTAATAACCTCATGTTACACCTTAAAGAACTAGAAAAAGAAGAACAAGTGAAACCCAAGGTCAGCAGAAGAAAGGAAATAACAAAAATCAGAGCAGAACTAAATGAAATAAAGAACAAAAAAAAAAAAAACAGAAAAACTTAATGTGACAAAGAGCTGATTCTTTGAAAAGATTAACAAAATTGACAAACCCTTAGCTAGACTCACTAAGATAAAAAGAGAGAAGACACTAATTAACAAAATCAGAAATGAAAAAGGGGAAGTTATCACGACACCCCAGGAATACAAAGGATCATCCAAGAATACCATGAAGGACTATATGCCACCAAATTCAATAACCTAGAAGAAATGGACAAGTTCTTAAAAACATATAGCCTTCCTAGGCTGAACCATGAAGAACTGGAAAATCTAAACAGACCAATCACCAGTAACGAAATTGAATCAGTCATCCAAAACCATCCCAAAAGCAAAAGTCTGGGACCAGTGGCTTCACTAGTGAATTCTACCAAACCTTCAAAGAGGATCTAATACCAATCCTGCTCAAACTCTTCAAAAAAATTGAAGAAGAGACAGTACTCCCTAACTCATTTTATGAGGCCAACATTACCCTGATACCAAAACCTGGTAAGGACAACACAAAAAAAGAAAACTACAGACCAATATCTTTGATGAATACTGATGCAAAAATCCTAAACAAAATTCTAGCAAATCGAATACAGTAATGCATTAAAAAGATTATTCACCATGACCAAGTGGGGTTCATCCCCGGGGCACAAGGATGGCTCAACATCCGCAAATCCATCAATGTGATACATCACATAAACAAAATAAAGGACAAAAATCATATGATTATATCAATTGATGCAGAAAAAGCATTTGACAAGATACAACATCCATTTATGATAAAACACTTAATAAACTAGGTATAGAAGGAAAATACCTTAACATAATAAAGGCCATATATGACAAGCCCTCAGTTAATCTCAAAATTAATGGTGAGAAAATGAAGCCCTTTGCTCTATGTTCAGGAACACGACAGGGCTGTCCCCTATCACCTCTGCTTATCAACATAGTGTTGGAAGTCCTTGCCAGAACAATCAGGCAAGAGAAAGAAATAAAAGGCATCCAAGTTGGGAATGAAGAAGTTAAATTATCACTCTTTGAAGATGACATGATGCTATATATAGAAAACCCTAAAGATTCCACCAAAAAGCTATTAGAAACAATCAACGAATACAGTAAAGTTGCTGGCTACAAAATCAAAGTACAAAAGTCCATTGCATTCCTATATACTAACAATGAAATCTCAGAAAAAGAAATACAAAAAACAATTCCTTTTGAAAATTGCAGCAAAAAGAATAAAATACCTAGGAAAAAACTTAACCAAGGATGTGAAGGACCTATATGCTGAAAACTATAAGCATACATTTTTGAAAGAAATTGAAGAAGACACAAAGAAATGGAAAGACATTCTGTGCTCATGGATTGGAAGAATCAGCATAGTTAAAATGGCCATATTACCCAAAGCAATATACAGATTTAATGCAATCCCCATCAAAATCCCAATAGCATTTTTTAAAGAAATAGAACAAAAAATCATCAGATTTGTTTGGAACCACAAAAGACCCCGAATAGCCAAAGCAATCTTAAGAAAAAAGAACAATACTGGAGGTATCGCACTCCCTGACTTTAGCTTGTACTACAGGGCTACAATAACGAAAACAGCATGGTATTGGCAGAAAAACAGACACATAGACCAATGGAATAGAACTGAGAATCCAGAAATAAAACCACATAAATAAGGACAGATAATTTTTGACAAAGAAGCTAAAAACATACAATGGAGGAAAGACAGCCTCTTCAATAAATGGTGCTGGGAGAATTGGATAGCCACATGCAAAAGAATGAAACTGGACTGCTATCTGTCACCATGTACCAAAATTAATTCAAAATGGATCAAAGACTTAAGCATAATACCTGACACAATAAACTGCATAGAAGAAAACATAGGTACTAAACTTATGGACCTTGGGTTCAAAGAGCATTTTATGAATTTGACTCCAAAGGCAATGGAAGTAAAAGCTAAAATAACCTGTCTTTTATCACAAGGAGTCTCAGTGAAGAACCTAGAAAGGTAGAGGGAAAAATATTTTTTAGATGAGATTTTCAATAAATTATATTTTATGAGATTTTCAATAAATGTGTACTGAGTATCTATTACAGTCAAGGTACATACAAAATGAAGTGAATCCACGATTCTTCCCTCAAGACAATGAAAGTCAAATAGAGGACTCAAAAAGTATATAAAGAATTCTAAGAAAGTTAAATATATATATATATGTTAAATATATATATATATACATATACATACACATATATACACATATGTGTGTATACATGTATATATACACATATACATATATGTATACACACACACATTGGGGATGTCAAAAAATGTATACATATGACTTGTATTCATCTTTTGTTATCAGTATATATTATTACAATTTTAATACAATTTTTTCTTTCTTAAAATGGAAACACACACACACACACACACACACTAAATAAAAAGTGATACAGATAAAGAGCCACGGTGGCTCAGAGGAAGAAGGGCTCATCAATCTTGATCAACCATGAAGGGCTCCCTGGAGGAGGGGACATTTAGGCCTGGCTTGCCATATGCAGATGTGCAAAGGAAAGGCATGGTATGTGTAAAAGCAACAGAATTTTCTTCGGACTCAATGATCAGACCCTTAGTGTGGGACTCACTATTAGTCACTAGCACATACCACTGACTTCCTCCATGGGTCTCGGAGGTCAGCTGGCCAGTGCGTCTGTGTCCCAGGTGGAGGCCTGCACCTGACTGCATCTCACACTGCATGGGCTCAGCACTCAGGGACATCCTAGCTGCCTTTGCCCATCCACTTCAGTGCAATGCAATTGGATAACGTTAGTTTTTAATTCATGTGTTTGTATATTGTACATTATGATAGAGTGTTGCTTGTTGGCATTTTTCAAACGATTTTCTCAACCACAAATATGTACTAAGGAAAATGTAACTGCTGCATGCTGTGATTTTTCCCTGAGCCCTATACTCACTAAAGACAGCCTGTGCAAGAGTCCCCACCAAAATTCCTTCTGTATGGCCTCCTGCAGGGGTAGTAATGTAAACAAGTAATGTAAACATAAAAGTAGGTTTCTTTTCCTTCCCAAAGACCAAAATTAATCTAAAGGGCCTCAACTTAAATTTTCTTTTATACTTATTGAACTCTTAAGATATTCCAGGAACCCAAACAGAGGGCAAGGTGAGCTTCCTGCCTTATAGGACCCACATGACAACTGTTTGTGGTGATGTTGACTTTCCTGTTATGTCCTCCACTAGACTGAGAACTTCAGATAGGTCAGTGCCTGGCACTTTGGTGGCCTTCAACAAATGTTGCTAACTGATGAATAAATACAGTAAGTCAATAGTTGATGGAAGACTGGATGGATAATTAATGGATCGATAGACAAATGGATAATTGGATGAAGAGTGGACAGAATAATAGGAGTCCAGGGTAGAGAGAAACCATGCTGGTTTGAGTATAAAGTGGGAGTAAAGGCTTGAACAAGATTTATCAATAATAAAAATGCAGATAAATCCTCATAGTCAGATGTCTTCCTCTCTGATTTACTGGTTCAGAGTAAAGATATATCTCAGAAACTCATTCTATTTTATTTAATTCCACTTAGCCTCCAAATTGCTCCATCCCCTCCATACCTCCATCTAAATCTACAGGTCCTTCAAAAACCTAACTAAAGGAAACAAGTAAATGATAAATGTGGTACACCCATGCAATAAAATACTCGTCAGCAGTACAAAGGAATGAAACTATAGACATGGATGAACCACTTCAAAAGCAGTGCGTGAAAGAAGGCAGACACAAAAGACTACATATACACGATTACCTTTCTCTGACATTCCAGAAAAGGCAAAACTTTAGGGCCATAAGTAATATCAGTGGTTGTCAGGAGCTGGGAGAGGGGGAAGAGAATTGGCTACGAAAGTACATGGGAAAACTCGTGGGGTGATGAAATTACTCTGTGACTTGATTATACACAGCTGTATATATAAATGTACACAGCTGTATACATTTGTCAAAATCATCAAGCTATCCTCTACACCTAAAAAGGGTGAATTTCACTGTACGTAAATTATACCTTCATAACCTTGACTTTTCAAATAGCCTGTAGGGGAGGAAAGTTTTTCCTTCTACTCTTCTAGGTTCTTTGCTGATCAAAGACAATGAAACCCAAGGCCAAGACAGGGAGTTAAGGCTTAGGTGCCATCTTGAGCTAAGGAATCGGATAGGGCCCTGGGGCTTCAAAGGGGAAGTGGGTAATTTGCACGATGGTAAGACGAGAAGATGTTTGATAATTAAATGTTTGCCCTGTCATACAGATATGTCATTCCTATAAAAAAAAAAAAAGTTATCTCTGACAATAGCTCTTTTCTGGGCCAGGCCCCCCAGCTAAATTCTTTTAGGTAGTAAAGAGAGGGGTAAAAGTTTTTCTTGAGTCTGCTGGATCTTGATTGCCTTCAGTTGGTAAAATAATCCACGTGCCAAAGTGGCACATTTTGAGGAGGCTCATTCTTTTTTTTTTTTTTTTTTTTTTAGTTTCAGGTGTACAAGACAAGGTAATACTTAGACGTTCATCATTTATATCCCTCACACTGTGAACCCCCCTCCCCCCATCCACTATCCCTCCGACCTCACACCGAGCCATCACATTATATATATAAAATTATAGTTGGCATTCATTAATGTTTAGCTTCTGGTGTACAGTGCCATGATCAGGCAGAGGAGGCTCATTCTGAACCCTTCAAGTCAAACAACAAGAATCTCACTCAAATCCTCCTTTGAAAAGTTTATCATGACCTCTTTCTGTTTCAAATGTTCATTTATCAACCTCTTAACTCATTCAGCAATTAATTATGCCTTGTAGGCACCTCTTCTATTATTGTCTTGAAATATTGCTATTTATTTTTTATTTCCTGTTTATATGTCTCGGTCTTATCTCTCCAACCAGACGGTAAATCCCTTGGAAACAGTAACTGTGTCGTGTTGTTCATCCTTTATCCACAGCTAAGTACCCAGGTCGCTGCCTGACACATCAGACACGAGAAATGTTCAATAAATATTTGTGGATTTGAGTAAAAACCAGCTAAGTAAGGATATGTCAGGGACTTCTTCTTCAGTCCAAAGTTGAGTACGATAACTGATGTACAAACGCCTTTCTCTATGAATCACCCAGCACCTTTTCTTGCCACCTCTTCAAATGGCTAAGTCAGTCATTCATATGTTTCTCCTTCATGTAGCTCTCTAGTTCATTCATCACTGACACAAGATGAGAGATTGATGATTTCCAAGTAAACCCAGGCCAAGTTGAAGATGCCTCACGAAAAATTTCCTGAACTGCGCTGATACCTCCTTCCTCGGTCTATTGTTCTATTTCATTTGCTGACAATTAGTGACCTCATTACGCCCAGAGCTTTAGTGTTTTAGAGGGAAAAATATAACAGAAATAATTTATCAGACTCAGCAAAATCACATTTCTATTTTAACATTACAAAATCCAGTCATTTCTATTCCATTCTCCTTTCATCTGAAATGCTGGGATTTCTGATTTCCGAGCTTGCCTAGTCTCAGTTCCTGAAAATAATATATAATGGCCATTTCCCTTTCCGTATTCCCTCAAATTTCAATTAAGTGCCAGTACCTTAATTAGATTTTAAATTTCCTTTTAAAAGAAAATGTAATCTTTTTATATGTTTTTAATTTATAGGTGACAATATTATATTAGTTTCAGGTACATAACATAGTAATTAGACATTTATATAATTTATGAAGTGATCACCCCAAAAGTCCAGCACCCACGTGGCATCATATGTAGTTATCACCATATTACTGACTCTATTCCCTAGGCTGTACTTTACATCCCTGTGACCATTTTTATGACTGACAATTTGTACTTCTTAGTCCCTTCCCCCTTTTCACCCATCCCCCCACCCCTTCCCATCTGGCGACCACCAGTTTGTTCTGCATGGATGAGTCTGTTTCTGCTTTGTTTTAGTCTCTGAAGGGTGTTGGGGGATGCTGTCCTCACATTGCGGAGTTTTGCCCTTACCCCTTAGCCGATTTCCTCCTGGATTTCTCTTAGCTTCCTTGGTAAACTGTTTTCCATCAAACAGACAGAGATGTTATGTTCTTCATGCACTTTCCCTCCTATCCCTTTTTGCCATGAGCTCTTCCTGTGTTCAGGCCACTCCTTCCAGAGGCGCTCTCCTGACCACGGGTACCAGTGTCTGCCCTCCAGCAAGTTAACCATCTTTTCACTGGGGCAGGACCCTGTGAGCCTGCCAGCCTTCCTATCTTTCTTCCTTCTTTCCTTAACTCTGGCATTAAATACAAAAGCTAACAGAATAATGTCTCCACCAGAACACCCTGGATGGAAAAAATAGTTGAAGACATTACTAATGAGAAAAAAGGTAATTGATATGTAGAAACATTTACCTTGCATTTATTATTGAGAACTGTTTTCACGTTAAAGAAAAGCAACATCTAACTTAAAATTTTCTCATTTACAAAAACTCTTAGAATTACAAAATGATCATTAGAGTTGTCGGAAGTTACAGCTCTAAGTAATGTTTCAGGTACTTCTAGAGTTCTCCTTTTCTTCTGGAGGTGCCCCTAGGGAAGCTGGTGAAGGGGTTTGTTATTTATACTCATTTTAGCGAGAAGGGCATTGGAGGCTGTGCAACTGTGGGTGTCCAACCAGTTCCACCCACAGGAAACACGGGCTTGAGGGGTGAACATCTCCAGGGTTCCGCCCAACGACTCTGTCCCCACCCACTCAGTGCTCCACCCTCCTCTAGTGGAAAGGGCTAAAGCTAATCTAGGATGTGACCTAGGCTCACAGCTCCCTTCTGAGTGACCTACAAAAGCAGAAGCAAATGTTTAGGAATAAATATGTACAAACAAAAAAAAGAAAGAAAAAGCTTAAGATGTGGAAATATGTCCACTGAGACCCTGCCACTCAGACGCGTTTCCCCTATTTTAGTTGCCCCCAAAACATGCAGTTTGAGGTTCATAGCCAATTACCGTTGCCCTAACAATTCCTCAGTGGCTTTTTAGGCAGAATCACCTCAACAAGGTTTTCTCAAGCTATTTAGTGCCTTAGATCCAAACACAGAATGAGCCTGTTCTCTTTATTTCCAACACTAAAGGAGTGGGAGAATTTTCTCCTAAGGGTCCAGAGAGACAGTGATTGAACCCTCTATATACAGGGGGAAATCAAAGTCGAAAAAACACACAAAACATTTAATTTTTTCAAAATCTAAGTTGATGAGCTGGTCACACCTTTCATGCTTAGTGATGAGAGGAAATGACAATTTGGATCCCAAGAGGAAAAACATCCATCCCTAATATTAATGCTCAAACTGAGCTGAGCACAGATTGTGTTAAGAAGTACAAGTCTGCAATGGGTGCCAACTCAGCGTGCCCCATATCTCCCCCAGTGACCAGGGTGAGGCAGGGAGGCTGGGTGACAGGGCTCTGCGTAACCACGGCATTCCACTAAGTTTACCATAGCACCACGATCGGGTAGAAAACTGGTTTTGTTTCACAGGAAGAAGCCAATTCTCCCCTGCATTTGCTGATGTGCACAGAACTTTGCAACACTCTAAAAATTAAGCCAACTACGATTGTCATTAGACTTTCCAAAGACACCTGTATCATATACAGTTCATATTATAGCGAGAGAATTTAACAACCTAGTTACGGACAAAATAAAATGGAGGAAGGTCAGGGCCCTGTATCCCTAGTATGTTATTCTTGAAATAATTAAAACATTTTAACGCCATTGTTTTAGTTATTACTTTTAGAATAATTCACAAGTAAACCTAAGTTTCAAGTAGTGTTAAGATGAGGAAAGTAGAGCTGAACGATTAGGTAACTTCCCCAAGGACACCCAGCTATGACGTGCCCGGGACCAAACTCAAAGGCAGGCCTGATTGGAGTCACCTGCGCCGACTAACCACAGCCTGCGTTCAGCCTAAACTACAGCACGAATCAAATGAAAGCAGAGTTACGGACTCTGGTTGGGATGCGTTCAAGCACAGAAAGGAAAGAGCAGGGTAAACAGCCCTTATGGCTAATGTTGTCCCTGCCCTACGTCATCGTGTAAGGGTTAGACCACTGAAGCAATGGCCCTCTGGAAAGTGAAAGACTAACAGTCTTCCTTTAGAGAGGGCTCTCCCGTTCATGGGACACAGAGAGGTTTGCGTGGAAGGACTAAGGAGCAGACCAGCCATCGAGTGGGCCGCCTGCTGGCATGTCCACCGTCCATGTACTCCCTGAAGACATGTGCACAGTCCCTGCAGCTTCCCTTGGTCCCTCCAGAGATTCTCAACTGAAAAAAATGAAAAAAATGAGTTCTAGAATCAAAGCATTGAAGGTGCGTGAACACCAGGCAAAACAAAGCAAACAGAACTCACACTCCAATAATAAAGCAATCAGAAAAAGACTTAGAAATAAGTGTAATTCATATCCTCCAGGAAATGAGTGAGTCTTCAATACATGGAGCAATACTAGACTCTTAGGAAGAAAGAATCCATTAGAGACCTTGGAAATAGAATATATAACTGTTGAAATAAAAAGTCAATAAACACAAAAACTAGGAAGAACAAGAAAAAAGAAAACCAAAGCTGAAAAGCGAATTATTGAACTGGAAGCCCTTGCCAAGCAATTCTCCCAAAATGGGGCATCAGGAGATGAAGAATATAGAAGGAAAATTAAGAAACCTGAGGGGAGACAGGGGTGTCGACAGCAGGCTAACTAAAGTTATGGGCAGGAAGAAGGGGAATACCGGGAAGGAATACTAGGCAATGTAATATACGAGAATTTCCCACAAAAAAGAAAGACACAATTCTCAAATGGAAAGGGATTTCTAGTGCTGAACATTCAACTACTGGGGGAGAGGGGGGGACTTAGACCATCATATTGAAATTTGCAAACATCAAGGACAAATATATCAGTAAAAATTAACCAAAAAGAAAAATAGCTTAGCTGCAAAGGAACAAGAATCAGAGTGACATAGATTCTTATCAGCAAATCTGGGTACAGGAAGATAATGAAACTGTATCCTGAAACTGCTGAAGGAAAAGAATTTTGAGTCTAGAATTTGTATTCAGCAAAAGTATGGCTTAATGGCAAGAATGACATAAAAGCATTTTCAGGGACACAGAGAACCAGTGTACCACTCACAGATGGTCACAGAGAGATCCTAGGGGATCTACTTCAACAAGACATTAGTAAATACCTGTTTACTCTCTGGAACCAAGTCAGGTGATTTTGAGAAAAGGAGTGGATGAGGGAAGAAAACTGTGCCACAGTTTTTGTCTTTTGTCTGGGGGGCTGACCATGGAGAGGAAAATTATGTGCGTGTGTGTGTGTGTGTGTGTGTACATAAATTAATTCTAGCCATTGTTAGGCAAAAATAAGTAAATATGTGTATTCGTAACAAAGAGTAATCTCTAGCAGAATAAGTTTGCAGTATAAATTTCAAAAAGCTAAGGAAAAATACTATCAAAAAAAACCCTGAAACACCAAAAGCATAATCCACGAAAGAAAATATTGATAAATTGGATTTTGTTAAAATTAAAATCTTGTGCTCTGCAAAGGACACTTAGAGACTAAAAAGCCACAGACTGGGAGAAAATACTGCAACACAGGTATCTGATAAAGGACTTGTATCTAAAATATTCAACGAACTCTTCCAACTCAACAATAAGGAAACAAATGACTTACAAATGGACCAAAGATCTGAATAGATACTTCATCAAAGAAGATGTAAAGATGGCAAATAAGCACATGAAATGATGCTCCACATCACATGTCATCAGGGAAATACAAATTACAACAACAAAGAGGTACCACTACACACCTACTAAAATGGCCCTAATCCAGAAAACTGACACCACCAACTACTGGTGAGGACGGGGAGCAACTGAAACTCTCACTCATTGCTGGTGGGAATGCAAAATGGTGCAGCCACTTAGGAAGAGGATTTCTTACAAAGGTAAATATGCTCTCACCACATGATCCAGAAACCATGCTCCTTGGTATTTACCCAAAGGAGTTGAAAATTGATGTCCGTACAGCGACCTATTCATGGATGTTTACAGCAGCTTTATTCATAATTGTCGTAACTTAGAATCAACCAAGATGTCCTTCAACAGATTTATGAATAAATGAACTGTGGCGCATCCAGACAATAGAACATTATTCAGGGATTTTTTTAAATGAGCTATCAATCCACAAAAATACATGGAAGACCCTTAACTGCGTATATCACTAAGCAAAAGCAGCCAATCTCAAAAGGCTACATTCTGTATGATTCCAACCAAATGATATGCTAGAAAAGGCAAAGCTATGGAGACGTAAAAAGATCAGGGATTGGGGGCGGGAGGGATGAATGGGCGGAGCACAGAGGATATTTAGGGCCGTGGAAATACTGTGAGGTGCTGTAATGGTGGTCACATGTCATTATACATTTGTCACAGTGTGACACCACAGCCCTGAACTCAGAGTCCACACAGACACCTAAGCCGTCCTCTCCATCGCCTCAGTGTCACATTGCTGGCACTGCCTTGGTGCATCTTGTCAACCCATCCTCCTGCACGAAAGAGCCGGGATGATGGACTCAGAACCACGGAATACCTCTGCTGCCCTGGGCACCTTCAGTCATACTCTTCAGTCATGCTCATAAAGCCAAGACCCGCACGGAAACACGTCACAGACTGCAGACACAGAGCTCTGCATTGTATAGACGCACAGACTGGGAGTCCAATCACGGCCAGAAAGCACAATAACCACACATCCCTGATACAACACAAGTATCATCTTGGTTACCAACACTGTATTATCACAGCCCATCATTTCGTCAATATGGTTTAAAAGACATTTCCTAAAAACTCCAAATTGTGAACAAGTTAAAACGTCTAGCTTCATCCCCTAGTAATAAAACCTGCTTTTTCTTCTCACCAAGACGCAGTGGTGCTAATAGCCTGCTGGGGTTTAAACACCGCCTCCTCGCGTCTTTTTCTTTGGTAGTATTTACGGCCTCTGTGTTTCTGAGACACTCATATGAGAAAGTAATATATCATGGAGAAAAATACACTAAGAGGGAAATATTTTGAAAACGTGTTGTTTAAAAAAAAAAACAACTCAATTCCAATGACTGAATGGCCTCTGGGAAGAGAAAACTGCCACTGTGATACCCACTGCCCGTAAAGGAGGTTGTTTTATGGGCCGATAAGACTTGCCAGTTGCTCTCCTAGACTAGGCAGCACATGATCAGTAACCAAATTTGCTCAGGTAACCAAAATTGCAAGTGTATAATATTAGAAGCTCCTCCCTGCAAATACTGACTGATCCTATGCGACAAGAGCCAAAGACTCAAGCAACTGGACTTCATTCGAGTTTCGGTTCAAAGAAATACAATAGACATTCGCAGTACCGTGACCCAGTTCATTCTCAAAATTCATTTTACGTGGATATATTCGACTGTGCCCAGGGGAGGTTTTCTCTCAATGTAAGAGGAAGACAAGACAACCCTGAAAAGAATACTGGAGGAGTCTGAAGGCACAAGCTCTCGTCCCTCACTGTCCCTGGAACACTGGGCAGTCCTGGAATTGGACCTTTCTTAGCCCCGGTTTCCTCACCTGGTATTGAGGGTTCTGGGCCGCCAGATGATTTTATTTCTGAAAGTCTGCAACCCCATGAACAGTCAATCAAAAAGTTTCAGACAAGACGATCTATAAGAGTCTTGTCCACTGGAACTATAGTGCAAGCCACAAACACAATTGGAAATGTCCTACTTGCCACACTCAAATAAAGTAAAAAGAAACGCAGAAAATAATTTCATAATCGATTTCATTTAACTCGACGCAGCCAAAATATGATTTCAACGCACACTAAGCATAAAACATTCGTGAGATGCTTTCCATTCCTTTTTAGCAGTAAGTCTTCAAAGCCCCGTGTGCGTGTTCCCCTCAGAGCACAGCGCGGGTCCCTCTCACACATCTCAAATTCATTAGCCACACGCAGCTGTGGCCACCGGATCGAGAAAGTCACCTTCGACTTTGATAACGTCTGACCCTATGAAGTCCTGCCTACTCTGCACAGTGTCTTGGGCTCTCTGAAGGACAAATGCTGGACGGGGGAGGAGGAATTACAACTCTTCTTGCCCCTCACCAGGAAGAGCTTCTACCTCGTGCCCCGCTCCCTGCTTTCCACGTCTATAGCTTGTTGATCCCAACTCAGCCATGATGTCGCCCTGGTTCGGGCCCTCTCCTGGAATATGACAACAGCCCCTAACAGTGCCCTTCATTTGCAGTCTTCGCTGATCTTTACATCCAGCCCAATTTCTTTCTACCTGCGTCACCTTCTCAATCACCTGCCCACGCTGGTGTCTTCCTTTGAGAAAATCTGCCTGAACCCTAACAGTAGAAAATCAGACAGTGGAAGAGTTCCACAGAGCTGAATAGACGTATTTCAACGTGAACATGAACTGGACCCAGAGAGTCTATTTCTCTTATTCTTGCCAGCTCAAATGACAGGGACGTGGCGGGAGGGTCGGAAGGGGACACAACAGAAACAGAACTGCTACCCTACACTTTTAGCAGCCCAGGCAGATTAGACTCAGCTGCCGAGTGAGTCCTGCAATTCCAGGGGACCAGAGATCACTTAGCGGGTCTGCTCCAATAACTCTTTGGGAGTTCGAAGATAAAAATTCTGTAGTGTTGAAACCAAAGTTGTGTTTCCTGAGTGCATTAGAATAAAGAAAAGAAACAGAAAGGCATCTTAAACAAGGATAATCAGTCTGTGGCTGAAAACAGTTGATGAGGCCTGATCCTGCGGCACTCACCTGGGTGGGTCATGAGCCAGGGCCGTTTCCTCCCTTTGAACATGAACTTCTCCAGGATACGAAGCTACCCTTTAAGGCCTCGGAGAAAAGCAACCATTTTGGAATTTAGTGTCTGGAATGAGATTCCAAATGTCAGAACAGAGAAGTATTGACTCCATAGAGTAGTTTACTGATCCTGGTTTCCCATCGGATCAGTCTCAGTACCGAGCTTAAAATATTTACAGTACTCCTGGGATGCCCAGTGCTGCTTAAGGCTAACACAGCACCTCTGGAGACAGAAACGGGAAACGAGCCCCCAGACGCTTCACTGAAATGTGTGAAATGGGACATTTCCTTATTATTTGGTATAAGATTACAAAAGAGTGGGAAACTTACTTGCAAATATGAAAACCTCTAAATCAAAGTTAATTAGGATTCGGTCGACTTTTAGGATGAAATCTGACAATGTATCAGATTCTGAAACTTAGAGAGGCAGTGAGCAAGGTAAAAGATGAACTCTCAGAGCAACAGACTTACACATGTACTAATGCGTGTGCGTTTGTACACACACACACACACACATCTGTGGTAATACGTGGGCCCAGTGCGCCCTCCATGATCATGGCTGATGAATGAACAGTGTCATTCATGCACCCTCATGAACACATCTATGCAGGTACACCCAAGTAGCCATGCAGGTATGATGGTGCCCTTTCGTGCTGTCAGGGTACCCTGCTGTGCAACTGACCACCCCCACTTCAGCACTGCTCCATCTAGGCACAGGTCCTCTGTTAGGCCCTGTTTCAGGGTTTGCCCTTGATAGGAATGGGGAGACACTCCCCAGGCGTGGGTATGAGGTCACTTTTATTTTTAACCTTTCCTAATGGTTGTTAACATTGCTCGGAGCACTTTTACCGGCCTAAATGGATGTAAATAACCTCTGGTATTCAGTGTGGTATTGACCAGAGGTTATATTTAGTAAATGTAAAGATCCAAGGAGGAAAGATAGACACTCATCTTTAAAGCTGCTTTATATACATCCGCCCATAAATGTTTAAAAACTTTGTAGAGAATAATTTTAATTTAATCTATTTGTCTAGCTGTCACCTCCATCAGGTCAGGGTTTAAGATAAAATATCCACTGGAAAAATAAAATCAATTATTAAACAGAAGCCATCACTGCGACGCTTATCAGCTACCTGTAGGGTAGGCAATGGCCTTGAAGGCAGGACGACTTTTAGCAGGAAGGTAACAACCTTCAGAGACATTAGAGAATGAACACTCTGTCTATAATCAGAGTTCTTGGCGGGGAGTCACATACACCTGGATAATGACACGAAAAGAACCCTTCAATTCTCCAGTAATGACCCTACGTAATCATCTCCTAGTTAGGCCTCTATTGATTGTTAGATTTGGAGGAGGGAAAATGCTAACAACTGACGTTTTTGCCAATTCTGCTATTATGCAGAGTAAGTATCTAGGTAGACGCGTTGACCTTGGTTGATGAAGGGCAACACGAGAAAGACCTGACATATTGTCAATATAAGCTTGATTACATCATAAAGTTATCTGAATGAATCAATAATCAATGCACGCACTTTCATACACATTATTCCTCACTAGTCACAACAACCCCATGAGATACAAAGTTCATTTTCATCCTCATCTGTAACAGAAGTAAAGGAGGCTTTCTCATGTCATCATATAGGTAGCAAATAACCATTAAAATTTGAATCCAATTCTCTCTAACCCTAAAACCTGGTGTTTCAACCCCTATATACATGTTAATACCTCAAAGAAACTTCCAAACATAATCTAGACCATTGGACCAAGTCCAAAAATAATCCATGACAGAGCTCAGTCAAATCTTTACTTATTGAGTACAGAAAATGGGAGGAAATTAGGCCCAGTTCTGCATTTCCATTTGAGGAAGAGGAAACTATGTGGAATGAATGAACTTGTTCTGTTCAACTTAGGTCTACTATTGAACTAGGCAGGCTGGAGATGGTGGAAAGCACACTGGCCTTGGAAATTAGCTGGTCCTGCTGGACATTAACCAGCAAGAAAAGAACATTTCTGAATCGTTCTCCTCTGTGAAATGAGGGGACTCAGCCATCGCTGAGATACTGTCCGGCCCTTACATTCTAACATTACAGTTCCTCGGACTTTTAGCCACCCCAATTCTCCTCATTCTCCCCCTTGAAACGTGGAACAGGTTGGTATGTGTAAACTAAGTCCACATAGGAACCCTGTATAAACAGAACAAAACCAAAAAGCCCTTTGATGATCAGTTGCGGGCAGAAGACATGAGAGGATGCGTGTGGGATCTGGAGGGCTCCAGGGCCGGTTTCTGGAAGAGCTGCCATCCTCCAGTGTCTGAATTTGGTCTGTGCGCTTCCTGCCTGCTCTTCATCGCTAATCTCATTTCGCCAAATCCATGAATTGAGTACGACAGGAAGGAAGCATCCGCTTACATACCACTGACGCCGTGGTCCATAGAAAAGAGCCGCCTCTTCCTTTAGGTTCTCACTACTCACCCCACGCCACACACTCATACACACACTCACCCACGTCACTTCCCTGTTTGTCTGTGGGTGCCGTCCATGAGTGTCAACGCCAGGCAGGATAAGAGAATTGAGAATACGCACCACGCGTGTTGTGACCTCTGCTCTGCTCTCTGCTCTAGCAGCAGGAGCAGTGCCTGGCACATAGTAGGCACTCAATATATATTTGTTACAATCAACAGCTCTGTTTCCAGTCTCCCCTAGTGCACTGAAAGGCTCCGCCCTGAGCAGACAGGAAGCTCCGTAGGCAGGAAGACCCCTTCTTACTGGTCTTCGTATTCCACACCCTGGTAAAATGTCTCAGACACGCTGGTACAAAATATATCTTTATAGAACGGTAGAAGTGACAAAAATATAATTCAGTATCCTCGTTAAGAGAGGGGTCAAAGATATTTTTTAGTGAGAAATAATAATCCCAGAATTATTTTACTAAAATAGTATGCAGCTCAGCATATAATTTTGAAGCAGATTGTGACCTTTGATCCTTTCATTACTAGTTTGCAAAAAGTGAGAAGCATAATTTTAAGGGAATAAACCACTGTCTAAGTTCACCCTGCTCCAGACCCTACCAAAATATAACAAATAGAAAGTGACGTGCCAAGCACTAAGTTTCCCAAACACCCAGTGTCACGCAGGGGACCCTGCTCGCTGCGTCATTTGTCGTGCGGGGCGGCCTGCGGGGCCTCCTGTCCTGCTCCCCACATAAGAACGCAGGATATGGTGAGGCCAAAAAGGAACACCCACGGAGCCATAGATAGGGGAGTCATACCACTATATTCTAGCTGGAGGCTGGGTTGGAGGAACAGGAACCAGGAGCCACACTGTCCGCAACCCGCTGTCCACTTGTCTCTGCCAACCAACCTCACTTGCTAGCTGCAATACGCGCTTGCTGGCTCAGCCACCATCTTCTTGCTAGCCCCCATTTTCTGCTAGCGTAGCCACGGCAGTTATATTAGTGGCCAATGGCTCACTGGTTACAGCTGACAGCCAACTAGCCATAGCTGATGGCCATCCAATCACAGCTGATGGCCATTTACTACCTGAGCCAGCACCTTCCTGTGTGAGGCTGAGAGCCTGGAAACTGCTCTCTGGGGCTCTGTCCCCACACCCAGGCTCTGCTGTGTTATAGAAATAGGTGGTATACAATTTAATTGCCCCAAGCGAACATCCTATCAATGAAAGTATCATAATATAACTCGAATGTCTTGAATGGGAGCATATTACAAGACCTGAAGCATGACAATTAACTTTTCTTTTGATGAAAATTTACTACGGTTTGCTTTTTTTTTCATTAGGAGATCATTTTAGAGTCACAAGCAGTTGTAAGAAATAATTCAGAGATGGCTGTCTGGATCCTTTCCTCAGTTTCTCCCACTGGAAACATCTTAAAAACTATAGTACAATAATCACAACCAGGATACTGATACTGGGTAAGTCAGGAGACAGAACATGTCTCTCCCACAAGGATCCCTCACGTTGCCCTTTCATCCTTCTCCCCCCCACACACCCGCCTTCACCCTTGGCAACCACTAATCTATTCTCCACTTCTATAATTTTGTCATTTCAGGAATGCTGTGTAAGTAGGATTAGACATCACGTAAGCTTTGGGGATTGGGCTTTTTTCACTCAGTGCATTCCCTGGATATCCATCCCAGTTGCTGGGTATACCAGTAGTTGGTTCCTTCTTAACTGCCGAATAGTACTCCATGGTATTGATGTACCAATTTGTTTAATCATCCAGCCATTGAAGACCGTCTAGTTTTTGGCTATTACAAACAGAGCTGCCATGTAATACTGATGTAACATGTTTTCGTGTGAAGATATTTCCATTTCTCAGGAATAAATGCCCAAGTGTATAATGGCTGTGGCTAATGGAAGTCACATGTTTACCTTTACAAGAAACAGACAGACATTTTTCCTGAGTGGCCGTACCATTTTAAATCCCCAGCAACAATGTCTCAGTGACCCAGTTTCTCTGCATCCTTGCCAGGATTTGGTGATGTCACTGCTTATTATAGCCATTCTGCTAGGTGTGCCATGATTCACTTTTAATGAACACAGAGATCCAGGGACAAAAGGGAGAGACTCCCACAACCATCTGGGAATCTTTAGGTATTTTCCTGGTCCCTCATGATTGTCTTAACCTGCACAATAAATGAGCCTCTGTCCTTACTGAAGTTCTGAGTAAGAAGAGAAGAGCACTTCTTTAGTGTATTACAGAACAGCTACTGAACTCCGACAGTAAATATTATACTCAACTTAAAATGCTGGCAGTAGTCCCTGTAGTGTCCTAAGAGCAAAAGAAGCATGGCACTTCCGGTCAACCTTTTACTGACAGTACTAGCACATATAATCCAATAAGGAAAAAATAAGAGTTATAACAATGATGAAGGAAGAAGCAAAATTTGCAGATAATGAGATTGTCACAGAAAATTAAGAGAATCCATAATTTATCAAAATTTATGAGACAATTCACTGGGTGGTTGTATATGAAATTAATAGAAAAATCCAGTAACTTTCCTAGACACCAGCAACAACCAATTAAAAACGTAAATTGTGAATAATCCTATTCATTATAGAAAGAGAAGTATCTTGGAATCAACCTTTTAAAATGCATGGAAACCTCATAGAGAAAATGATGGAACTTTAACAAAAGACATAAAAGATATGAAATGATGAGCGATATCAACATTTATAGTTAAGAAGACACAACATTTTTTAAAATGTCTATTCTCTCCAGATTAATCCATAAACTTAATGGAAATTTAACCAAAATCCTAACAGGATATTTTTGGCTTTGTTTTTGCTTTGTTTCCAGAAAAGTCTCTTTTAAAAAATGCACCTGAAAAGTGGCTCATCCCAGTTGGCTGTGGGATCAAATACGTCCCTAATTGTGGCCCTCTGGACAAATGATGGGCCCTGCACTCACTGAGAGCTTCGGAGCTGCCCACTCCTTATTCATGCCCACCAACACATCCTACTTCCAGTCAAAGAAAAATCAAATGGAAGAGTAAAGGACCAAAAAGAGCCAAGACATTTTTTGCAGAATGGGTGAAGAAGCTGCCGAAAGCTTTGAGTGCTGGTTCTGCCAACAGCAGTGCTCCCCACTCCTGGCTCCCATCGCTATCAGCTGGAGAAAAAGAAGAGGTTTCAGAGCTCAGGACACTCCTGGGCCAGTCCCCCAGCTTCCAACCATCCGTCCCCTCGCAACACTCACAGCCTCAGCACCTCTATCTGCCTGGGTCATCATCCAAACAAAACGGCCTTATGTGGCCCCATGCCCAAGTTCACCCAAGTCACCTCAGAGGGCCCGCCCCCTTCCTCACACAGTGTGTAAATATTCTAAATAGATCCGTCTCTTACACCATCCTCTCTGTCTTCTAGAACTTGCAGCCTGTCATCAGCAAGAGGCCCCACAGCCTCCCCCTCTGGCCTCTGGCCTTCACTGCTCTACCCTGATGACCCTGCTTCTCATTGTTAACCACAGATCACTGGCCCTCCCTTCTCCCCAAAAGCGCCTTACTTTGACATTCATGCCATCGACTGGATGATTGCAGTATTAGTCTTAAAATATCCTTTCTGGAACACAAAACCTCCTCCGCTACCACTTGATTTGCTCTCCCCGCTTCTACAAAATGTACCCAAAAGAGTTTTCTAGATATGCTGTTCCCAGTGTCTGTCCTCTTAGTCTCTCTCAAAACTGCTCTGTAGACATGGATCTCAACGGTGACACCAAAATAGCTCTTTGCAAGGTCACCGATGACCTGCACGTCTCCACATTCAACAGTCCGTCTCGGGCCTCATCTTCCTTGAGGTGTCAGCAGCGCTGGGCAAAGCTGAACACACACACACACACACACACACACACACACACACACACACCCGCTTCCTGCACATTTGCCCCCCTAAACTGCTCAGCACCCTTCTTGGGGTCTCTTCTGACCTCACTGGTCATCCTCTCAGCGCCTTTGCTGTTGCTCTAATCTCCATGACCTTGAAATGTCAGCGTGTCCAGGACCCTGTGCAAGGACCCCTCTCCTTTTGGTCACATCTATACACACTGATGACATAATCTGCAGGGCCCAGTGCAAAATGAAAATGCAGGCTCCTTGTGCAAAAATTATTAAGACTTCCAAGACAGGAGCAGCTGAGCATTAAGGCAAATGCAGGCAGCACCCATGGAGAAATCCTGCTGAGGACTCGTGAATTTCTCTCTCTGCTCTAAAACAGTCCCCTGAACTCCAGGCTCCTAAATCTAACTCTCTACTAGACATCTCCACTTGGCTCTCTAGTAGGCACTTCCTAGGTTCAAAACCAAATCCCTGACCACCACCCCTCCTTCCACAAGAGAGAACCCGGTTCTTTCTGTCGTCTTTCCCATCTCAGTAAGAGGCACCTTGCTTGTCCCGGTTTCTGAGACCCAAAGCCTCTGCACAACCTTTGACTCTCCTGTTACTTAAGCCTCACCTCCAAATCAGGAGCAAATGCTGTTGGCTCTACCTTCAAACCTATGAGGATGTGCCCACCCCCCTCCTTCCACCTTAGCGCAGCCAGGGGAACCATCTGGCACCTGGATCATTGCTGTCCCCTCCCACTGGGCTCCCTGCTTCAGCCCTTGCGCCCCATGGTCTGGTATCAACCGGTCAGCCCCGTGATCTTTTTACACTGAGATTCCTGTCCAAATTTATTTGAAGGTGCCCTTATATTACTCATATTTAAGAAACACACTGGTCCAAATTACCTAATAAGCTGTTTCCCTCTCACGTTACTCAACTACAGACATAGTAAAGTCAGTGATTTTTATATGCCTATTTTCTCAAAGCAAGAAACACAAAGATTACAAGTGACCTCGGCTCCAAATTGCAAACCCTGTGCCTTCTTCATATCAAAGATCTACCTACAACCTTGCCAGGCATCCTGAAATGGTAAGAAATCCAATCGTTTTTGAAGCTCCCTTTCAGTTTTTCATCAGCTAAGGGTCTGGGAACCGTCACGTATCATAATCACATAACACCCAACGCCACACGATTTGGGTTTCTAAATATGTAAATAATAATAACAACGATAATACAGGCGTCGGCCGACGAGAGTGGTGGGAAAGGCTGTCTGCAGCGCCCGGCGGACGGCATTAAACCCTGAGGCGGCCCAGCGCCCAGGGGCCGCCACCCGCGGGCTGTGTGCCGGGCGATCCCCACCGGGGCGGGGTGGCCGCGCGGGGGGCGCGCGCGAGGCCCGAGGGCCCGGGAGGGAAAAGCACTCGCGCGACCTCCTGGCTCCCTCTGAGCCCTGCGGGAAACATTGCAAACGGCAAGGCCGGGCGCCAGCGGGACAGGCGGGCTGGTCTGTGCGCCCCCCAAGCGCGCCCACCGCGGTGGGCGACGACCGGGCACCGCCGCCCGGGTCGCGGCCACCAGCCGCCGCCTCCACGCGCCGGGGCGCGCGGGCATGCGCAGAGCGCGCTCACACGCGCCCCCGTGCGGGGGGCGGGCCGGGGTCTGCGACGCCCCCGCCCCTCGCAGGCCCGTGGACCCTAACGGCTTCGCAGGTGGAGTGGCGCCCAGCCCCCCAGGAAAGGGCCGCGCGTCGCACGGGCGGCTCCCGGGGGGGGGGGGGGGAGGCCGGGCGGAGGGCGGGGCAGTGTCACCTACCAGCGCCCGCGCCGCCCGGGACCCTCCCTCCGCGAGTCCCTCCCCTCTCACCTACGGACGCGCGGATCCTCGACCTTCGAGGCAGGGACATCTTCAGAGCTCTGTCCAGGCCGGAGCCGCTCCGCATCTCGCCCCGGTCGGGGGCTTCGCGGCCCGGGCGGGGGGCGGAGGCTGCGCACACGCCTGGCTGGCCCCGCGGCCGAGGGTCCTGGGCGGACGCGCGCCGGGCCCGGGCTGCAGGGCGGCCGCGAGCGCGGGCTCCGGAGCCGCGGCCGCCGCCCGAGGGTGCGCGTCCGTGCCGCAGCGGCGGGCCAGTGCGGCGGCGCCCGCCAACGTCCCGCCGCGGCCTCGCGGGCCCGGGACGCGGCGGCGGGGGGGGGGGGGGTGCGGTCGCCGACGGGGAGGCCCGCGCGAGCAGGAGCGGGGCCGGGAAGACTCTGAGACGTTAGGCAGCACGAAGGGGGCTGGTGGCGGACGAGGCGATGGGGTGAGATTGTGGGATGGGGGGTGCATCGGCGCTTTGGGGGACGCCTCTAGGGGGTGGAAGCCCCTCGGGGCACCGTTTTCAGTCTGCGCCTGTCTGCTACCTATTTTACCTGCCTGTCGCTTGTCACGGGGTGCACGTGTCTCATATGAGTCGTTCAGAACTCATAACCTCCTTTCTTTTTGAAGTTTCTGTTCTTCCATGCCCAGTTTGGTGGGACCTGTGTGGGTTCTTTACAGGAGCATTGTGCCTGCGGTGTCCGACGTGGCCTGGAACTCAGACAAGGCCTGGGTCTGCGGACTCCTAACCCCCAGTGCCCACCGCCTGCCTAGAATTCTACTGAATGGCATGTTCAAGCTGTAAGAAGTCCTAGGGATCACTTAGCGCGCGCACACACACCCACGCGGACACACACGGACACACACTCACATCTCCTTACACAGAAGCAAAATCATTAAGAGGCGAGATGACTTGTCCAAGGTCAGTTGATCTATTTTTGATTGTTTTTACTTGTCAGTTAGTAGTTTAATCTGTGCTTGGTCCTTCTGGGCACAGTTCCATAAAGAAAAAAAACACAATCTTTTTAATATCTGATGGAATTCTGACCTCTGAGTAAAAAAAAAAAAAAATAACAATAATAATATTCATGTAAGAATCTGACCCTGCATTTACTGTTGTGATCATTATTCTTCATTTCACATAAATTAAAAACTTCAGGAACCAACAAGGGGAACAATTCAGCAGAAGGAATCAGTATGGGGAAAACGGCTCCCCAGTCCCCCAACTCCTTCTGGCCTCTGCAACAGAAAAATGTTTCTGATAAGAAATGAGTCTTTAGCAGGAAGTTGAGGAAGAAGAACATTTTCTAAATTGTCCAGCTGACCTTTGAGGGGAGAGAGATGTGTTCTCAGGGGGCATTCATAGCTGCTGCAGGTGATCTTACTTACGGCTAGTTCATCCTCGCAATAAGTTTGTCAAAACTTTGTCATTAATGATTCAGTAAATGTTTTTATGGATAATCACCCCTTGAGGACCTAAGCAGAACCAAAGGGGACTTGAGTGGAAAATATGCCTTTTTCAACTTCAGACTTTAAGATATGTAGAAAAAAATTTTTTCATAACTAGATGGGAACAGAAAAAGCAGATGGAGGTTATTTTTAATTTTTGAGAAAGAAACTGAATATGTTAAATATAGAACATTTGCCTTGGCCACCACAGGCTGACCCAGTCTGTGTCCTACCGTGAGTTTTTGCAACGCTGTCATGAAATGGGGTTGTTGCTTCTGTTTTCATGTTTATCTTCCAATTACCAAAATCGCCCTGACAACTTCGCAAGGTAAGATAGCTCAGTTGCACACCTTGAAGATCCAAGCATAGGTGCCAGGAGCGGTAGATGGGTATTTCACTTGAACTTGTGGTGTCTCACTGATTGCCAGGGTAAATTCCCCTGATCTGACTGGCTGGTCGGTATCTCTTTTGGGAACTTAAAGAGATTAGGAGGACAATTGGCCACAGAATCCAGACTTAAATCCTATCTTTGAGGTCTTCAAGGGATGAGTGTACACAAAGGACAAAAAGCTGGCAAATGATCAGAATTTATTATTAGCTTTAGAATCCAAATGCCAGTATGGCTCGCTCAGCCTATGCTTGGCCTCTCGGAAAAATCCATTCCTCCTTGCAAGAGACTGTCTAGGCTAGAATCGAGGGAGACAAGCCTGTAAAAAGAAGGAAGAGCAAATGCAAAATACAAAGAACAGGGAGATTCAGAGAAATTAATTTTGTCTCTACCCTTACGGAAGCAAGAACTTCTCAAGAAAGAGAATGTGCCTCAGTGTCCTAGAGCCACCCCCCCAGGGGTTCACAAGTCAGATGACAGAAGCCGCCTGCAGAAGAAAGAAAGAGTCGCTGAAGAGAGTCCAAGGACACAAGCCAAGCCCCTAGCATGGTGGGTTGATATGTATCATTGAGCTAAGCTGCAGCAGCCCTTTTCTTCCTTAGGGATGAAGTGGAGGCAAAATGGGAATTAGAGTTTTCTTTCCCTGAAAGCCAACTGTCTCCATCCTCTCTCACTATCCTGTGTGCCCCTCTCACTAAGCAGTGAGATCAGCCGAGATATACCAAGTTTCCCAAAGAGAGGCCCCAAGGCCTCGGGTGCTGACACTGCAGAAAGGCTGGCTCTACTCGTCTCCAAGATTTCCAAGGAAGGAAATCCGTACAACTTCTCTAGACAGCCCAATCCAATGTTCAAGAAGTAGGATTTTCAAGCAGTTCTTCCTATGACCATCTTACATTTCTTCTATTTTAATTTAAGCCCATTCTAACTTATTTAATCTTCATGCTTCTAGAGAACCACCAGGTCACATCCTTCTCAAGAAGTTCTTTCCTACAAATGAAGACTTGAAGCCATTCCTCAAGCCCTTCATTTCCTCAAACTAAAACCCCATTTCCTGTTTTAAATGTTCATACATTTATACCTGTTATATATGTATGCATATGTCTATACATATATAAACATTTAAGAAAAGGAAATGACATATATAGGTCATGTAAAAAGGTGTAGATAAGCAGACAGCTGTCATCCATGTACCTACTCTCCAGTTTAGGAAATAAAACAGTAAGACACAGCAGAAGCCACTACTCCCTAATCCCTTTCCTGTCCTTCTGTCCCCAGACCAATTTCCTTTTAGGCTTTCTTCATAGGGACTCTTTCCTCTTTCCCTGTTGTTATTTACAAACAAACAAACAAACAAACAAACAAAGCAACCCTGACAATATTGGGCAAAGGATTCAGGAAAGACGATCATTTATTCTTCAAAGATGGTCTTATTTAGCATTCTGTAAAGGCATGTTGATGACTCTTAACACTTCTCTAAATTCTTCTCATTTCTGACACATTGTGTTTAGAGAGCAGTGTCCCAAACTGGACATAGAAGAAGAAAGAGTCAGTAGAAATGTCAATATCAATCTGCCTAATGACAAAAGGGGCAGTTGTGCCAAACCAGGTCCCCCTCAATTATTCATTCACTCATTAACATTCACATCTGGCGTGCCGTGCTGGCTGCAAATTGAATTTTTGCTGGGGCTGTCATCTGGTGTTCCTACACGTGGTCTCCCTAGGTAGCCTGGGCTTCCTTTCAACATGGTGGCTGGGTTCAAAGGGTCCCGGGAGACAGAGCCAGGTGGAAGCTATGTCACCTTCTAATCTAGTCTTAGAATCACTTCCACCACATCCTGTTTGTTAAGGCAGTCACAAAGGTCCAATCTATCCAAGGAAACAGGAAGTTGACTTCCTCTCTTGATGGTAAAATGGGAAGATTCTGGAACAGCATGAGGATTGGAAACTCGGTTGCAGCCCTTTTTGGAAATACAACCTACCAGAACTAGCAACAAGCAATTTTAATTTTAATACAGTATTATTTATAATTGCACCGAAATCATAAAATATGTATGGAACATTAGTGAAAGATGAACAAGACTTTCACACTGAAAACAAGGCATTTGGGCTCCCAAAGAACAAAACTGAAGTACTTGATGTGATTTCAAGTCTTACTAGAGTAGTGACACTAATCCAGACTGGTGGTATAGACACGACTACACAGATCACTGAAACAGAAGCGAGTCCAGAAATAGATTCACGCACCTATGGTTAAATAATTTTTATAAAGGCAATAAAGTAATTCAATAGGGAAAATATAGTTTTTCCAACCAATACTTCTATAACAACTTGATGCTCATATGGAAAAATAAGCCTTGACCCCTTAACCATACACAATAATTAACTCAAAATGGATCATAGACTTAAATGTAAAAAAGTAAACAGATAAAGCTTGTAGAGGAAAATATAGGAAAAAATACTTCTTACACAGGACATACAAAGCATAGCCATAAAAGGATAACCTTATAAATTGAACATCTTCAAAAATAAAACTTTTGCTCATCAAAAGGCACCACCAAGGAAATGAACAGGCAAGTCACAGACTGGGAAAAGACATTCACAATGCGTACATCTGACAAAGGACTTGTGTTTAGAATATATAGATAACTCCTACAATTTAATACTAAAAAGATAAATCTAATTTGTTAATCATCAGGAAAATACAAATTAAAACACAATGACATTCCACGACACACCCACCAGAATGTCGAAATAAAGATTAACAACTCCAAATATTACAGAGAATATTGAACAACCAGCACATATATGAGGTGTGATCAAATGATATAGTAAATGTTTAAATTGAAAAAAATTATTACAGTAAAAGACACATTGTCATTAATCCCCCTCAAAATACTCCCTCTCGCTTCAAACACACTTATTCCATCATTCTTGCCACTTTCTGAGGCAGTTCTGGAAGTCCTCTTTCGTAAGTGTCTTTAGTTGCACTGTCATGGTTGCTTCAATGTCCTGAATCATTTTGACTCTGGGGAAAAGCCAGAAGTCACATGGTGCCAGATCCAGTGAATAAGGTGGATGAGGACACACCATAATGTTTTTATTTGACAGAAATTGCCGTACAAGAAGTGATGTGTGACATGGAGAGTTGTCATGATGGAGGATGATTTAGGGCACACTTTAAAACACATCTTCTCTCAACCATAGCTCACAGCTGACTGACTGCACCAAAGAAGTTGAAACTTGTCACACACTGTTACTAAGGTTCAAGGCACTGCTTCCCATCCAATGGAAGATCTTTGTCTTTCCATTGGATGGCACTCGGCAGCAGCATTCACCATAGTTTGTGATCACAATGGAAAGGCTGTGTGTCACACATTACTACAGGTATGGCAATTTCTGTCAAATAAAAACATTATGGTGTGTCCTCTTCCACCTTATTCACCAGATCTGGCACCATGCGACTTCTGGCTCTTCCTCAAAGTCAAAATGACCATGAAAGGTAAACATTTTGAATCGATTCAGGACATTGAGGCAGCTACGACAGCACAACCAAAGACACTCACAAAAAAGGATTTCTAGAACTGCTTCAAAAAGTGGCAGGATAGAAGGGATAATTGTGTTCAAAGCAAGGGAGAGTATTTTGAGAGGGATTAATGGCAATGTGTCTTTTACTGTATTTTTTAATTTAAACATCACCGTATTGTTTGATCACACCTCATACATAGCTGGTGGAAGTATAAAATGTTATAACCACTTTGGAAAACTTGTAGTTTCTCATAAAATTAAATGTGCACCTTCCCTTTGACCCATAGTTCTACTTCTAGGTATTTACCCAAGAGAAATAAACACATAGTTACAAAAAAAATCATTAAAAAAATCTTAATAACAGCTTTATTCATAATAACCTCAAGATGGAATCAATCCAAATATTCATCAACAGGTGAATGAATAAGCAAATTCTGGTATATTCATATAATGGGATATGACTCAGCAATAAAGAGGAATAAATTACCAACACATGCAACAATATAGATGAATCTCAAAACATACTGAGTGAAAGCAGGACAGAAAAGAGTAGGTACAGAATGATTCTATTAAACTAACTAGATTAGGCCCAAGATGGAGTTGCTCATGCTAAGCCCCACGAAAACTTAACAGTTTCTATGCTCTATGCTCATGGCTGTCCCAGAAAAGGAAGGCCTAGATCAACCAATCAGCACTTATCTATCCAGCACAAGTTGGATAGAGCCTAACCTGGCTCTAAGACTTCCCTTTGCTCCATGTAAGAAAAGTAACCCTGCTTTAACCAATCAGCAAATGGCCAGTATAACCTCCTGTTCCTGCTCACTTCGGGCTATAAACATCTCTTGCAAAGTGTTCAACATCACTAATCATCAGAGGAATACAAATCAAAACCACAATGAGTTATTATCTTATACCTGTTTCAATGGCTATTATTGAAAACAAAAAAAAACAACAAGTGTTGGTGAGGATGTGGAAAAAGGGGCACCTTTGTGCACCATTGGTGGGAATGTAAATTGGTGCAGCCACTATGGAAAACAGTATGGAGGTACCTCAAAAAATTAAATAGGACTACTGAATGCTCCAGCAATTCCACTTCTGGGTATTTATCAGAAGGAAATGCCAACACTAACTGGAAAAGATATCTGTACCTGCATGCTTGTTGCAGGATTATTTACACTAGCCAAGACATGGAAGCAATTTACTTGTCCCTGAATGAATGAATGAATGGATAAAGAAAATGTGGTACACTTACATAATGGAATATTACTCAGCCATAAGAAAGAATGAAATCTTGCCATTTGTGACAACATGAATGAACCTTGAGGGCATTATGCTAAGTGAAATAAGTCAAATAGAAAAAGACTGTATAATCTTACTTATATGTGGAATCTAAAAACCAAACAAACTCACAGATACGGGGAGCCGATTGGAGATTGCCAAAGACAGTGGAGCAGGGAGGGAGCTGAAATGGGTGTATGGAGTCAAAAGGTACAAACTTCCAGTTATAAAATAAATAAGTCCTGGGTGTGTAATGCACAGCATAGTGGCTATAGTTAATAACACTGTATTGTATATTTCGAAGTTGCTAAGAGAGATCTTAAAAGTTATCACAAGAAAAAAATTATAACTATCTGTGATGATGGATGTTAACTAGACTTATTGTGTTGATATTTTATAATATATACAAATACCAAATCATTATGCTGTACACCTGAAATTGATGTTATATGTCAATTATATCTCGATTTTTAAAAATCTCTTGCCTGTAAAGCTCTTTGGAGCTCCTTTCTATATGCTAGATTGGATGTTGCCCAATTCATGAATTGCTGAATAAAAGCCTACTTCATCTACTTCATCTAGTGTACATCTAGAAACATCTAGGAAGTTTTCTTTTAACAATTCCATTTAAATGAAGTTTTTAAAAAAGGCAAAAAACTCTAAGGGTCAGGTTGTAGGGATTTACTGAAAAGGGACTCAAGGAAGCTTCCTCGGATGATAAAAAGGCTGTGGGTTTTTTTTCAATAAAAGAGTGCATATTGGGTGTACGCATTTTTCAAAACTCATCAAATTACATAATTAAGATCTATACCTCAACTTTTAAAATACTAATAAAGGACGTGAATTTTTTAAATGCCTGCACTAGGATACTTATAATAATGTCATTTATAATCACAAAAACCTGGAAAACAAGCCCAATGACAAGAGAACAAGCAAATAAGTTGAAATTATTTCTTAAAAAAATGATTCTCTTTAAAAATAAAATTTTTGAAGAATATTTAATGACTTGAGAAATAATGTATAATATAATGTTAAATGAACAAAGGGGAAATGCAAAACTGTATATAGGTTTTGATCAATGTTTTAATATATGCATATACAAGTTATATATCTGTATCTAGAATTAACTGTAATTATCTATGGGTAGTGATTATTATTTCCTTTTTATACTTCTTGGTATCTTTCAATTTTTTTACAATACAGTATGAAAAATTGTCTCTAATGAAGTGTAGGAATATAGTGAGCCCATTGGCCCAGAGCTGTTGCTAAAATTCCCCTTGGCTGAACATGTGCAAAGGATGAATGTCAGAGACTGATCAAAGCCAGGGTTGGTTGCCAAACCGAACCAGGGGAACAGAAGGGATATCATAATAACAGGGTAAAGAACCTCTTAGGAGATGCAACTCAGCTACAGAGCACTGGAAAATTCAACAGCTAACACAGAAACTTGATGACAAGTGAATAAGTCTGAAAGAATACGAACTAGTTTTATAATAATGATAATGATAGCTAGCATGTTTTAAGTGTCAGGCAATAAGCTAAACACTTTGCTTGTTTATTCTCATTTAATTTTCCTAACAAAGCAAAGAGATAAGTACATTATTATCTCTGTTGTGTGGATGAGAAAACTCAAGTTTAGAGAAGTTCAGTAATTTGCCCAAGATCACACAGGCAGGTCATAGTGGAGTCAGGATGTGAGCTTTAGTTAGTGTATGTCTAGTGGCCACACATAATTACTGTATTCTCTTACATCTTCAAAAAGATCTTTCAACAGAGAAATAGAAGAAAAAAGAAAGTATTTCTAGACAGTCCTATAGCACAAACCAAAAAAGCATACTTTCATGTAAACAGAACGAAAGACTTTAATCAAACATCTATATTTTCTTTCACATCTGCTGACCAAAGAAAGACTAGCAAAGGCAATTACACCTTTGAACACATGCACTCTCATACAATATGAATACAGACTCATAAGTTACTAAATGCTGAAGTCCATCAACCCTCTAGCCGGTGGTCATCTGTTACTCTGTCGTCATATATGAACTGCTTTCTCTCCACTGCAAGTGATTTAGGGGAAGAGAGAGAAGATTATAGCCCCTCGTTCCCTACCCCTGCAGTGGCCGTAGGAACTATCCTGACCAATCAGATTAAGTCTCCCTGGAAACCATGGTTTATCTCCAGATGAAAAGGTGATCTGAGCAGGAAAAATGGGCGGTGGGGGGGGGGCCACACAGAGATGCACTTGAGGACAGAGGGTCTTCAAGTGTAAGGACATCAGTTTGGGGCTTCTAGAAGCCATTTTGGCACCATTCAGAGAGACCCTGGCCAGCTAGCCAAAACTGAGATTCATTTTCTGATAATGTTGTTTGACCTGATCAATTCAGCCTTTTCTGAAGCCCAGGCCACTACCTGAACTTTATGTGATTGAATAAATTCCCTTTTTACTTAAGATAACATGCAGTCCTAGAATTTCTACCTAGGAAGGACTTGGGGAAGGAAAGAGTGAGAAAACATACATTGCAGCTGTGGCAAGTACTGCTTTTACTTAGACTGTACACTTTTTGAGGGATTATGGAGATTAATGGGGTCAGGAAACTAAACCTCTGCCAAGCCGCTCCTGGAAGCTAACACTACTTAGGTTTGTGTCACTTGCAACCAAAATATTACTGATTGATACAAATCCCTTCATCCTTTCTGCATCTCGCCCCCCCCTTGTCATCAAATTTACCTGCAATGTGCTGTTAGAAAGAATGCCATGTAGAGATGAATGGATGTCAACATAACAGCAAAGCAATAAAAAAACTTCTCAGTGTTTCACAACACATTTTGATTTCAAAAATAAAATATGTTCATAGGCATCAGCATATATATCGGCATATATATTGGCCATGACATTAGGTCCCACAGGAAAAACAAAAATTTTTAATCTTAAATCCTACATATGTTTGGACCTTCTGATTCTCCTTGTATGATGCTTTCTGGGAAGTAATTAAGGTCATGGACATAAAGAATGCCTATCTGAAGGTGGCCTGATGGCTCAGTTGGTTAGAACCTGAGCTCTTAACAATAGAGTTGCCAGTTAGATTCCCACATGGGCCAGTGAGCTGCGCCCTCCATGACTAGACTGAAGACAATGAGCTGCCACTGAGCTTCCAGAGGGGTGGCTGGATGGCTCAGTTGGTTAGAACGTGAGCTCTCAACAACAAGGTTGCCAGTTCAATTCCCACATGGGATGGTGGGCTGCGCCCCCTGCAACTAAGACTGAAAACAGGGACTGGACTTGGAGCTGAGCTGCGCCCTCCACAGCTAGACTGAAGGACAGTGACCTGGAGCTGATGGGCCCTGGAGAAATACACTGTTCCCCAATAAAAAAAATAAAAAATGCCTATCCACTAAAAATTCCTTATCAGTGTCTTCCTTTAATTTACATAATTCTCCATAAATAAAATAACTGCTTTCTAATTTCAATGATGCTACAGCTCCTCAAACATTTCTCAATTATTTCCTTTTCTCAGAGAAAGTTTAGGGTTTAGGGTCAAAGTATCCAAATAGTAGCCTTCCACCTACGAGATAAATTTTAAAATAGCGAGGGAATTTCAAAATTATAAAAGCTTTTAAATCCATGATTTCTATTAAGATCAGATTGCACAGTTTAAGCTGAGTTACAATGCTAAGCAAAACAAGTTTCACAGACTCGCTGTAATGTCAGCATTTTTTATTTATTTTAGAACATTATCACCAGAGAAAGCTGATGTTCAGTGTTGAGATGAATGTGAAAGATAACTAATATGTCTTTTTTTTCCTTCTACCTGTTTCCTTTCAGCTCATTTTTTTTTTCTGAATTACATTCTAACTTGCGGTGAAAAGTTTGTCGTCCCATTTGGGCAGCTTGTGTGGAAATGCTATTAAGAAGGCACAGCAGAATAAAAAAACAAAATGGGTTTCTTGGTCAAGTTTATAACCCTTGCCTTTCCCATTATGTAGATGAATAGGTAGGTCCCTTTAAACTCTGAAATTCAATGATTATGAAAATAAAGTTTTAATGTTAGAAAGTACCCCGTGCCACCAGTATTCACAAGAGCAGTTGAGTGCAGACAGCTGCACATGTTCTTCCTTGATAACCTTGGACCAGGAGATTGACAGCTTTCGCATATAAAGGAATCACTTATTAAACTGGGACACGTATGAACGCAGATCCCTGCTGATTCAGTAAGTGGTAGATGGGCCCAGAGATAGGTGACTTCTCCAGGCAGTCTGGGTGATTCTGACATGCATGGTCTATGCACGCATGACTTCGAGAAAGCTGTCTTAGATTCAACCCAACTTTCCATGTGTTGCCGAAGCAGAGAGCAGAGCACCCTTTCCTGTGGCTGCTCCAGCCAGGATGGGCCCCTGAATGCTTGGGTTGCCAACTATGGTCAGAGCCCTGCACCTAGTGACCTGAGAGTCAGAATTACTCCTGACGGACTTGGATAGAAAGAACTCCAGAGAGTGACGAATGGGCTAGGGGTGTGGAGGCGCAGAGAAAGGCAAGCATTCGGGTGAGGAGACATGAGGGTGTGTGCTGTGTGATCATACACAGACCTACACGTGTGTGCACAAGAATGGGGAGTACCTTTAACCTGGATCTTCAAACATGATGTCCCCCTAATGTGGAAGAGATAGGAAAGCAGAAAAAGCAACTGTGCCCATCTAGAGCACTCAACCAGGATGTCAAGCCCCAGTGACCAACCAAGGAGAGAGCAGGCGTGAACATCTCTACCAGCCATACTGTAATGAAGGCAGGTGCCTGGGAAACAATTCTGGAAACCAGACCGGAAAAGAAGCTGCCGTCCGCCCCACTTTCCTCCCTTCCAGGAGTTCCCTCCTCCCTGCCTTGAAGAAGGAGGAGACACAAAGCGGTACAAAGGAGAGCATGAGTGTCCAGTGGGGGGAACAAAAAGGAAATGACGTGGGCAAAGAATGGAGTGGAAAGGGCAACTAATGCATTTTATAGAAATATTGGCAATTTACTTCCACCATCATGACTTACAGGCAAATGCTTGTAGGTCCCGATTCTCAGCCTGTTTTTAAAACAACTTGTTATCTCCATGAGGGTTATCTTAAGTTAAAATAAGACAATATAATCAGTACATCTACATAACCAGATACACATATACTGCACTGTGTCACAATATGCCTACAATGCACCAGGGAGTAAGGCCAGCAGTGGCCACTCGTCCCTATCATGGACCTGAGGACCCTGGGTACATACACGACTCCATGACATGCCAACTGATTTACAAACTGAGTGAGGGCAGTGTAATAAATCTATATAGTAGTTGGGAGTAAGGTAAATTTCATTTTTACTTCGTACATTTAAAAAGAATACTTTTCAATACATAGTGCTGGATCAATTGGATATCCACAGGCAAAAATGTGAATTTAGATCCTTATAACTCACCATTGGAGCTGATGGGCCCTCGAGAAACACACTGTTTGCCAATATTCCCCAATAAAATTTTTTTTAAAAGAATCAACTCGGAGGAGCTGATGAAAACTGTAGGTCCCTGAGCCACACCTGTCCTGTCCCACCCCGTGACTGATTCAGCATGTCGTGTGTACAGGACAAAACTCTGAACTTGTATATTCCCAGGCTGAGTACCACCCCAGAGCCAGTCCCTCCAGTTCTCCAACACCACCACCTGCAGGAGCAGGCGGGAAGCGAGGTCAAAGAACGTTTGGACCTGCTGCTCCGAGGAGGGGAGAGGGCTGCAAAGCGGGCAGCAAGGGGCTGGCACCCTGCTTTCACCCTGAGAAAGAGGCCCAGCGAAACCTGAGGGTAGGGAAGCTGCCTCCAAGTCTTCATTTTTAAGTGCAAGTGAAAGCCTGTGCCTCTGCCTCGAAGATCAGATTTTACCTAGAAACAAGGCAGAGGACACCCCAGGTGCTGTTTCAGAAACTGTTGAGTCCTGCCCCAATTTATCCATTGCCCAGTGCTGCAGTGTAGGCGGAGGAAAAGGCGCAGAAGTGTGAATGTGCTTCGCCTCCCTGGGAGCAAAGGAAGTAACAACATGCTTCCTCTTTGTGGCTAATCACCTTACTGTAGTGAATGGTAATTATCAGCCTGTTCTGAGTCAGGGAGAGCAGATCTAAGATGCATCTTGGGGTGTTTCCCAGCGTGGGATGCTTACCGTGGGGTGTCTACCGATAAAGCATGGATTTCCTCCCAAGTTAAACAAGGTGGTGGAGACTTGCACACACAATTCCCCCCCCCCCACATGCTTTGAGACTTGTGTGTACATTTCCCTGTCCACACGGCCTAGAAGCTGAGAAAAGCAGATTCCTTCTGGGCGAGAGCACACACTGTCTACATGCTGGGTGACGCTGGATGGGACCCCTGGGTCCCTGGAGAAGGGATATCTCCTGCGGCTCCCGAGGCCCCTGGGATCTCCTAGCTGGACACCAGAGAGAAGCCACTCCTGGAAGTTCCTCCAGCTCAGACTTGAGGGGCAGGGACACTGAAAGAAGGAAGGTGGGAAGTTCACCCTGGGGAGGTCAACTGCATGGAAATAATCTGCGTTGTCGCATGTGAGGACCACGTTTTAAATTGTCTTCTTCATTGTGGATGACAGACCTTATCTATGCCCTATGAGCGGTAGACGATAGCTTTTCTTAAATCACTGGAAACTTGCCTTAAATGCTTATTTCTGTTTATGTGTTCAGAGGTACAGCTGCTGCCGAGTCTGTTATTCCTGTTGCTGAGAGAAACAACACTGCTGAAACCTACAACAGACACAATTTTACCTGAGAAAAAAGTTCCTACTACCCTTCCCTAATCGAGCGACCTTAGTTAAAACACTAAGCATGGTATGAAAAGCATAAATAGCAAAGAAAGATACAAAGTCTTGCTGCACACACTCTTCATTCCCCATCAGCCCCCACAAAGGGAATGGAGGTAAAAATCAGAGCCCCCAAAACCCTCACGTGGCAGACCGGCTCGCGAATTCTAGAGAATTTACTTGCCTGGACATAAACTTGATGGCGCGATTTTGAGAAGGCAACGTTTAATATTTGGTTTGCTATCTGCTCCATCACTCCTATGGGCTAAAAATATTTAAGAAACATGAATGTTCCTATCACATTAATTTTCAGTATTTCTTCTACTTTCTTGCTCTGAGTTTTAAGAGGAGCGGCAAAAGACAGAGAAACGTTTGGACGGAGGCTCTCCCTGAATTATTCAACAGCCAAAAAGCTTTAGGTTGCATTTTGGCAGCGTATCAGCAGCGCACTCAGGCCGCCCCAAGGGCACGGCGCTGTCTGCAGGCCTGCGGTGGATGGGAAAGCGGGGCGGGGCGGACCGAGCGCCTGGCCGGAGGGGCGGGTCTCCGGGCGGAGCCCAAGTCCGAGATGCTGGAGCTGCACCGTTTATCCGGCAGGTGGAGCATTCGCCAGTGTGGCGCCATTTCTGTCCTCTTAAAGGACACACCATTTCATTTATGCCTGAGCTGTGATAACCAAGTCGATGAATATGCCTAGCAAACATCCCCTCAGATTATGGAGACCGAGGCGCGCATTTTACGAATAAAGTGGAGAATCCGGCCGCTAAAGCGGGGTACGCGGGGGTGCAGACTCCGGATCTGCCCGCGCGCCTGGGCGCCAGCCCCTCTCCCCGACAGGGGGCGGTGGTGACTAAGCCTGGAGCCCGCGCAGGTACACACTGGCCCCGGCTCCCTCCTGCCTCCACGGAGGGAGCTAGCTGCCTGAGCCAGCACGGGAAATGAGGGCAGACAGGGTAACGAGAGAAAGGACAGGCAAGGAAGGGAGGAAAGAGAGAGAAACGGCCAAGTTAGGGCCAAGGACCAGGCCTTCCCTCCGCCCTCCAGGTTCTCACTCCCACACCAGCACCCTCAAGGATGCCCAGGCCCACTCGGCCCCCGGCGCTCCTCGGCAAGCTACACACCTCCTGGACCTCCTCCTGACGCGGATAAACACGTTCGTGGAGTACACACACGCTCACCTGCACAGGTAAACTTCTCTTCAGCTCTCTAGCCCTTTGCCTGACCCTACCATCTAATGGCTGCGTTGCCCTGGGGCTCTCTTTCCATCCCCTTTCCTCGTGTCCCTTCCCTCTGCTCTTTTTCCTCCCCTCCAGTCCCAGACTCCCCCTCCTTCCTCACCCAGGGCATCCCCAGCAGTGCCTGCAACTGTTTCAGAGGTGGACACCCATTGTCAAGTTCCCAAACTAGAGCCACGTGTCAGCACTACCAGGTGGCAGGTGCAGTTCTAGAACGTGGGTTGGAGCCTGTGGCAGGAAGACTGTGGCTGAGGGAGCTGACCTGTGGGGATGGAGGCCTGGCTGAGCTGAGGGCCCAGAGCAAACACCACTGACCCTAATGTCAGCCTGGCTCCAGAGCGGTCCCAACTCAGGGACAGCTGGGCCTTTCGGAAGATCTCTTCAGTGTACGAATGTGTCACAGCTGAGAGATAAGAGGAAAGCATGGAGAAGGTCTGGAGTGTTCAATCGATAAGAAGTTGGAAACCAGAATCAACACATCCAGACAGGTTAAGAGAATAGGGATTTTCACTTGAGAAACAATTTCCCTGAGAGGTGACAACTATGCCTTAGAAATTACAGCCTGTGGCTTACTCTGCCACTTGGCAAATATAATAGGTGTTAAATACTTGATTTTTTAAAAAGTTTGCAAAGTTTTGCTTATTAGAAAGATTAAACGTGTTTTCATATGTTTATTAGTAGTATTTTCCTTTTGTGAATTGGCCATTAATGTTCTTTGACTTTTTTCTCCGATTGATCATTTATTCTCGCTATGAATATTTTCTCATTTTGTTACTTTTCCTGCAACTGGTTTAGAATACTTTATGGAATACTCCAAACTCAAAATGTCTGAGTTTGGAGTAAGGAAAGGTTTGTTGATTAAGAAGGCACCAAGTTAGAAGATGGGAGACCTGGTGGTGCCTCAAATGAATCTTAAGAAAGTACAGACTTCAGGCTTCTTTTATGTCAGTGGGAGGGGAAATGGGTGGGGCAAGAGGTGGTCGATGACTGCAGACATCTGGGCACCAGCAGGGGTCCGAGGAAGACTGTGCTTAGTCTGTTGACCCTAGTTGATGTGAGTCAACTCATAAGATTCTTGCAAACCTTTGCTAAACAATACATAGTTCCCTTATCTCCTTGGGAGAGGCACCTTCTAGAGAGGGGATATTTTTGTAAAACTCACGCGGTGAGCAGAATTCCTGTAATGAATGGCACGTCTATATACAAGAAGGGTTTAACTTGAAGGCCATGGGAACAAAGCAGGCATGAACAAGACGAAGTCAGAGAGGCCGAGCACTGCACTCTGTTACACAAGCAACAAACTCTGATGATGGCTAAAAACAGAACTCACGGAAGGACAAGGCCCTCAGATCACCAGACAAACAGAAGAGCCCGGGGAAGGGCAGACCCCTGGTATTACTAATTCTTTCCTCTTGTTTTCATTCACTTCATCATCATTCTTTTTGACTTCCTGAATTTGATGTTATGATTGTAGTCCAAAACACAAGTTTGTTCGACATGATTACCTGTACTTTATACCTCAGTTGACTGGATTATGTTCACAAGCCGATTTTTCAAGAAGAGAACATAGGCAGTAGACAGTCATCAGTACTGGAGACTCCGCCAGGTTCCTGAGGAGCAGCCGTAGCTGGCAGTGGTCTCCTCAGAGGTCTGAGCATCAACTTTGAGGGCCCCTCTTTCAAGTTCCTACATTTGGATGATGACAATCTCTTCTTTTATCTCCCTCAATCTAAGTATGGTAGCTACTTCCTAGAGTTATTACTCCCCTTGGTTTTTGCTCTTTCAGCCTCCAACACCTATGTATTAAATCCCCATAATAAATCCCATCAGTTGAAATATCTTGTGTGTTTTGTGTTTTCTGATTACACTGTGGTTGTGAACTGAAGCAATGTCTGTGGGATTCACATCTTCTTTCAATACAACTAAATTGCATTTTGTCTGAATTACATTCTTTAGCATGTATAGCATGAATTTGAAGCCTTTTCAAGTTTCACCACAATTATACACTTTCCTCTCTATTTCTGTTTCTTTTTTTTAAAATACAACTCAGCAAGTAGGGTTCTTTAATGCAGAGAAATAAAAATAAAAGAAAATATGTTGAAATTTTAAACAGTATTATCTCTGGATGATGGGTTCTTTTGTGTTTTTAAAATTTTCACAATTGGTATGTATTACTTCTATAAGCAGGAGCTAAGAAATGTTAAAAACCCTTATAGTAATTTTTGGTAAAAGCTACCCCAATTTCAAAAATAATGATGTATGTCCTGGACCCAGGTCACTTACTGTACAAATTTCTTAGGTTAATTTCCTTCCTGTATTAGTCACTCAATACATCTGCAAAAGGAAATTGTCCCTTTCTCCCAGGATGTTAGGAGGATTAATGAAACCAAAAAAGATAAAAAGTGTTGTGAACCCTGCAAAAGAAATGTGATGGTTTTATAAAGGAGAAACGTAGGAGCCATCTGGGTATTTTAAAGATTTGGTCCTAAAATGACATCCTATTTACAGAGAGTAACTACAGAGCCACCAAATTAACAAAAAGGGCAGGTTTCTTCGGGACATAAAATACACAATCACTGAATAGAACTAGCTAAAATGTCAAATCTGTCTCTAAATCTTGGGAACACAACCACCACTGGCCACCATTATCTTGTCTTTTGGAAACTGAGATGTTTGTCTGGTGTTCTCAGAGACTGATGTTGGGACTTGTTGGAAAACAATCGAGCACAGACAGCTCTGCTCTTAATTTTTCAGTGTTAAACCAGCATTGAAGACCCCTAAAGCAAGGTGGCTGCCACTGCAAAGTGAATTAGAGCAACTCCCTCCACGTGGCGTGCTATTTCTAGACAAATGTGCTCTCTGGCTGGAGATTACACAAGCAGAGAAAAGGCAAGTAGCATTCAGTAAATATTGGCTTGGGGGCCACATGCATGCAAATGTACAATGGGCAGCTTGACAGTTCTGATTCTGCACTTTCAGTTGCCCCATTTGTCTCTTTTCTGAGATCATCTCTATGATACAGAATCTGTTCTGTATTCTCTCCCCTTCTTCTCCCATACCATGGAAAGGGTACTTTGGCAAATCTTCAGTCATTCCAAAGACATAAACTAGCCAATTTAGCTTCAGTGAAAGATTTTTAGGGAGGAGCAGATTTATGTAAAAAAGACACTCCCCCTACCCATGCGAGGCATTTTTCTAAGTTTTTTCAGTGTGGTAGTATGTGGTAGCACAACAATTTGAACAGTATTGTCAGTGGTCTGAATCACAGTGCTACATGCCAGCTTGTGAACTGAGGCTAGTAATAAATTCCCCTCTCTCTCAAAACAAGGACATGAATCATCCTATCCTGAAGGGAAACTGGAAGGTTCAAATTATAAATATTAATTATTAGAAGGCAAATTATATCAACAAAAGAGTGAAATTGGAAATCAAGGGTAGTGGAAACAAGCATTAGTCTATATAACCCTATATAAGGAAAAATAACTCCTATTATGATTTAGAAATATGGAGAGTCAGAGGAGGATAGGTAGGAGGCCAGGCAGAAAGCCGACAGCTAGGAAATGCAGAGCAGCTCTCAGGACCTAGTGTGAGGCTCAAACTTTACAAAGGCACAATCATTGCTCAATAGACGCTTTAAAAAGATGATGAGCCTTTGTACTTGTCATCAGCCTCATTTATTGGGAAAACATATGAAAGAAAACCTTTCTTTGTTCCCAAATGTAAAAAATGAATTAAGCTTTGCTGCTGCTTCCTCAGAGATAATTCCAAGTAATGCATATTCTAGTTCTACTTCAAACCCCTAGTCTGGCCTCCCTCATGTCACAGGTAATACTCATTTAAATACTCGTGTACAGAACTAAAGTCTATCTACAGTTGACTGTGCCTTTTTTTCTTACTTCCAATGCTTCTGCATTTCCCAATCAATTTCTTTTGCTCATCTTACTGTCTCTACGTGGTCATGCTAGAGAAGGTGGAATTGCCTGCTGAAAAAAGAAGCAATGAAAAATAAGTCATGAGAAGCATAGGGCCTCCAGCTAGAAACAAGTAGCCACTGGGCAAATTACCATCATACTTTTTAAAGCATTACTGAGTTCACAAGTAAGTATTAAAGGTACCAAAAAAGGTGGGGTTGGTGGGGGGAGACTAGGGGAAAAAAATGAGAACAGAGAACTGAAATGGGAATAGTAAGCAACAAGCAAACTTGTAAGATAACTTTTGCCCAGGACGCAGTATCGCCTCCTGAAGCCCACCACAAAGTGGAAGAGTTGAACTTTATATTCCCCCAAAAGATGGGACCTTCAAAAGGAAACCTTAAACTTGAAGTTTAAATGTCATTTAAGCTGAAAGAGGAATTCATAAACAAATCCGAAAAAAAAAAAAGGTATCCAGAATTACAGCCTGGAGAGAAGGAGGTGGGGAAAATCATCATCAGAAAACACAGAAAGAGCAGACTTCCGGGTTACTGAGGTCATTCATGGTGGCCATCTACATCCAAATCCCACCCCCAACCCCCAACATCCTCCGGTAAACCATACAGTTCAACAAGAAGGACAAAACAGCACAAATCCCATGTTATCAGCATAATGGCAAGACAGAGAAGATTACAAGCTTTAAATTACCCGCATACAGAAATATAAACAACGATTGCCAAAAGAGATATATCTCAAATTCCCACAATAAGCCTTTGTGGATTGTCAGGGAGGTTTCCACGGAAGAGAAAATAAAGGAAGAAAGGGCTTACTACTCACCTAAAGCTCCCCCTGAAAGAGAATTTCCACTTGGACAATAAAAACATTGAAAAGGAGTCCTAGTACATCAGAGCACTGACTACAGAGAAGGACACTTAGAGGTATGTTGGGCCCGAGGTGGCAGTCACAGAAAAGCATCAATTCTGAGAAAGAAGCTTCAAAAGACAAGAGAGGTCCGCTTTGAAAACTTGAAGGTGAAGGGAAAAAAATTAACTAGAGGGAGAAATTTAGGATCCTCAAAGATAAAAGTGAACCAACTGTTGAAGGACACACAAGCCCAGCCTTCTTTAACCCCCTCAAAAAAATCCATTAAAAACAGTAGTTTCTTATAAATCTACTTTGCTACATAGAGAGAAGAGGGTTTTCTTGAATTAGGAATTTTCCGTAGAGATTATTCACTAAAGATTGATGCAACAATTCCTCTCATCCAACTAACTACACATGTCCCTTTGCAATGTGATTTTGCACTCTGCAGCAAATCTGGGCTAATCCTATGATTTGCTTTGATTGATAGAATGCAATGGAAGTGACACTGTGTGGCTCTGAGCCCAGGCCTCGAGAGTCCTTGCAGATTTCCACCGTTACCCACCTAGAACCTGCCTTTAGAATGAAAGACTACATCTGGAGAGTCCAAGCTGTCCATCCAGCTGAGCCCAGTCCCCAGCCAGCTGCATAAATGTGGCTGCATAAATGAGCCCAGCTGAGACCACTGAAGAACCACCCAGCCAATATACACTTACAAATCACTAAAGTTTTTGTTTTAAGCCAGTAGGTTTTACAGTGGTTTGATGTACGGCATAAGATAACTGATATATACCATAAACAAGCAACCTTGCCCCTAAAATGCATAGATATCATCTATACAAAGCTACTGTAAGGGGGAAAATAAAAATCAGAAAGTAAGAATGCTTTCATTCAACTGATAAATGTAATGAACAGCCCCTCCTTGACAAAATCACACAGAAAAAAACTGTAACATGATACTCCAGACAGAATTAAATATTCTCAAACAAGCATATGGGAATATGACAAAACACCATTATGAGATGTTTTTATTTTAATAGATGAAAGAAATGGACCCCAAATATGAAGAAATAAAATGAGGAAAGCAAAAGACAATATTATATCAGAAATGATAACTAAATTACAAAATGCCAAAGAAAGAATGGACTCAAGCAAAAGTTTAATAAGGGCCATTAAATAAATGTGGGGGAGGGGAGATGAGATTAAAAAAGAAATGGGTGAAATGAAACACAGAAAAAGAAGATCCAACATATGATAAATAGAGACCCTCAAGGAGAAAAAGAAAAATAGGGGGAAATGAAGGTGGAGGAGGAAGAGAAGAAAGAAGAAAAGGAAGAGTAGAAGCAAAAGAAAAAAGAAGTAGGAGAAGGAGTTAGTGAAAGGGAAGGATGAGGAAGAAGAGGAAAAGGAGAAGAACACTCTAAAAGAACTAATTTATAAGCTATTCAAGAAAACTTTCAAGAAGTGAAAGAAAACCTGAATATACATAATTGAGAGGATCAACCAGATACCTGGGAAAATTAATATAGCCTAGTAAAATTGTTAGGCTTTAAAGATAAAGGGGGAAAGTCCTTTGGGATTTCAGGCAAAAAATATCAAATAACTTACAAGGGCAAGAGAATTAGACTGCTATCTAAAAAGCAGCATACAAAGCAAGACAACAAGAGAGCCACATTTTGAAGAACTACAAATAAAAACACTGAACAAAAATATACCAAAAAAACAAACATGAACCAAGAATGATCTAGCCAACTATATCAAGATAAAGGTTTATAGAAAAACAGTTTTAAGCATGAAAAGCCAAGGAAATACTGTATTCACAAGCCCTTCTTTAGGAGTATCTTAGAAGATGAACTTTTTCTAACCAAGAGATGACTGGAGAAATTTCAGCAAAAAGGCTGATGGCAAACATTTAATATGTTTAAGTATAAATCTAAGACTAAAAGGTGGGATGAGGGGGATGAATAATATATAAATGTTATGTTTTGACAAAGTAGAAATAGATGCAATGAAAAAAATGAAAGAAGGGAAAGAAGAAAATAGAACAACCTCATTAATTATTATATAGGCAATAGGTAGAAATCAAAGGATATTATTAGAAACCCACAAACCAGAAAACAAAAGGCTAAATAAGAAAATAGAAGACAAAGGCAATAAAAAATGTTCAAGTACAAACGTAACCCACTAGAATAAAAACTAAAATCTTTTTTTAATACCAAAAGAAATTTAAAAATGAAAGCACAATGAAAAATATGTAAAGAAAAACACACAGCTAATGCAGAGAAAATAGTAATTATAACATGTCAGGGTTGCAATAAAATATATTAATCATATCAACAAATGTGAATTGACGTAATTCAAATATTAAAATAAAAAGATTTTCAATCTGGCTTACAAAGCAGACTCAACTATATGCTGTATGTAACAGATACATCTAAAACACAGTGATTTGGAAAGGTTAAACATAAAGGGATGGGCTAATAAAGATAATAAGAAAGTAAGTGTTGAAATTCTGATATTAAAATAGAATTTCAGCCGAAAGCATTATATGTGACAAAGAAGAACCCTGTAATTCTAAAAGCCAACAATGGAGATATAACAGTTAGGAATATCTATGTTCCAAACAACCTATCAACCATCTTCATAAAGCAGGTGATTTAAGGAGAAGTGGATATAAACACATTACTAATAGGAGATTTTAAGACACCACTGAGCACAAGTTAGGTCAAGTAGACACAATATAAGGATAATGAAGACCTAAACAATATAACCCCTAATGTAGGACTTATGGGCCATATATAGAACTTCATACATTGATAATAGAGAATGTACACTCTTTTCAACTGCACATGGAACATTCACAAAACTGACCTTATGTTAGGGGATAAAAAAAGCATCAATAAGTTCCATAAAATAGAAATAATATAAAAAATGATCACAGTGTAATGAAACTATTAATTAGTAACAAGGTTGTTTTGAGAAACACCACCATTTAATTGTGATACTAAATATGCTATGAAAGCTGAAATACAAAAACAGAATCTTTTTATTATTCAAATGTCAAATGCACATAGGTTAAGAACACAGGCTCTGCCACTTATCTGCTCAGTGAGCTTAAGCAATTGATCAATCACTATAACCTTCCTTTTCCACATGTAAATACAGAATTAAAGTGAAAAGGATTGATGTAAAACATTGAGCTCACAGCCTGCATATTGTAAGCACTCAACCATTAATTGTCCACAATTAGGGATGATACTGGTCTGTGGACCTCAGTAATCCAGTAACTGAAACAAATTTGATGGAGTCAGGAGTTAGAAAGTTTTTAAAGGGTAGGAAAATTATATTCTGAAAAATGGAACTCAATCTAAAGTTGAGGAAGTTTAGAATTCAAATAGTGACTAGCAGAGTTCTTCTACTTTACATTGAAAAAAGTGATGCACGCCAAAAATGATATTTGTATTATCTTGTGCTAGTCTACAAGTGAAACTAGAGATTTAATTGTTATTTTCCAATAAAACTTTGGAGTTGACAAGGCCCGGTAGGATCGATGTGTGAATTACTTTTCCTCTGAAAGTTTTACTGGGAAATGGGATGAAACTCAACCAACCATAGCACTCCCAATAAATTGAAGTCAGATAATGGGCTGGAGTGTAAATGTGTTTGTGTCTTTCTTCCCCTTTAAAGAGTCCTGGTAGAACAAACATTTTTTAAAAGATCCTTCAACTGGAAATTAAAACCTTGTATTTAAAAATGCTTAGGTAAAGGGGACATTTTTTTAAATTACGTAATGTCTAAAAAATAAAGATACTCAAAAGCACTAAGTGTCAGAATTGGTGAGATACTTTTAAAGATAATGATTTATAGTCATAAACAAAATTACAAATGAAAATTAAAACAAATTATCCAGCTAAATGCTATTTATAAGAGACATTCCAAAAATATACGGACAGAGAAAGATTGAAAATATAAGGGCACACAAAGATTGAAAGCAAAAGAATGGAAAGGTTACGTTACACAGATATTAACAAAAAGAAAGCAGGAGGGACTATGTTACTAAGAGACAAAATAGATAACAGTAATATAACTAGAGATAAGAAGAGTTCTACCTAATGATAAAAGATTCAATTCACCTAACACGATCGCTTTAATATGTATAATGAAAACTTGGTAGAACTTCAGTGTGACATTGACAGGGACATCAATATTGCGGGAGATTTCTACCCCGAGTTAATGACAGATGGTATGATGCAGTAGGTCTCCAGCGCCAGAATACCAGGTATGATTCTTACTCTGGTACTTACTAGTGGTGTGATCTTGGACAAGTTACTTAATTCATTTCAGTTTCCTCTTCTGGAAAATGAGGATAATGCTCTTACTCACCTCATAGACAAATGCAATTTAGCACATGAACAGATTAAGAAAGAAAACCATGTTAATCCCTCAGTGGATGCTGAAAAAGCAAGAAATTCAATACCTATTCATGATTTTTTTAAAATGTACACAAAGGAATTTCCTTAACTAGATAAAGAAAATTTTAAAAAACAAAACAACAACAAAAAAACCTTACTGGTGAAATATTGACAGCTTTCCTTTAAGATTAGGAAAAACACAAGGACACTGACTATTATTTCCACTTCTGTTCCACATTATATCAGTGTACCCAGCCAAGGTTTATCACTCAAAACCAAGCAAAATGACATGTTTAGGGAAATATGCGTATGTGATTAAAAATTAGTTTTAAAACATCAAAGGAAAAGAGAACAAAATTTAGAATAGTGGTGACTTCTGGGGCGAGCCAGGGAGATGGGGCTGGGTAAGAACCCCCAGGTAGTTTTAATAATATTGATCATGTTCTGGTTTCTAAATCGAATGGTGATTTCATGAGTGTTTATCATTATTACTCATAATTTATATTAATTATTGTAGTTAGACTTATGCTTATTTTGTGGTTATTATACATTATATGCTTATTATTATAGACTTATATTATACCTGTACTTATTTTATTATCCCAAATAATCTATACTTTCTTTTTTTTGTATCAGGTATCATGATACCTTTTCTAAATGAAAAAAAAAGAAAAGAAAAAGCTGTACGTTTGGTCCCACAGAAATGTCACGAGGGAGGCCCATAAACTCAGGGTAAGAACACATTTGCCAGGTCCCGGATCTCCACTACTGGCAATGCCTACGAGGAGGCCCTGGAATTCTGCATGCTCCAGGCAACATTCCCAACCCACCTCCTACCCAATTCCACAGCCTTGACACCGGTCAGGACTAGGCTCCTAATGCCCCTTACCTTTATGGGAAACCCACACAACCCCAGGAAAGCCCATTTACCCCAATTCCCACATGGACTTCATCTCATCCCTCACCCAGCCTCCATTCCTGAATCCTGGGTGCTCGGTAGTGCCGTCAGCCATCAGCCAAGTCGTTTCCACCTCAAACTCTGAACACTGCCTTCACCTTCCGGCTGTCAGAGCAGTTCCCCTCTCCTGAGGGCGCTGCCTCCCTGCAGCCTTCTCCTAGTGTTGCTGCTCTCTTACTGCCCTCTTACCTCCCTCATATACCTGGTCAGGAGGTGGTGAGGGCGCCCTGGCTGGTCATTGCTGCTTTGAGGCCATTCTTCCTCCTGCTTGCCAAACTCCCTGAGCTCTGAAACTCACCACTGGCCACCCTTCCTCTTCACCTCGTTCCGGGAAGGCCTTACCTCCTGACTTATCCCCACTCTTTCCAACACTGCTGCTGTGACTCTTGGTGGCAACAACACCCGAGGAGATGATCCATCCAGCACGCCCGCCTCAGGGTTCCTGAACTTCCTTTTCTTCCAGCAACTTTACCGTCCCTTCCACGGTTACACGTCCAGCACTAACAGGGCTGTGAAGATGGAAATGGCCTACATCTGTGCAGTTCTGTGTGGTGGCCATTTGTCACATGGGGCTTTTCACATGTGTGACTGAAGAACTGAACTGTTTATTTACTTTTAATTAACTTAAATGTAAATAGTCACCTAAGGCTAGCAGCTAATATATGGGAAAGCACGGCTGTAGATTTTGTCATAATCAGTAACTGGAAAACCCCTCCCCAGTCTGAATTTCAATCATCACATTCTCCTTCCATCACCTATTTTCCCAGCACATTCTCTTGAATATCAAATACAACAATTCTTTCATCTCCATAGGATCAAAAACCAATTGATTCTACAATTAGTTTTCATTGTGTCTCAATTCTTCATTTCCCTCCTTCCCCAGTTTGAGTTCAATAATCCCAAACCCCTTGTCATTCTCTAGCTTTGTTTTACCTGCTTGACAAAACTGGAAACCTGATTTAACCTACGTCCCTGCTTTCTACATGCCAAAACTGGAACATCTGAATGCAGAGAAGAAAGTTGCCCAGCTCTGACTGGGAGTGTTGAATTCATGACTGCCAAACTCAAAAGGGTATTCAGTATTGCCTGGCAGTTCAAATTAGTCAGTCTCTTGCTGTCATAGGGTGACTATTGCCTACATTTCTTCTCAAACCTCCACACCTTTGCCCACACCACCATTCTCTGCTTACACACGCTCCCACCACAGTATCGTCCCACCTTCCACATCTACAGCCATGAACTCTGCACTCTTTTGAGTTACTATGGATCAACTCTCTGCTCTTATTTAAGACAGATCCCATCTCCCCTCACTTCTCCAAGAACACCACTCCAACAATGTTCTCCTCTTTCTCTTGCATCACCAATTCATGATTCTCCATGGGGTCTTTTCTGTCAACATACGAACACACCATCAATTCCAGCATCTTCAAAAAAAAATTCTTGATTCTGCTTTTCCCTCCAATTCTTACCTCCTTTTCAGTAATCTCAAAAGGATTGCCTTTCCTCACTGTCCCAATTTCTTTCCAGTCTGTTTTACTTTTTTGAGGTAAATTGGTGTAAAGTGTATCTACGTAAAGTGCACAATTTGAAAAGGTTTGGCATATGTATTCACCTGTGCAATAATCACAATCAAGGTAACAAACATTTCTTTCACCCCCAAAAGTTTTGGTCTGCTCTCCTTGTTTGCCTTCTCTCAAATATTTCAGCATATTTAGCATTCCATTTTAACTCATCTCTTGGCATTTTGGCGGTATCTTTTTGTATTTTTCTTGTTGGTAGTGGTGGTTGCTCCAGGGATTACAATATAAACTTTCACATCTATTTGGGGTTAATAAACTAGAAACCTTACACCATAGAGATGAATGCCTTTACCCTTCCTCCACCAACCTTTGTGTTAGAGTTGTCATAAGTATTATGTCTATATACACTTTCTTTCAGCACTTTAAAGATGTGCCATTGTCTGCTGGCATCCATGGCTTCTGAGGAGAAATCCACTATTATTCAAATCATTATTTTTCTTTAATAACTTTAAATTTTTTATTTGGTCTTATGTGATATATCTAGGCATAGTGTCTTTTAACTTCTTCTACTTGGAGTTCGGTAAGCCTTCTGACTCTGTACATGTTGTCTCTGCTCCAATATTTATTTCCTCTCCTTCTGGGATAATCACATATATGTTAGATTTTAAATTAAGCCCCAAGTTCCTAAAACTCTATTCATTTCTTTTTCTGTTCTTCAAATTTGATCAGTTTTATCTCCAAATCCACTTTTTCATTCATCTCTCACTTTCATTTTGCTATTCATTTCAGCAGTGAATTTTTTTATTTCAGGTATTGTAGTTTTCAGTTCTACAATTTTCCTTTGGTTCTTCATCAGTTTTAATTTCTCTATTGATATTTCCTATCTTGACGTCATCTCGAGTCTTCTTTTACCTCATGGTGTATCTCAGGATTGTCTCTTGGGAATCGGTCACCTTTTCTTGGTTCTTTATGTCAGGTAATAATGTACTGTGTCTTGAGCATTGTTAGTGTTATTTCCTAGACTTTGGGTTATGTTCTGATCCTCTGGAGAATGCTAATGTTTCTGAGTTACATACCTTGCTTAAGTTCAGACCATAAGCTCCATTTTGCCTTCGGTGGTTCAAGTCTCAGTTCAGTTCTCTACGTGTTTGCTATGCTGGTTTCAGTCTGCCCTGCACATGTGGGGTTAAGGGTTAATCTGAGACTGATACAGGTTCCTCTGCAGAGTTAGGGAATCACCTTCTGTGGTTTTTTTTCCTAATCAGATCTGCCTGTTCCTCTCCTACCCAAACACCCCAAGGCCACCAACACCTTCTCTCTCTTTCCAGTTCACAGGGATTCCCTTACCTGATTTCTCTGACCAGAAAGACTGAGAAGTTTCGACTGGAGTTTTAGCCACCTGACATGTACTGACTGATAAGCCACTGGGGCCTGCCCCTGGAGCAAAGTATTGAGGGAAAAAATTTTTTTTAAAGAAAAAGAAACCTGGTCCATGTTTCACAACCTACCTCCTGTTGGGGACTCTTCAAAAATCCTCAAGTAGTTGTTTTTGTGTTTCGTGGAGAGTTTATTATTTGTAGTCAGCAGGAGGGATGGGCTGTCAGGGAAACAAACCTAACAGCCAGACTGGGAATCTCCCCACTCTTGTCTGAAACCCCTCCAGTCAAGTTTCCTTCCTCAGCACCACCCAACTACACTTCTCAAGGTGATCAGAAATTTCCTCTTACTTAACAGTTCACTTTCTCCTTCTACCTCACAGGACATTCTAAGTCTCCTTGGCTGGTTCCTGTTCATCACTCTGGCTTTATGGTGGAAAGCCCCAGAGCTTGCCCCTTTTCTAATACATTCCCTTGTTGATCATCTGGTCTGAGAAGACTCTCAAATGTGTATCAACTCTCAGGCCCCTTTTCACCTGCAGACTGGTGTTTTCAACGGCCTACTTAACATGCCCACTTGTGTGTCTAAACACATTTCGAACTTAAAACCTCCCACTACACTGTGATTATGCCACCCTTTCCCCCTCCCTCAGTCTTACCCTTCCCAATTAATGCCATCTCCATTTTTCCGAAAGCTCAGACCACAGTCCTTGAAATCTTTTTTTTTTTTTTTAAAGATTTTATTGGGGAAGGGAAACAGGACCCCATTGGGGAGCAGTGTGCACTTCCAGGACTTTCCTCCCAGTCAAGTTGTTGTCCTTTCAGTCCCAGCCGTGGAGGGTGCAGCTCAGCTCCATGTCCAGTTGCTGCGCTTGCGCGGGACATGAACCAGCAACCTTGTGGTTGAGAGCCCACCGGCCCACGTGGGAACCGAACCGGCAGCCTTCGGAGTCAGGAGCACGGAGCTCCAACCGCCCGAGCCACCAGGCCAGCCCATGAAATCTTTGATCCTTCTTTAATTCTTACCCAACATCCCATCTGTCAGCAAGTCCTGTCAATGCCAACTTTAACATATACGTGTATACAGAATCAAGTTTCTTTATCCCCTACACAGCCTCAGCTGATCCAAGTCACCCTCTTCTCACCTCTCAACTCAGCTCCTGTTTCTTCCTTGCCCTGTGTTTCCTAGCGGGGCTTCTACTGACACTGTGAAGATCACCATCTGTGGCAAAACATTTAGCATCCCCGATCCCAGTCACTGTGGCAACCAATCCCCCCTGACCCGTGTGCACACACATGCATCTCCAAACAGCGTTACATGGATGTCAGATCACGTCGCTTCTCTGTACAAAGGATCCAAAGACTTATCTTGTTATTCAAAGTGAAGGCCAATGTCCTTCTAAGAGCCTATAAGGCCCTACATAATCTGATCTCATTGTAACTCTGATCTCACCGGTTCCTACTCTCCTCCCTCTCCATTCCAGGCACACTGATGCTCTTTGAATGAGACCATGAGTCCTCCTTCCTTGAGACTTGTGCTACTTCCCCAACCTACTTTGCTAATATCTCTGCACAGCTCCCTCCATTATCTCCACTTTCTCTTAATCGTCTTTTTGGTGAGGCTTTCTCTAGCTACTTTATTTAAAATCTCAAGCGTCGCCTTCGACAGTGTCTATCCCTTTCCTACTTTCTTCCCATAGCTCCTATCACCACCTAACATTTCTACATATTTAACTTATCATTCTCTATATTGCCTATGGCTTCCAACTAGAATATATGTTCCACGAGAGCTGATGTTCTTGTTTGCTGTGTTCACTTACCTATTCCAACACTTAGAAAGGCGTCTGAACATAACAGTTGCTCAACAAATATTTGTCAATAGAATGCACATAGGAATGGTGTACTCATCATAAGAAATGAATTGCATAATATACAAGTGGCCAATAAGCATATGAAAGGATATCCAACATTAGTCATTAGGGAAATGCAAATCAAAACCACAGTGAGGTACCACTTCACATCGACTAGGATAGCTATTATATAAAAAATATATTTTTAATTTAAAAAACAGACAAAAGCAGGATCTGAAGGTATTGGAATCCTCATACTTTGCTGGTGATATACAATGGGCCAGCTACTTTGGACGTTTGGCAATTCTTCAGAATGAGACAGAGTCACTATGTGACCCAGCAATTTCTCTCTTAGATATATGCTCGAGAGAACTGAACACATACGTCCATACAAAAACCTGTTCGTGAATGTTCACAGCAGCATTATTCATAATAGCTAAAAAGTGGAAACCCAAATGTACAACTGATGAATAGGTAAATAAAATGTATTATATCCACACAACTGAATATTATTCAGTGATAAAAATGCAGTACTGATATATCCTACATGGAAAACCCTTGAAAACATCATGGTAGATGAAGGAAGTCAATCACATCCATACGAAATGTTCAGAACCAGCAAACACGAGCATACAGAAACAAAGGTGTCTATATACCTATATTACCTAGGACTTGGGGTGGTGGTGCAGGATGGGGAGTGACTGCTAATGTGTATGGGAGGTTTTTTTTTGGGGGGGGTGACAAAAATGTTCTAAAATTAGGTTGTGATATTGTACAACTTTGTGAATACACTAAAAACCACTGAATGTACACTTCAAATGGGTGAATTGCGTAGTATGTAAATTATATCTCAATAAAGCTTTTTTTTTTAAAAAAAAGAGCTGTCTAATTCAAGTTAACAAATATTTAATTCACTGTAGTTGGTAAATTGTGTCTTGTATCACATTTTTCCATTCCATCTGTGAACTTCCCACAATTCCTTATGTACACTGAATTAGTGGTCTCCTTCCCAGTTCTTTTAAACACTGTCAGTATCTAGTATGTGACCCATTAGATTGTCCTTAAACATCAAGGTCAAGTTGTCTTTCCTGAATTCTAAAAATCTTGACCAAACTCACTCTAAGACATACAGTTCTGTTCTTAAATAATGTGATTCACAAAATGATAATCAGAACTTCCTTGCCAACTAGGTATTTCTTGATTCAATGATTGCTCAGAACTGGATTTTTCTTCCTACTTCATTGGTTTCTGTCACACTGGGTTTTCGAAATCCTGTTAAAACCTGTGATTTTTTGCCTGAGAGAAAAAGAAAAATAGTTTAGACTGTATTATGACAACTGTAATAGTTAATATTTATTGCATGCTTAGCTTGCCTCAGGCAGATACTTAAGCACTGTACACGTTAACTCATTTTAATCTTCACAACCTGTAAGATAAAGTATTATTGTTTCCATTTTACTAATGAGGCACAAAGATGTTTAATAACTTGGCCAAAGTCACACACCTACTAAGTAGTGGAACGGAAATTCTAACCCTAGTGGCCCAGTTCCAACACCTATACAGAGAAAGGTCAGCCATGGGTCACTGAATTAACCCTTTTCCCACTTCATTATTAATACTTAATCCAGAGATATTTATGGAGTCCAATTAGATGTTGAGTGTTGAGGATAAAAACAAACAAAACAAAAACAAGACAGGGCTCCAGTTGTAGTAGTATACTATTTAATGTGGGATAAACATACCATCAAGTAACAAAAATACAATGTAGTAAGCCTGTATCATACGGTCCAAAGTCTAACCAGAGTGAAGCAGAGAAGAGATCCATCCAGCTGAAGATTTGAAGGAGATGAGGAAGGATGAAGAAAGATGGAAAGATGGTGCTGACAGGCTCACATTTCTTCCAGACAAAAGAAACAGCATGTGCAAAAGCAAAGTGGTGGGAAAGAACAGCATTCTGGAATGGCCTTCGTGTGACAGTATCAGAAGGGGCTGGTGAAACTAGAGAACAGGTCGTGAGGGGCCTTTTATATTATGCTAGAGTTTGGAATAAAGAATACCAGAGTATGGCTTTACGTAATCCTATTTGCATTTTGAGAAGATAACTAAGGATTCTGATGGAGGAGGATAGAAGACAATAAAACAGGGATGCCAGGTAGGAGGCTGTTGGAACAACTGACAAGAGATTTTCAAAAGGAAGCAAATTAAATATCTGCAATTTCTCTTTCAGGTATATAAACCATATGTGGTCCCAGGACCATGTACAGCAGCACTCACTGCCCAACAAATATAAAGCAAGTCACGTACAAGCGTATGTAATTTTAAATTTTATACCAGTCACATTAAAACAAGTACAAGAAACATGTAAAATTAATTTTCGTAATAGATTTTATTTAACCATCATTTCAACATGAAATCAATATAAAAATATTTGAAATATTTTACAAACTTCTTTTAAGTCTTCAAAACCCAGTGTGAAGTTTATACCTAAATACTTCTCAATTTGGATGCTCAATTTGCCTTGGAACCACTTGATCTGCATTGAGATTTCATAAAATTTACAATTGAAAAAAGTAAACTCTGATATCCAAGTTCTTCCAAATACACTTAACCATTGCCCAACATTTGAATTGAATGTCAGTTTTAAAATTAAAATATTAAATTGATTCCATTGAAAAAGTAAAAGTTCAGTTTCACAATCACACCAGCTGTATTTCAATTGCTCAGTAGCCACATATGGCCAGTGGCTACCATTTCGGACAACACAGATAAAAGCACTAAGGCAGAATGAACTCACCAAACACTCCTGCTTGGCTTATAGCAGCTGCTCACTAAATGTATTTGTGACTATCAGAGAGCACAGGGTTTTAAAAGTGAAGAACTACTAATTCTAAACCAACGGCACATAACACAGTGCATAGGAGTAGAAGGTTCTTCTTGAGTCAAGAAGGAATAAACGTTCAGTGCATTATTCTTAATGGCTAAGTTATTTTAAAGAACATTGTTCTTTAGACCAATTCTTTGTTCAGCTCATACAGAAGATGTAAACAATGATTGGAAGGAATCATTCTTTGTTATGAGTGTACCTAAAAAAGAACAAAACACACACACAAAAAGTCCCATCATAGAACTTTAACCGATAAAATAATAGGTCGGGAAACACGCTGTGCCTTGAATAACAGTGCAAGAAATTGCTCACACACCCTGGGCAGGAGGAAAATCGTCTCCCGCCCTCTGCTGTCAGCTGCCTGGTACTGCAGGGCTCCAATTGGGATACAAACTGCATTCACAGTAACGATTGATTGATCCAGAGAGCTTTCCGCAGCACTGAGGAATTCACTACATGGTGACTATGTTTTCCTTCCTAATGCTTATTTGTGATCAGATAACCATTCTAACACCTGTGAGAACAGGGAAGGCCAGAATTCTGGGTCTATGTGCGTTGGTTTTCCTGACTGGGAAATGGAGAAAATATCTTTCCCACCCTACTAAACTAGTCACAAAACTAGTGAAGGAGTGTGTACAAAGTCCTGTGATATTTAAAGGTGGGGAACGGATGTGACAAAGCAAGTGCGAAACACAGCAAATGATGACATTGGTATGGCAGGTAATTCCACAAGTACAATGATAGGAGCGGAAGAGAGGTAGGGAGAGGTGGGGACGGGGACAGACTGCAGGGTAAATGACAGTTCTGAAAGTGCAGCATCCTGAGCTGGGAGGGATGCAGGCCGAGGCACTGCCACCAGAGCTATCCACGAACTTTTCAGAATTAAGGCAACTGGAATTTCATGCAAAATCATATTTTCAAAAGTCAGGAAACATTTTGTAGACTAAACAGATCGAGTCTGTTTGCAATCTCCAAATGCAAAGTTACAGAAGCTAAAAATAAGGAGCAACTCTAGACACAGTTAAAGTGAAAGCTAAAGTAAAATTAAAATAAAAGCTAACTGAAGGACAGTGATTTTGAAGAAAGGATAAGATAAACTAGATCATGAGCAAAAAAATAAATAAAATCACTGCTGGGATCAGATGCAATCTAGGTCACTTTACATCCAAATCAGGAATAAGGTAGATTCAATAGAATATGTACCCATAAAAATTAGGTGTAGTTCTATTCAAAACTATATTTGGATTACATCTCCTGAAACACACTCCCACTACAAAACACCTGAAAATGATGGGTACAATTTTTCAAAACACCTTTTAAACTCATAGCTGAGCTAGCAAGAAAGTAAATTCCTAGAAGCCAGAAATGAAATGAAAGCTTGAGGAAGCGGGGGGCTACTGAGATGATAGCTGCCAAGGGTCTAGAGGTTTTAGTAGGTGTTTGGGGGGCAAGCCAAGGCTCTCCTGAGGCAGTCTTCTTCTTGTCCCCCAAGTAAACATTCTCTCCTTCTTTACCAATAGGAGTTTTAGCTGAGTGCACAACCACCCACCAAAAGACACTTCTCAGCCTCACTTGTCACTAGGTACGTGTCTAGGTCCTAGCCAATGTGATGTGAGCAGAAGTGCCACTCGTAACAAAACAGGACAAGAGCTGCTCTTCTCTTCATTCTTCCCTTCTTCCCATGAGCTGGAATGCGAACAGACTCCATCATGTAGACAAGGGCAGAACTCTCAGGATGGCAGAACAGCACTATTATGATTCTGGGCCTCTGAGCCCACTGGGCAGCCACACGGAGTGTTACTTGGACCATCATGTGAAAGAGAAGTAAACTATCTGGCTTAAGCCACTGTATTCTGAGGTCTTTTAATAAAGCAGCAGCTTTGCCTGTATCCTAAGTAATAAAGCCATGCACGGTAGCGAGACCACAGAACCCCCTACAGAACAGGGATACCAGAGGTCTGCACTAGACGTCAGCAAACATTTTCTCTAATGGGCCCGAAGACAGTGATTATTTTAAGCTATACAGGCCATAGGGTCTCTGTCCCAACTATTTAACTCCGCCATTGCAGAGCAGCAGACATAAGACGCTAAGTAAACGAAAGGGCACGGCTGTGTTTCAACAAAACTTCATAGTTTGCCAACCCCTTGTGAACACTATTACCATACACAAATGGAAGGGAGGGACAGAGGGAGGAGAAAGAGGAAGAAAGGGAAAGAGTCTGACAAAGAAAACTGGCCTGTGGTTGGTTGCCTTGGCTCTATGAAGTGAAAGAAAATTCTGCTCTTAGAATTCATTACTCTGACTCTCAGAAGGGGCTATGGTTTCAATTCACACTACATATGTGGATAAAAAAACTCCTTTGAGCGCGATGTTATCTTCAAGTAGACCTGGGTTGCTAGTGTTCTCAACTGCCTAACAGAAGCAAATGAAAATCCCCTCTGGAGGAACACATCTTCAGCCTCAGAATTCTCAAAGATAAATTCCTATCAAAGATGAGCTCACAAGTAAAAATTGCAAACACACAAGGAGAAAGACAAAGAAGCAAAAGCCAGCAGGAAAATCAAATAAGACCCTATTGACTTAAGATATTGGACTTATCAATGACAAAATAAGTATGTTAAAAAATGCTTAAAGAAGAAAAAGTATAAGTATAGAACAAGAGATTATCAAAAAGTGACCAGGCATAATTTTTAAACGGCCAATTAGAACTCCTAAAAAAAAAAAAAATAGGAAATTTAAAATTAAAAGAATTTCCAACAGAATTATCATAAAAAGATTTAAAAATTTAAAAGATGGCCTAAACCCACAAAGACAATAAGAATAGGAAAAACAGGTAATAGCAATGAAATTTTGGGAATTGGAATAGAAAAGTAACTGACTTAGCCTATCAAGAAAGTTAAATTCTAAACTTATAGGGGGGACAGTGAAACTGAGAACAAAATTGACACAGTGTAAAGAGGTGACAATTATCACTTTGAAATAGAGAGAAAAGGTAGACTTGCTTTTGTAACAAATCTTATAGAAATATTTGATTCTTTAAACTGTCTTGTGTAATTCTGATTAAAAATAAGAATGAAAACAATTCTCTATTTTCAAGAGTAATAAACTCACAGGACTAATAAAGTCAATAAGAGGGGCAAAATATCAATATACAAAAGTATATAAAATATATATTTAAATTACTTATGTTATCAAAAACAGGAATGACTTTCAATTTTATTTATACATAAATGATAGTTTAAATTATATCTGTATATACACACACACACACACACACACACACACACACACACCACTGCATCAACCTACATCAGGAGTCTAAAAGTAGTAGTTTTTAGGAATTTCTCAATAGATTATCTTAAAAGATACAATCATTACATCTAACAAGGACTCAGTCTAGAAGGTCCAATTAAAGGTTAGGTTATCTCAGTTTTCAAAGTGGCACCTGTGAACATATAGTTCACCAAGATTAGAACTTGTCGTTCATGTTGTTTAGCGTTGGTGTCCTTGAAACAAGTCATCACGTCTATCTATGAGAAAAAAAATTCTTCAAAGAAATGAAAACAATTTCATTGGCCTCAGTGATTTCACTTTTCTTCTGCCTTCTCAATATTTAACGATATAGAAGGCATTAGAATTAAATCTGAAAATGACACTGAGTTGAAAGCGGGATCATTTAATAAAGATGGCATTTATTTCAAAAAGGTTTTACTAGAATGACACCTGGGATGTTGGGATTTGAGACTTAGCATTGCTATTTTAATACCTGTACAACTCTGGGCAACTTACGTTGTTTCTGCCCTCATCTGTAAAAGAGAAAAGGTCACATCACCTACCTCAGTGTGACTGCAGTGATCAAAAACTTAACAACTCTCAAAGTGTGACCAGTTCAAAGTCCATGCACCTGACCTTCAAATGGCCAAACTCAAAACATCAGAATTTGGAGTAAGGAAAGGTTTATTAATCAAAAAGGCCACAACCAAGATGGGGACCTAATCCTCAACTCCATCTCAAAAGAGTCGAGTTCAGGCTTCTTTTAGGTCAAGGGAAAGGGGATTGGGAGGAGCTGTTTGCAAAACTCAAGCACAAGCAGAATTCCTCTAATGATGAGCGAGTCGATGTGTCAGACAAAGCGGGAGCTATGAGCCTGAAGGCCACGGGCACAAGGCAAGCTGGACCGAGATGGAGTCGGAGAGGCCGAGCATTTCACTCTGCTACAATTGCCCCCTTTTGTTGTTCATTCCTCAATCTCCAGGTTCAATTAAGAGGGAGGGTCAGCTTTTAAGATGGAGTCAGATTTGTCTGTCCATTGTGCCCCTCTCATCTGGCTCTTACAATCTCACACGCCCACCTCTTCCGCGAAGTTCCCTAAGCCTTAGAGGGGGCATTCTGGATGTTCAATTTGCAAGCAGAGACCACAGCAATGGCAGAAGCAGCAGCAGCCCAGGATACCTGTAGCCTAATATGAGACAAAGAATAAAGAGTAACTTTTGTGATTATGTCCTCCAGGACCCGAACCATGAGTTGGCCACTGTACTCGTAAAAACACTTCCTTGTTCAGCCGACAAGTAATCTAGAGCAACCTGCTGTCTAATGACCCATGTCAAGGACTGTTGGCGTCTTAGAGCCTGGGCAGTAGAACGGACCAAACAGCTGACTATAAGGGTTAAATTCCACACCATCAGTATTTGACAAAATGTACGGAAACAAAGGAAAAACAAAGGTTAATGATCAGAGCAAACTATAAGCCAGTTTCTAAGTTTTTAAGCTGGAAGCTCCTTTTGTAGTTTGAAATGTCTCTGATGACGTCATCAGGTGCTCAGGTAAACTCTGTGTGGCCTACACAGTATCATTCACTGAGCTCGTTTAAGCATGAGCTAATGTACCAATCTCTCGGAAATTTATTATCTTTTCGTCCAGCTACAGTTTGTAGTTGCAAGGTTCAGGAAAAGGGCAGTTTTAGTTCTTAATGATTCCAAGTCACTGGAAGAATTCAGGATTCAGTCCAGTTTACAAGTAGAAAACAAAACTTAAGGCAACGGACAGCACTAGAATCTAACATCCACAAAGGTATATTATAGTTCCTTTTGAAATATAATTTTCTAAAATCAAGCCCATTTTCACCAAAGATAGCCAAATTAAGACTAATTTATCTGCAACACAAGTCTTCTTTCAATAGACTTGGCCTGATTGTGTAAGTCCAGGAAAAATAGTTATTAACCATAGGTACCACCTGCTTTGGTAGAATTTTCCTAAAATCTTCACATTGAACTTTAAAAGGCCTGTCGAGGCCAGAAAATCCAAGGCAAGGACTGCCACCAGACTCCGCCTGCAGTATCTACAGATTTGGGTGAGTTCCTGTCTTCCTGAGGTCCCCAGTGCCTCCTGAGCTTCTTTCCTCTCAGCACAGCAAGTGCAGCGGCCTTGGCTCTACCAGGTAACACGTGTGCAGCCCGCGGGCTCTGTGCAGGCAGGCGATGAGCAGCAGGTGACGGTGCCAGGTCATGTGCGATGTGGAGTGGCAGCATCACGGTGAACGACCTCAGTGCTCTCAGTGTCAGTTGCCATCCACAGAACATTTGAGCCCAGACTTCTCCTGGATCAACAGGGGCCGCTTTAGCTGGCTGGGACACGCCTCTCTCTCTGCAAGATGTATCCTAGCCAACCTGGGGGAAGTTGCCAGACCAACCCCCATTCCAATGTCCCCTCCCCTGGTTCAGTATCTTGAGGAGCCCTGAAGCAGCTGACGTTGGCCCTTTACCAGCCCTGGTGCCAAGGCATCAGGCCAGAGCCTTTGCCAGACATGCCCAGAGAAACTTCCCTTGTAGCAGCTCCTCAGCCTCAGCCAGGAGCCAGCCCTGTACTGACGTCAGCCTAATTTGTTCTTCTAACTGCCTCAGCAATAACCTTTGCCCACCTGTGCAAGGTAGAGGATTGATAAAGAGCCCCAGATGTGGGTTAGGGGCAGAAATCTAGGGGTTCAGGGAACAGAACTGCTTTGGACCTGACTGCACACGTGCCCACATGCCTGCTTGGCCATGCTGTCCTGTATTAACTAGTACTCTCATGCCCTGGTCTCCTGCTCTCCAGCAACACGTGGCCAGTGACTAGACACCGCCCTGTTCAGCTAGAAAATAATCCAAAGCAATTCAATGATCTAATACAGCTTTGGCCAGAGAGACTGAGGCCTCCTTTGGAGATGCTATGGCTTGAGCAGTCTCATTGGTTATTACTCTTCAAGTTACTGAGTGATTTCTAACCACATATTCATGAGCTCCCACTCCTTACCAGGGCGGTAAGGTCCTGGCAAACGCTGGCTAAAAACCATCTTCCTGATAGCCAGGTAGATAGAATACTGGGGAGCTTCCCTTTTGAGCTGGTTGGGTAAATTTAAAGGAAGCTAATTGAATATTATATGTACAAAGGAGATAGTGTAAGGCAGGTGGAATATTAGAAATATAGACAAGGAAAGTGAAGACAAAGATGCATGGAAGTGAGTTTCCGTTGCGCTTGTGCATTACTTATCTTTTGTTAGTTGTCTTCTAAACAGTAACTTGAGATCTGTTAGGGGTGTGCATGTGTATTCCGACTTTTGGGGAGTATCTTTGGCTGGAACAGGAGCACGTCTCCTTCTGCTTTCTGGAGGCCTTCTGAATGAATTTGTGTCGGCCGTGGAGCCCTCCTGGGTGTTCTTAAGAGGAGCTGGATCAATTTAACAGAGGAATGGATTATTAAAAGAACCTGGTAGGGCCTCACCCACTTGGGCTCAAGCTGATCACCAGGATGGTTGTTCTTCCATGATTTTAATAATAACCAATCTCTGGGGCCGACGCGATGGGAAGGTATATCAATCAGGTACATCCGCCTGCTAGAAGCAAACTCATGAGTAGTTATTAAAGAGAGACCTAAGGACTGACTGTAAATGACAAAAACTTAAGATGTCATGGTTACAGGTCTGATTATAATGCAACTGACAAAGGCATGTGCTGTTCTCTGAAACATAACATTTCCACATCCCAAATGAAAATGTTGTATCAGGACATTGTAGATTCTTAGAGATTATTTGTTTAAGTCCAGTAAGAACAGGAAATAACCATACAGACACCTTTAAATCTGCTTTGCTGAAATTTTCCTAAAATCTTCAGACTGAATTTAAAAGGCCTCTCAAGGCCAGAAAAGCCAAGGCAAGGACTTGCCATCAGACTTCTCTAGAATATTCATTTAGTAATAAGAATATATGCATATAAATGCAACATAATTATTTCTTTATTTTGACAAAGTTTCCCATGTAATTTCAACACACCAAAATAAGCCTAATAGTTGAATATTTCTCTTTTGTAAAGAGAGAAAACTAATCTTTTAAGGTGTTCCCGGGGCTCTTCTGAAACACTTCAGTTACTCCCGAGTCAAAACTCTATTTGTAATTTAAATTTTGGGAAGTTTGTCAAAATATATCAAGAGCTTTAGACATTTGACTAAATAGGATCATAAGTCATTACAAGCAATACTTAATTATCCATGTAACCAAAGTGGCACTAGAAAATTTCAAACATAAATACAGAAGTTTACATAATTGTTAGCAAAGCTTCGTTCTTACTACTGAGAAGATTCAGTTTTCTTAAGTAATCAAGGACGTGGTTACAGCAACATAAAACACAGAAAATTATTTTGACAGAACACAGAATCTTTGCTTTCTAGGTAGAAAAGTTTTCACAATATCAGTAGCAGACCAAGAGCTCAAGAAACTGTCCTTTTTCAGCAGAGAAAGAAAAATCTAACTCTAATTCTGCATCAGCTTGCTTTTGATATTTAAATTCACTTACTTGATTACATTTATTTTAACTTAATAAACTTGACCACACATAAAACTTTCTTTCTCAAGATCCTCATTTTGTAATGACTTAGAATACAAATGAATATCCATAATTTAATTTAGCTAACAAAACTTTCAAGTTCCAAGTTATCAAAGAGATTTAGAAAAACCATTTTAAGTACACTTATACAATATAGTTATTGTTAAAAAGTTAACCTAAAAGAAACTTGTAGAATAAGAGTATTATTTAATGCTGATTAGGATTCTAAAGATATGCCTACTTCATCAAACCAAACTCAAAACTAGATTTAATATCAAATATTTGCCCAGATCACGTGATTCTGAAAAGCGTTTGGGTTAGTTGTATTTTTAAGAATTCTTATGTAAGCGCTTGTTTGTTTAAGCCAGTTTAATATTCAGCTGTAGAAATATGTTATATATATACATAAACCTACAGATAACCACAGACAGATATCTCATAGCTTTCATTTTAAAACACTAGCTTTTGTGTCCCAGATACAATGCAAAACTCAGTATTTTGCTCAGAAGACCAAGTTTTGCATACTGTAAGAATTCCTTTGAAGCTGTTTTAAAATTAATTTATAATCAATCATAGAATGCATTTCATTGTCTACACAGGCCTGAGATTCCTCTCCTTCCAGGGTGCCCCTTAAGGTAGGCTTATTGACAAACACAAACAACAGAAGCATGTGCACAATAAAGTCTGAAAGCTCAGAGGGTAAGAGTAGCTTCAAATCGCCGGAATTTAAAGTGGCAGATTTTCCTAAAGATGCTGGGATGGGGCCTGAGCACACAATGTCAGCTGCCACACGTCAGGAGACGAAGGAGATGGGGAGGGAGAAGAAACCTCAGACATCATTTTACTTCTTACTTCCAAACCAATAGGGGAAGAAGCAGCCTCAGCTCGACACACAAATGATACACAAGCAAGACAATACATTGCGCACCTTCCTAACCAAGCCTGATACACTAGGCAAGGTACAAATTTCAAATTCAAATGGCCAAACAAATGAATGCATCTGAAACTGTTCACGCACTGGGTACAAGTCCTACAACTATTACCCTCCCCAAACAAATGCAAAACAAATTGGCTCAGCCCAAGGGAAAAGCCCAAATGGAGGGGAAGGGAGTTCCCAGTTGTGGCGCTGGGACGACTTACCCTACTTCCAAATCGAGCCCGTCCACTCGCAGAGACAACAAACAAAAGGGTAGAGTCTGACAATCCTTATCCTGCGCTCAGACGGAGGCCCCCCAAATGTAGATGGCTTTGTCCTGAGGGAGAGAAAGCCCAGATAGAGAGGAAGGATTCCGGGCTGTGCATGTGGGAACAACTTACTCCAGAAACAAAACCAAAGTCCAAAGAGGTTTCCTTATTCCAAACGAGCACCTGCCAGGGAAAGTCCCTCCTGAGTCCCCAAAGCAAAACGGCCGTGGCAGCTGCTGGGGACTCACAAAGGGAAACTCCAGCTGGGGCTGGCCCGCCACAGCCACCCTCTCCTAGCTGGCTCGCCAAATTGTTACCGGTCCAAAGTCTGTGTGCCCGATGCTTCAAAAGGCCCAAACTCAAAACAACAGAGTTTGGAGTAAGGAAAGATTTACAGATCAAGGCGACAAGGCAATGAGAGACCTAATCCTTAAATCCATTTCAAGAGTCGAGTTCAGGCTTCTTTTAGGTCAAGGGCAGGGGAATTGGGAGGGGCTGTTTTTTCAAACTGGAGCACAAGCAGCATTCCTCTAAGGAAGAGCGTGTGGCTATGCCAGACGCAGCGGGAGCTATGAGCCTGAAGGCCATGGGCATAAGGCAAGCTGGACCGAGACGGAGTCAGAGAGGCCGAGCATTTCATTGTTACAAATGCACTCTGTGAAGTGGTATGTGGGAAGTCTCCTTTCAGCTCTGCCACCAATTACAACCTGACCATAGCCACCTAGTTGAAGCTTTTAAAGACATCTTCCTACAGTTCAAGTCTTAATGACATAACATGAAAGACTTTATAAACTGTAAAACGTAAAATGTCTTCTTTTTTCTTCCCATTGAGCTCTCACTCATTCCTAGAAGTCATTTAGAAAGACTAGTACATTTTGGCAACATAAAATAATTAAATGTCTACATAATAAAAACAAAAAACCATAAATGGAGGTGAATAGATTCACTGCAAAGCATTTGTAATACCAGGGGTGCCAAAAAAAGTATACACATGATTTGTATTCATCTTTTGTTATCGGTATATATTATTACAATTTTAATAGTTTTTTCCTTTCTTAAAATGTAAATATATTTTGTTGGCATTCTCTGTATATAAGACAAATTAATCTAAATATTAAGAATGTTTAAAGGCAACGAGAAATAGGCATGACATAATTTTCATTAAAGTCACATGGATCCAGGGCTGATTTTAAATTGTTACTTTTTCTAAATATCTCTATAGATAGCGACTACATCCAAGAGCTCTGCAAATAATTATGAAAAAAATGGCCAATACTCACATGAAAATGTTCAAATTCCCAAAGTAGTCCATAAAACTGGATAGCATTTTCACTTATCCTACTGGAATTATTTCTAATAGCAAAAAATATATAAACTATCTAAATATTTACCAAAAGGAACTTATTAAATAGAATGTGGACATACATGCTCTATACGGCTATTAAAAAGAAAGAAGAAAAACAATATGAACCAAGATGAAAAGAAACCTAACAGAAACTTCCTCTGCAGAATGGCGGTATTAGTTGGTTTTAATTTTATCCCTTTATGTTGCTCAAATTCAGGATTATTTTTGATTAAGTAAATGTGTTCTTTCAATGCAAATAGTAAATACTTCATAAAAAATAAATCCTATTCATAACTCATTGCTCAAAGCCACCTATTACAATAATTTTTTGATTCCCTCAAGTTGAATTAGCGTCTCTGTGCACTCAAGAATTTTGAGGGGCGGCCAGATGGCTCAGTTGATGACTCTCAACAAAGTTGCTGGTTCAATTCCGGCATGGGAGGGTAGGCTGAGCCCCCTGCAACTAAAGATTGAAAAACGGCGACTGGACGGGGAGCTCAGCTGCGCCCCCCACAACTAGACTGAAGGACTTGGAGCTGATGGGCCCTGGAGAAACAGTCCCCCAATATTTCCCAACAAAATTTATCAAAAAAATTTTTCTTTGTATCTTTATCCTATCACTAAGAAATCCCACTTTGTACTTATTTGCATACAGTAAGAGTTAAAAGCCTAGACTATAGAAAGACAGCCTGGGTTTGAATTCTGGCCCATCCACTTAGTAGTTCAATGACCATCAAATGTTATTTAACTGCTCTGTGCCTGTTTTTTCATTTGTAAAAACAGGAATTGGTATCCAAGTCATAGGACTGTGGATTCAATGAGTTAATATATGGAAAGCTCTTAAGAAGAGGCCCTGGCTTCTTAGTATTCAATGTTAGCTAGTATTATTGAATGTAGACAATATCCTAACCCATGTTTATATCCCCATGCTCCCAGCCGAGACTTGCACACAGCAAATATTAATATTCACTGAACTAAATTGACTTGTTACCAGGGGATTCAAAGAGGGATGAGGATGACAAAAACAAGTCCTATGCAAGTTAAATCTACAGCCCACTATTCAGCACGGTAACCTTTGAGCCTAGTAGGTTTTTAAAAAAAATTATTGATAGATTAGGTACTAGAGAAAAAGTACAAGAGTGAATGAGTTGGAAAGGCAAAAGAACATTCTGGGCCATGATGAATTTTTCCAATAATCCCTACTTTCTTCTATCTGCTGCTGTGTGTTAGCACCGGAGCTTCTTGACGATTTCCATGGTTTTCTTGGGTCAGATGAGGTTCACCTGTCTGTATCACAAGAAAAGGATCTAGTCTCACTCAGTCTGAGCATACAATGCTCCTTTGGGTTACAGGAGAGTCAAGGAAGCCTTTCTGGAAAGGCTTTCTTGTGAAACTTAACAGTTTCTAAGGTTCAAAGAGGGCAGACCACCCTCCATGCTAGTTTTTCTCTATGAACCTCTTCATAGGGAAACCGTGGGAGAAGGTCAGGGGGCTACTACACCAGTCTAGCCCTTGCTTCTTCACTCTTTACATCGTAGATATGATTATTCTCCCTCAAGTCCCATGGCCCTTTATACTTACCTTACTTTGCCTTGACCTGGTCTATTATACACTTGTCAGTCACCCCATAACGGCATTACCTTCGTGCCTTTAAGAGGTTAGGCATGAAAATCAGTGTGTTACTCCTGTACCACAGGAAAATCTCAGCTCCACGACTTAGCTATGTAATGTCAAGTAAATTGCTTGAACCTTCTGCTTTACTGAGTAACAGCAAAATTAAACAAGGTCAAGTTTACAAAGTCTGGGTGTAACAGACCACAACACTCAATAAATGGTAGACACACTGATAGGCAAAGATGACTTTGGGAATGAGATTTAACTTAGGCCCTCCAGCTCAGACTTCCCAGCACATCGGCCCTGCTTTAGCGAGCCGCAGGGTTGTGTCCCCTCGTGACGTGTGTTCTGAAAAGTGCAGGGCAGCCATGCTTATTCACAGTGAGAGGGCAAAGCATGGAGGAAGGAGATGCCAAAGCATTGTCTTCTGACAGACTATTCCAACCCACATATTTCACACACACACAAATCCCATTACAATATTTCTAAAGGCATTAGTGAAATACCCTTGTGGCAAAAACTACTTGACATTAAATTGGACTTATTATATTATCACAAAAGAACAGTTAACCTATATTTGTAATAATGTAAATGACCTTGTACCAACTACAGGATAAAAATCCACACTCAGAGATAAAACCAAGATGCTGTTAGGAAAAACAATTAGCCAAGAATCTAATAAACACTGTAAAACCTTGTTGAAGGAATAAAAATACCCAGTAAATGCATATACCATGCTGTATGTATTGGTGTATTGTCAATTCTCACCAGATCATAACATATTTTATTTGTATGTACGCAATCAAAATCCCAATAGGATTTTAAGAAAAATCAAACTTGGCAAAATAGGTACTAAGTGTACCTTAGAGTAAGTGTCCTAGAATAGTCAGCCCCACCCTCCGACACACTTAAAAAAAAAAAAAAATAGGGCAGCTTTCCCTATCAGGTATCTAAATAAAGCATCCAGCTACAATAGCAGTAAATAACTAAAGCAGTATGTATTGGTGCAGGAATAGAAAATGCTTGCAAAGTGTCAGGGGCTTATGCTACCCAAATGCTTTAAAGTGGATTGTATTATTAATACAACCACCCATCTTTAGTATCCCCCTTTGAGATGATGACGCTGAGGTCTAGAAAAGGTAAGTAACTTGTCCAAGATCATACAGGGTCAAGACAGGGGTCTGAACCCAGCTGATTCCAGAAATCCAACCTATCTCACAAGAAAACTATTAATAGCCATTATCTACAGAGATCCTACAAATCATTAAGAAAAACTCCTAAATAACCCGGGTATAAAAATGGATAAAAGATATTAACATGCAATTACATTAACATGCAAGTGGATAATATACATGAAAAAGTTAAACCTCACAAGTATTTATTAAGATTGATAATATCGAGGGTTAGAGATTGCTGGGAGACGCATACTCATAAACACTGTAGAAGTGTATATTTATATAGCACTTTTAGAAGGCAATCTGACATTAAAGCACAAAATTTGTATGCCTTTCAGCAACTCCTCTTCTAGAATCAATCCCAAAGAAACATTAAACATAAGCACAAAGAAACATGTACAAGGATACTCACTGCAGCTTTTTCTGTAACACTGAAATACTGGAAAGAATCTAACTGCCCACCAACAGGTATTAGTTGGAACAAATCATCGTACACCCGTGCTAGGGGACAGTACATAAAAAGAAAATCTGCATGGACTGACATAGAAAGATGTCAATGACATATCATTAAGGGGGGAAAAAAGAAGTCACAGAGCACATAGATTTTTAACCCATTTGTTTTTAAAAAAGAATCTAAGAGAAAATAGGAGAATGAACATTTGTACACGTGTTGAAAAAAGCCTTTTTTAGAAGAGTCTGAAAGGATATACACCAAAGCATTAAGAGTGGGTACTCCGGGGGGAAAAAGTGGGAGTAGGGCCTAGGAGTTGAAGAAGACCTTTCCTTTTTACTCAAACTGACTTTCTTGTGTTGTCTTTAGTTTGTCTGTTTGTTTGTTTTTTAAAAAAAGCAATATGTATATACCAGTGAAAACACTCAAAACCCAACCAAAGACAATAAAATAGCAATAATTAGGAAATTACATATTAAAAACAATTACTGACACCTATAAAGATTCAAAGAAACTGACACAATGTAAATTTTATTGTTTCCTTAATGATAGCCTCTGGACAAAGTGAAGACAATGGAGACAATGACAACACATTTAAACTCCTATCACAAATTGATCTGTTACAAATTTCCAGTGGTTCAACATATTAAAATGTAAAATATATAAAGAAAAAAACCAAGAAATATAAATATTCAGATTTTTGCGGCACAATGCAATGTCCTTTTAAAAAAGTTTGTTGTAACTGTGTAGTTAATTCTGACAGTAATTCAAAACACAAAATCACATGTTTTCCTGTCCTTCCCCAAAATGTGGATCGGGGGGTTGCAGTATTAGAGAAATATGCAAAAATAAAAACAGCTTTAGCGCTCAGAAACAAAGCATTTTTCTTATTTGAATGCATCAAGGCGCAAAAATCTCAATTCCAAAAAGCCAATCACTGCTATATGTGCATAAATAAAACAGATTTGACAACACTTTTATAATCAAATCCAACATTATACTAAAATTATGTGTGTATATATATCGATATATACTTTATATATATATATATCAACATCTATACACATATATATGCAATACCTATTTTAGAAAAAAAAAGTGCCTTGGTGAAATGCTTCTGAAAATATTCACTTGATGCACATTATGTACAAAACCATCTATATAAAAAATTAAACTACTTTCAATGAAAGTCCATGTTCACGTCCCATCTGAAAGGTACTTGAAAGATAAACCGGTCTACCTAATGGTTTCCGTCTGAAATTGTGGCTAAGGCAGTTCTCTTTCCAAGGGCTCTCTTTTTCACCCAGTCTATGTCACTAACACTAATACAGACAACTATTACACAGATGTAACCTGACACACCTATGTGTTTGTTATACCTGGAGTTCTGTTCACTGTTAAAACGGGGGATAGTTTATAGTTGCTACAAAGAATACTTTTTTTCTTAAAATATACTTTCTCTGTTCCAAATTAAGCACTTACTTAAGACACTAAGAGGCTGATAAGCCACTCCATTTGGTGTCAGTATCAATAGCCCTATAAGAAAGAACTCTTGTATTGGAATAGCTAGAAAAGTTTCCACTGAAGTCATACATAGCGCGTCCTTCACCTGCATAGAATCAATTTGGCTTAATAGCTTTTTACCCCAGAACACCAGTCTGGAGTTCAAATATGCTCTTGAAGGTACATCTCAGATATGAAAAAAACATCTCCTACGGGCAATATGAAAACATATAGGATAATAAAAGTTGTTAAAATCTGCTCAAGGAGTTTTACAGCATTCCTCATTTAGGGCAACTGCTCAAGGTCAAGGTGGAAAACAAAAACAGGAAAGACTAGGGGCAGTGAAGTCGGGCAGGTCAGCTATTTACACCAGTAACCATTTCACCATGTCTTTAAGCAAGTGACTGCAATGACCTAGTACCTCTAGCTCATCGTTCTACAAGCACTGAGGATCTGAAGCTTAAAAGATGAAAAATGGAATACCCTCAGAAAAGGGGAACAGTCTGAGGCAAAAGTTGTAGGTCTGTAAATATATATTTTATATGCACACACAATTGTGCGTAGTATTCTGTATATATTTACACACATATTCACAAGAAGCCCTGCAGTGGTGTTCAAAAGGCCTTTACCAGGTTACCAGCTGATTCAGGTACAGGCCCTAGAGTTCACACCATCTCTATAAGAAACACATGTGCATATATTCACATAACGTAAACTGTATCAACAAAAACATTGCTATTAACTCTAGGTTAAATAGTAGGTTTTACCAACCAGCGATGTCATCAGAACATTTCTTACACTGAGAATCGAAATAACGAAAAATATACAACTGGGTTTCAAATTCACAAGAGAAAATATGTTTAGCATGGCAAATAAGAACAAAGTTCAAATTCCAGAGTAGGGAAAAATATCAAAACTTTAGAAATCTCCTGCGATGCAATTTAATCACTGCATCAAGTTTAGAAAAATAGACTCATAGAATGAACGCAGCTGCTATAGATTCTCTCAACACATCCACCCATGTTTATCTTTTTCCTCTTTTGTTTCCAGCTGGAGGTTTCTTCAGCTGAAGGAGTTGTCCTCCTGTTCCAAAACCTGCAGAGGCAGGATTGGACACCCCAAATGTCAAACCAGCTGACGCCGTGATGCCAGGGTTGCTGAAGTTAAACCCAGATGTACTTGAGCTGCCAAAGCCTTATGTTTAGGGAAGAGAACATTCACATCAGAAGTTAATCACAAAAATAAATATAAAAAAAATGGGATGAGAGGTAAATTTCTAGCTGCAAGAATATACTCTGTAAAAATAGTAAATATCTTATGGCACTAAATTTTTAACATGCAACTTTACAGGAAAATAATTTAGCAAATAACTAAGTGGCACACCTTTAAAGACAGAACGTTAGTGATCCAGCCCAAAGAGAAACCTTAGCACAAATAACTGAAATCTTCACAAGACTTCAAGTTGCCACTTTCCTGTTAATTCAATATGCCAGGGTGCCTTCCTCCTCAGGCCCTCCAGAAACATGTTATCAACATGTAGAAGTCCTCCAAGAAAACCACAACCCACAATTTTCAGGACAATTAACATACCGAAGAGTCGTACCCATTGTTTTGATTTTATACAAGAGCCCTTGTGTAATTAAAATCAAGTATTATTACTGTCTGGTTAACTAATATTAACATATTTATATTAAAATCCTATACCACTGAATTCTACTATCCTACTCTGTTGAAACTGTTCATTTTAAACACTACTGAATTTTCTTCAAATTCCTTCAATTTAAACACAATTTAATCGGTACTATGTCATTGTTTTAGACATGCCTTTTATCCCTAAGCACTGCACATTTAAAGAAGCCATTATTTACAAATACAGAGAAAATGCAAAAGAAGGTGCAATTTGGAATTTTCTACTGGAAGAGTCAGAAGATTATACCTATTTCAAGAATAAACAAAAAAAACAATTAATCATCATTTGTAAGATGGGACTATAAGAACCACTCTTTGAAAGAGAACTCATTCTCCTGAATGAACAATGATAAAAACTGGGTTAAAACTTAAACAACGATGGTTCATTTTGGTAAAAATAAAGGAAGTTGTTTAACCATGAAACCGGTCTATGGCGTCAAAAAGAATCTCTGGTTAGTTAAGAGAGGATATAATTATTATATCAAACAAATAAGTCTTGTTAGAAATATTTTATAAACCTGTCCTTTAACTTATGAGAGAGAGAAAGCTATATGGTTAGGCTTGCATGCTTCATCCAGGGGACAGAAAACTCAGTCAGGAATCTTTTTTGGATATTGGAAAGAACAAAACTTATACTTTTACATTAAATACTTTGCACCTTTCGATTTGTCTGAAATTCAGGCTGAAACACACAAACCTGCACTAAGACTTCCTGAGGGTTTATTTGTTGTTCCAAATCCAAATGTGGAGGCCCCTGTGGTGCTGCATCCAAAACCAGAGCTAGTTCCAAATCCTGGTGGAAGGGTGATAGAGAAATATACAATGGCACGTAAAACATGGGTTAAAGGATACTGACAAGTAACACCTAGAGTTATCAAAGGTCTAATTAAACACAGTGTTGAAAAACATGGCCTTATGAAGGAAATCTCCTGTTTACTCTTTGGCATAAGACTTCTGGAAGACCCAGATTAATTTTGAAATAAAACATTTATATGTATTTAGACAATGTTTATGACCCATCAGTAATTTTTAAAGAACAAGGCCACAAAACACAAGACCATTTTAGTATTCTGTCTCCCAAAAGAACTAGAAATTTTAGTTGACCGACCATTCAAGCATGATTTTGGTTAAACAGATACAAACATATCTACTTTGGGATATTTCACTTGCAAAAAAAATGATTAAATTCATAAATAAGCAGGACATGCACAATTTAAATATGAACTATAAGGTGATTTTACTCTGCTTTTACCCAAACATTTTCACTTAAAAACCTTTACCACTGAAAAACTGCACAACTATAGAATAGTCAATCACTTTAAATCAAATCAGGCTCTTGCTACAGCAATGAGAAATTGGAAGTGAAAGTATGATGTTTTTTTCTCTTAATACTACAATCACTATTTAAACAAATATTTTTCATCATATAAAGTTCAAGAGGAGATTCTGCTAAGTACTTGAAGACTTGTTTCTATTCTCTCAAGTCAAATGCTCTAAAAACGAATTTAAATTCTTAAGCTGCTTTATAACCACTACCTAAATATTGAGTTTGACAGTATTATTGCCTCTAAGACATATGACGGCAAATTGGATTATAGATCATATAAGAATTATGCTTGTCTGTCATAATTCTAGTAATTCCTAATATAGTCTACTATATTAAGGAATCATATAACTTATAGGCTTCCCCTCTTATGATGATACATTTTACTGGAAATAAGGGAACCTTATTCATTTTGACAATGTACTTGTCAAAATGCAATCAGCATTCAATTATTCATACCAGTAGGAATGCATTTGTATTTAGCACGATGTTTTTGCAGACTTACCTTACTAAACAGAGTTAACTTATGAAACTATTAAAACTTAATTGCTTAAGTATGCAAGTATGCATATAGGCAAATATGCCAAAAGTGCTTAGAAATGGACAGAAGTCGAGCTGTTCAACTTATAATAAAATTAGTTCCCCATTTAAAATGTTCGTTTTCAGAAAAAGATGATTAGGAGAATGTATATCCAGAAGTACTTTGGACTCCAAACTGATGTTAAGACTAATAATTTTTTAAAGTTCGTTAAATTTATTAAAACGAAGTTATTAATATTTTCAAGTTCCTATTTTAGCATATTGCTTTGAAAATACGAACATCCCTATCACTTAATTTTAATACTTTTTAATATCTACTGTTCACAGATGAAATGTTTTTTTAGGTTCTTAATCTAATACTAGAAAGCACTGATTATGTTTGGAGAATCGTTTTTGCCAGATGGAACCTAAACTTCCAAAATAGTAGATCCTCTTAAAAATTTTTTACAGGCTAGTATCAATTCAAATGCAATATTAGAAAAGTGAAAGTGTACCTCCAAGGTTTGAAGAACCTAAGCCACTTGATTGCAAGCCAGTGCCAATACCTGAGCCGAATGGTGTTCCAAAACTAACTCCAAGAGATGGCTGTGGCCCTGGTACAAAAAAAAAAAAAAAAAAAAAAGGAAGGGGGGGAAAAAACAAATTTGCCTTACTCTTTCAAGTTTAAAGTTTATGAAATTATTTTTTAAATGAACAGTGATTACTTTTAACAAATTCTATTTGCTAAGACTTAGTTTTCAGGATGTCTCCCCAGCCTAATTTATCTGTCCCAATTAATTTATTCACACTAGACAATTAAAAAAGGCTACTGCATTCAAAGATGAATGTTAGTTTAACCTGCTAAATAATTTGAAATCTTTAATGTATTGTAAATTATAGTTTTTAGGTTTACTTCTAGAATGATTTTAGATCTCCCCACTTGTTTTCTGATAAAATTAGTTGGTGTAATCAGTAAAGGTTTTTACTTTTTTTCTTTTTAAAAAACAAACTCCTTATAGTTTGTTAGAGTCAAGTCTCAATTGATCAAAAGAGACTGACACTAACATGGCAAAACTATCATGTTACTTCATAAGAGTAAGTACCCATAAAACTAGGCATGATTTCTTATATGGAATATAAATGATATATATACAATAAATGGATAAAAAAACAAGACAATGTTTTATTTTATTAAATTTATTGTTCATTTTAAAGCAAATCAATTACACAGTAACATGACAATTCCAACTTGTTCACAGAAAGTGATAATTGAGTTCTATTGTTAAGCTCTGCTACATTACACCACTTCTCACCTGATTAAATAAGATAGATACTGAACATTTACAAAGGCACCGCTGTGTACCTTGACAGATTCAATACATTCAAGATTTCAATTCAGAAGTTTCTTTCTAACATTTTGGAAAATGTACTCAGATGCAGAACCATTAAGTCATCCCTTTTCCCATTTGTTACTTTAAAGATTTTGGCTGAGTTTGTTTGGCAAATATAGCATCAAACTTACTAGCCTCTCTTTTTAACTACATTTTTTTAAAACTAAGCAGACTACAAAAATCTAAAAATCTCTCATTTGATAAATAATTTATGAAAACTATTCAATAAATTTCATAGTACAATCTTCAGTCTTGTCTTTTTCAAGCACAGTGATCAGTGCATCTCAAAGTTGAGGGAACTGCTAAAATAATATACAGATTGAAATTTTAAAATTTTCAAAGAAATCAAAGCCTTCAAGTTGTTCAATGAAGAATGAGGTTTGTATATTCAAAAGGTAGTGGAAAATTATAAAGCATTAAAAAACAAACAAAAAAAAACACACCAAAGAACTACATTTTGCTACACTGGGACAAAAACTGGACTTTTCAAAGAGCTTCCACCCAGGAAATAAAGAATAAGAACTAACAGCAGCCAGAGTTGTTACACTACTATTAAAAAATAAATTAACAAAGGATTTAAATTTTTACATCCAGTTTGAGATCAATTTGAGAATGAAAAACCTGCCTAGAATCTCTTTTGTAAAATGTTACTATAGGATAAAAGAGAAAAAAACAAACTAAGCATATTACGCTCTTATTTCTAACAAAAATAATATGTAGAAAACACACGTCCAGTTTCGTTAACATTGAGAGACTTAACTGTCACGTTAATAGGAGGCACTGCTGGTGGAAGACCCTAAAGAATAATGCACACCACAGCCCTCAGCCCTACAAGTCGTAGAGTTACTCAAATAACATGCTTTTTGTTGTGTGTGGGTCTGTTTTGAAGAGCAACTCTAATCATAAATATTGAGGATATAGGTAATCAAGAACTCTAACGATGACAAGACTTTCCATTGCACAACAGGTACATGATATTTTGAGTTTTGTACCTTCACACAAATTCTGAAGGCAACATCATTTATAAAACTAGTAGGCAAATGTATAACATTTTTTAATAGTAAAAACTCATGATAAATATCTCCCATGCCAAAGTATTAGCATATATTACACTCTGGCCACCATATAAATTAGTTTCACTATTAGAAAGCAGAATCTAAATCCTTCAGGCAAAAGTTACGTAAACAATTCAAGAAGTCTATTTCGAAATCTGAAGTCATTCAATGAGAGGCTCTTAGTTCCATAAATAAAATCAAGTTAGTAGTAATATATTCCAATGATTGCCCAAAGTGAAATCTTCATGTAGAGTAACATTTTACAAAGGTTACCGTATAATATATTCACACACAACAAAATCAAGTTTAATACTGATATTTATATTTTCCAGAATAAATTCTACTTTTTTAAAAGTAAAATTGCATTCACAGGAAAAGGACTAAAGTGCTAAAATTTTTTATAATTTTCAATGATCACTCAAAATACCTAACGTAATTAGTCTGGTTATTCCTAAATCATAGTTTAAAATAACATTTCTTATAAAACAAAATGCCTTTTCCCCAATCTGAAAAATTTTACTCCTACTAATTTAATGGGGAATGTTCCTTTGGTTATTAAATACAACAAAACCACAAAACCACAAGAAAATGAAATACTTCAAGTTTCCTATTTAACACTACACCTTAAATCTCCAAACCTACACAAAAAGTTAGAATGTAGTAATTCCTAACAAAACATCTCAGCTCTCCTTAAAAACAGCAGCTAAGTCACATGAGAAAAGTCTTATTATGTAAACATCAAGAACTTTTAAAAGTGTCAAAATACAACAGCAAAACTTAATCCCAGTACATTAGCTTAAAATAATCTATCCTAAGGTAAAATCATACTAGAAACCCTCATGTAAATCTTCAGCTCTATAAGAGGCTTCAGAAGCACTGGTGGGTGGACAAGTCTTCTCAAGTTCTAGCAACACGGCATTTCCCCATTACTGGTGCTTATTTCAGACATAAATAGCCTGCTGGGTTTTCATCAATTCTCTTCAGCCTTCAGAAGCAATTACCATCAATCACACAGGCCTAAGCTCTATTACATATTTTCATTAAAAATCATAGAATGATAGAGAAGCCACTTAAGTGCAAACCTCCAAGAAAGACCACACAGAAACCACCTACAGAAGGTAGTAGCCTAAGAAGTGATCTGCTTTTTTACATTAATGAAATCAAGATTCCATATGCAAATAAAAGCAAAACCCCTCTGACAACTCAAGTCTTGCACAGAACAACAGTGATATATAAAAACAGCACACAAGCTTTACCTGGCATCACCTCGATGGTCTTTAAAAATCTGTTACTGGTATTTTTAAAAAGATATCATCAAAAATCACAGGACATAGGGAGTAAGTCATTGTACAATGCAATCTATAGGGACATTTCTAAACAGGTTGTAACTCATAAAATCAGTACGCAACTAACAGACCTCATAAATCTTGTTATAGTGGTGACATGACTAAAATAACTAACATTCTAAAGGGGAGAAACACAAAAGAACGGACTATGGAGCCGGGAGACCTTTAGAGAAACAAAAGGAAAAAGAGAAGACAATGCAAAATGGTATGATTATTTAGCATCTCAGTTCTAAAAATTCATACAACTTAAAATGAAAACACTACAAGCCTATTTAGGTTGATAAACTACAATTCCTGCCACCTGATTAGAAAACCCTTATGTGGGTTTCAAATTCAAAACTGCAGGGAAGAAAGCAGTTTCCCCAAAGCCTGGCAAAAGTCAGAGACAAAACTGAATCAATGAGCAAAAGGCTCCTCAAGTTCTAGCCACATGACCACTCTAAATTAAACTATATTCTCCACCACCACAGGCAGCAAAGACCATGTCTATATTGTTTACTTTTCTATCCCCAGAATCCAGCACATACTAGGCACTCCTATTCATAGAACAAACTTGTCTTCATATGTCCATGAGCCCAAAATGTATGAGTGAAAATTTACAAACCTCTCAAGAATGTCTATATGTTAAAAAAAAAAAAAAAAAACCCTGAAAGGTAATTTTGCTTAAATTTTAGTTGTATAATACGGAATATAATTCACTTACAGCATAACATTTTAGATAACTCACTTTTCTCAGTTTTCATTATTAGAATGGAAATCCCTATGTGCAGAGAACACTGATCCAAATCCAAGCTTATCTGATCTATTTCGGGAGTGACATTGGCCCTAAAAAGTAAACTGCTGCTACGGTTGGTTTGATTAATTGGTTAAATAATCATGAGAACTGAGGATAACTATGGGATTGATAGAAACCAAAAACCCCATAACGACTCTTATCCTCCATAACTTGAGAACGAAATCCTCCACTCCAGCCAGCTAGAGAACAACTATACAGTAACGTGAGCCACTATTCACATGGGGCCAGCCATGGACTGTGGAGGATTTGGCATAAATCCATCACTAGCTAGCTGTTTACTGATGGGAAGTCAATTCTGTCAGTTCCAAACGTGAAGAACAATTTTTGAAACTGCCAACAGTGAGAACCAGAGAAGGCTCCCCTGTGGAGGCAGCCTGAATGCAATCTAAATATGTCCTTGTACTATTATTTACTACCAGACTATACGGAACTCTCAGAAAGATACGTGCGGTAGAATTGTAAGCATTACTTGAAACTTTATGAATAAAGAAAATCAATATCCATTAAGACTACATTTTTCGAAGTCAAATTAGGAGCCTGACAAAAAAAGGAACTATAGGAATAAAAAAAGTAGTAATCTCTGTAAGACACAGGATCAAACTAAACACTGCAGAACTGACCACAAAAATGTTTCATTAAAAGTGGAATTAAACCAAGAACTAAAATTAGCTGCTTTGCAGTCTCACCAATTATTTTTGTCTGCTCCAGCTTTCCACATCATAGTTCTTAACGTGCAACCCAGAATTTCAAAAACATATTTTTCCCGCTCTTGCTACTGTTCTGTTCATTTCGAAAAGGTACAAATAATTCTAGCATGTACCTTCTTCCAAATTTGGTTAAGAGGGCCTGTACTCTTTCTAGTCATTATACACACACACAAAACTACTGATCTTCAATACACCTTGAGTCAATAAAAACATACTTCACCCTGAATGTGGTGGGTATTCCGTAATCAGTGTATGAGGAAACAAGAATGCACCATCTATCAGTATCATACATGAAAAATGCAATCTATGGCTGGATTATCTCTGACTTTAAAACAATAAATGATACAATCACGATTTTAAAATCTGTTATTCATAAATGTAACTCAGTAGTGAAACACCATGTTCTAATGGGTATTTATAGTAATACAGCAAATAACATTAAGTAAATTCACAATATTCAATATCTCATCGATGTATGTAATTATTGCTAAGACTACCCTGCGTATTTTTTTAATCAGGTATATGTTTATAATTGTGTCCATCACAATTTTTAGATTGCATTGGAACAGCTATTCATAGAAATGTCTTCAGTGCTAACAGAAAAGGGAGACTTATAAAATGCACATAAATTTCTGCATTTTAACAGTAAGAAGCTATAACTTGAATGCATTCAGACCTGTAGCAGGCTGTTGCTGCTGTGTAAGTGTTGCAGCCATGGCAACGGCTGCTGCGTTTGGCATGCTGCTGAAAGGGGTGGGGCCAGTAGTAACTCTGGGTGCATTCTGCCATTTCTTGGCTTCTGCTCGCCTGGCTTCAAACACATCTACAGCATCTCCCAAGAACATTTTCCTGTACCCAAGGTACTGTTCTTTGAGCACCTGAAAGAATGAAAAAAAGAAAAGGTTAATCAAGTTCTGTGTTGACTTTGGTAACATGTGAATCCATGTAACTATGAAATAAGTTAGCAAAGACAGATCAAAGATACTGCCAATGTCATGCATTCCACCTAAATTGCAAATTAGAGTGCTAGTAATGCACAGTTTGGGAAGGGATGAGTTTGAGACTTCTAGCACTCCTTTGAATATTTTCTTCCCTATTTTTGTCAGGTCTTGACAATAAACTACCTAACATATTCTGGCTTTGTGAGGCCCTCTTTACAGTGAGTTACCTAAGCTTTAAGACAGCGGAGCAGTATCTAAAGTTCCATTTTAAATATTCAGCTTTTCATGAAATTTTCCCTTACCATGACCAACCTTTTGGTAATTTTTTAGATTCAAAACTTAAAAATAAAAAGCACTAAATATACGAGGTGTGATCAAAAAAATGTTTAAATAAAAAAATTATTACAGTACAAGACACATTGCCATTAATCCCCTTCAAAATACTCCCCCTCACTTCAAACACACTTATCCCATCATTCCTGCCACTTTCTGAAGTAGTTCGGGAAGTCCTCTTTCCTGAGTGTCTTTAGTTGTGCTGTCGTGGCTGCCTTGATGTCCTGAATTGATTCAAAACGTTTACCTTTCATGGTCATTTTGACTTTGGGGAAGAGCCAGAAGTCTCATGGTGCCAGATCCAGTGAATAAGGTGGATGAGGACACACTGCAATGTTTTTATTTGACAGAAATTGCCATACCAGAAGCGATGTATGACAAGGAGCCTTTCCGTTGTGATCACAAAATACGGTGAATGAGTGCCATCCAATGGAAAGACAGGGATCTTCAAAATGGGAAGCGGCGCGTCAAACTTTACTGTGTGACAAGTTTCAACTTGTTCAGTGCAGTCAGTCAGATGAGAGCTACAGTTGAGAGCAGGTGTATTTTAAAGCGTGCTGTAAATCATCCTCCATCATGACAATGCTCCGTGTCACACATCGCTTCTGGTATGACAATTTCTGTCAAATAAAAACAATACGGTGTATCCTCATCCATTTTAGTCACTGGATCTGGCACTGTGAACTTCTGGCTCTTCCTCAAAGTCAAAATGACCATGAAAGATAAATGTTTTGAATCGATTCAGGACATCGAGGCAGCCACGACAGTACAACTAAAGACACTCACGAAAGAGGACTTCCAGAATTGTTTCAGAAAGTGGCAAGAACGATGGAATAAGTGTGCTTGAAGTGAGGGGAGTATTTTGAGGGGAATTAATGGCAATGTGTCTTTTACTGTAATAAATTGTTTTTAATTTAAACATTCACTGTATTGTTTGATCGCACTTTGTGTATCTGTTAAATAAATACCTTTTTTAAAAGGCCTGGGTGACACATGTAAAAATAAGATGTTGCCTCTGCACAGAGAGCTTGGATGGTATAAAGAGGGCCTTTATTATTATTGTTTGACTATTTTACAATACAGTGGTACCTTAGTTTTCGAACATTTTCCATTCCAGACAACCGCTCGAATTCTGAAATGTTCAAAAACCGAGACACGGTTTCCCCATAGAAAGTAATGCAAAATGGATTAATCCATTCCAGACCTTTAAAATCAACCCCTAAAAACTGCAAATTTAGCGTGAATTTTACTATCTATTGATACCATAGATCCATAAAATTTACGGCGTTTATAAACCGAAATGTTCGTCAATGGAGACGTTCGAAAACCGAGGTATCACTGTACAAATGACTCATGTTGAGCTGCTGTAAACAAACAGGATAAAAAGTATGTTTGTAATTTCAGAGAAAAAAAAAATTACCAAGTTCATAAAATGGACTGGTTTAACCCAATGCAACATCTGTCTTGATTAAAGACCATTAATAGGGATGATTCTTGTCACAAAAAAAGGGTAGTTTTAAAACCAGAGAGAAGACCCTGCCATTGAAAAAGCCATATATATTTACAAATAACAAATCTGGGATTTGCTTTAAAATACTCCAGGGAATAAAGCATCGTTGTATGGAGAACTGATAAAATAAGATCAGCAGGACCTTGAGAACGGCTGAAGTTGGGTGGTGGGTACTTGGGAACTCATTCATTATAATAGTGCTCTATTTTTGTATATATTTGAAAACTTTCATAATAAAAATTAAGGAAAAAAAATACACCTGAACAACACAGACTTCAAAATGTCAACAGAGAATCATCTTTAGTATTTTATAAAACTAAATATTATAGACATAAAGTTTTTAAGAAAATTTGATAAAAATTCCTCCTTTAAAACTAAACTATTATAAAGATTTGGTTTAGAATTTTAAATTTATTAAAGCAAAAGGTCTAAAGTGTGCTATCATTTCAAAAATGGTACAATTTAAATGGTTTACTTTTTTAAAAATTCTGTTACCATGCATCGGATTAAAATACAAATAAAAATATTTGGTAATCTCAAGTAAACTCAGAGATTAGACTCAGATTTGGATGCTTTAAATTTAACAAATGTTTTTAAATGCCAACAAATAATTATATTTACTTGAATAGTTGGAAAAAGTGCACTTATATTTCACTTAATATTATTACATGTAGTACAAAATATTCACAACTAAATTCTTTAACTTATAATATTTCATAAACAAACAGTTCCCTGTATTTAGAAAGCACAAATGTAAGTTAATAATGCAGTGGCTAATGAACATTTAAAACATACATAAAATTAAAGCAGTGCAAGATAATTTTGCTACTAAGAATGTTTTTATTCTGTTGTGCTGTTCATAGTGGTCAAGAGGTGGAAACAAAGTAAATGTCCAACAAAAGAGGATGGGTTAAACAAACTATACACATACACACAATGAAGTCCTATGTAATCCTACTAAAAATGATGTAGAAGGAATATGTATATGAAAACGGAAAGTTGTTCATAATGTACTATTACTTGGATCTTTTGAAAAAGAATAGATATTATCCATAGTTGTGTCTGGGCACGATTATGAATTATTTTAGTCTTTTTCACTTATAGGCAATTACAGCAATTTCTGCAATAAGCATCAATACTTCTGTCCCATAAATGAACAAATACTTCACTTGGGTCTAGATATCCAGATAGATGAACTGGTAATAAAAAGTTACCTTGACATTTTCATGAATAGACTGAAGTTGTGCAGCTAAAGCTACAAATGTTTGATAAATTTTCTGCATAGCCATTGACAGATCTATAAAAGAAAATTATATTATCACACAAATACATATAACACAATCAGTATTATTTTTCTATTACTTGAGTCCAATTTTTGGTACAGTTAATGTGTAGGAGGAAAAAAACTACATCAGTATTTCCATGAATAAGAGAAGATAGTAGTGAGCAGACGGAGAAAAGGACGTCTACATCAGGAATCTGGGGAGGGGAGGAGCCCAAGACTTCTGCCCTTATTAGCACAGTAACAATTCATAATAAAGCATTTTGTATTTATAGGGAATGAAGACCTAAACAAGGACTTTTGAGGAAATTTTCTCATGGAAGCTTAATTACTAGTAGTTACCTAGAATATCTACTATATTAACAAGAGCTCAACCGCTCTCTTACCAAAATACAACCAAAAAAACAGTGCTATCAAAAAAAATTACCACAGAAAGCATGTTACCTTGAGGAGTTATATGTGAGTTGTTTGCTTGAGTGGCAAGATGGTTTTCTAGTTCTTCAATCTGCTGCCTGTACTGCTGAAGCTGAACCTCAAACTGCTGAACCAAAATTCTGAAGTAGCTGTATAAAAACATATACCACTGTAGTTAGAGCAAAGTTTTGAAAGCATTGTTTTCTTTATATCCAAAATACCAAATAAATAAATATATGCTCCCATTTAAGTAGAACCTCTGAATTAGCCCGATGACATCATGTATCTTTAAGTGGTGCAAATATTACTGAAACAAAAACCCACACTCAAGTTATCAAGGTATCAAAAAAAAACGATGTATATCCTTATTCCAATCATGAAATATCCAATTAAGGGATAATCTATAAAGTAACTTAATACTCTTCAAAAGTATCAAGGTCATCAAAGACAGGAAAGATGAGTCACTGTTACAGATTGGAAGACATTACGTAGAAATAACAACTAAATGCAATGTGAATAGGAGTCTAGAGTACAAAAAGTACATTAGTAGAAAATAGGTTCCTGGAACAGAAAAAGCACATTAGTGAAAAAGTTAGTAAAATTAAAATAAGTTCTGTAGTTTGACTAGTTATTTGTGCCGATAATTAATTTCCTGTTCATGATAATTATAGTATGATTATGCAGTATGTTAACAATAAAGGAAGAAGGGTAAAGGATGTAAGGAAATTTGTACTACCATTTTTTCAAGTTTTCTGTAAGTCTAAAATAAGTTTAAAATAACAGGGGTTTTAAAAGTGTAATTGCTAGCCACATTTTTACAACCAAGCATTTACACTTCTTATATTTATAGTCTGAATTTACAATCTGAAATGCCATTTATAATCTGAAAACACTATAGTGTATTACAGAAAGAGCATGTAATTACTACTACAATTCTGGTAAATTTAACCAGAGAATGCTAGAAAGATAAAAAGGGACTTTGAATAGCACGCAAACAGTCTGTCATTCTGTAAGAAATGGGGAACTGTGAAAGCTTTTTGCAATGGAAAATGATACATTTCAACCCATTTCAAAACTAGCTCTGATAGAAGCATGAAGAACAAAACAGATGGATAAAATACTATTAGTCCAGCAAGGAAGCACATCCTAAGCTAATCCAAATACGATAACAACAGTATCACTGTCATTTTTAATTTCTTGATTTTGTTCATTGTACTATGGTTATGAAAGAGAATATCCTTATGTTTAAGAAACACACAGGAAGGTACTTACGCATAAAGCGCATCATGTCTACAAATAACTCAAGCTGTTCAGGGAAAAAAATGTACATATATATAGAGAGAACAAGGAACAAAAATAGTAAAAATGCTAACGTGTAAGGAATTTGGATGAAAGACATACTGAAATTCTTTGTTTTATTCTTAAAACTTTTCTACCAGTCTGAAATTATAATAAAAAGTAAAAAGAAAAAAAAGTGAGGGGCCAGGAGTCAAACAGACCTGTACCACTCCACAAGCACAGGACTTCACTGCTCTGTGTCTCAGGCTCCTTCCTCACCTCTAAAACAGGAATGCGAACAGCTGTGGAAGTTTTGTGGAAAATGAGACAAAGCATGTAAAGTGCTAAGTGCACTGCTTGACATGTGGTAAGCATTTTGATAAATTTATTAGCTATTATTATTCCTAGCAACATGAAAGGATATAAAAAAAAAAAAGACAAGATATGTCACATGTATGATGACTAGATGGATATACAAAGCTGGCTGAGGAGATTATAGCTGGAATTTTGTAAAGTTAATTTTACTTATCTACATTTTCTAATTTTTCTTCCTAAAGATTTATTAACTATGTAAATAAAAGCTATGCTAATAAGTGAGTTAAACTACATTTAGTGTGCAATGTTTAAGAAAGGGACTATTACAAAATTATTTTGTAAAATAAATAATAATAAATTGAAAGTCCTAATAAATAATAATAAATAGAAAGACCTAATGGGTAAAAAATAAATTTCTTCTAAAAAAAAACTGGAATAGAACCCGTACGTAACATGTAAATGAAGTGTAACAGCGCAAGAGTGGTTAAAAGCACAAAGCTTAGTCTTCACTTATCCTTCAATAAAATGGGGATAATGAACTCCCCCTTTAGGGTTATCAGGAGAATTAAATTTAAAAATCCACGTAAAGTGTTTATTAACCCAGGCTAAGTAAACCAAAAATGTTTAGCCTGTATATTGTTCTGACTGTTCTGCTTTTTTAAAGAGAAAAACTGTGGGGACAGAGTCCCAGAGAGCAGTTTCCTGGCTCTCGGCCTCACATGGAAAGGTGCTGGCTCAGGTAGTAGATAGCCGTCTGCTGTGACTAGTTGGCCGTCAGCTGTAACCAGGTAGCCAATTAGCCACTGATAGAACTGCCGCGGCTGCGCTGGTGAGTCAGTGAGTCAGTTGGTTGGCAGGCAGAGAAGCAGACAGTAGGTTGTGGGTCGTGTGGATCCAGCCTCCAGGGAGACTACAGTGGTATGACTCCCCTACCTATGGCTCCGTGGATGTTCCTTTTTGGCCTCACCATATCCTGAGTTCTTACGTGGGGAGAGGGACTAGAGACCCCGCAGACTGCCTCGCACGACAAATGGCGCAGCGAGCAGGGTCCCCTGCATGACAAAAACATTTGTTGAAAAACTTCCAGCAACTTACTCAGCCGGAGCTGTATTTTCATGTTGGAATCCAGGTGGTGTTTTCTGGGTTCTTAACGCTATTTCAGCATTCTTTAACTCCTAATGTATCAGAGGTGAAAAAAACAAAAACAAAAAAGGGCCAATTAAAAGTCAGGCTAAAAATACCAACTACCTCTGGTTTGAAACTTCAAATGATGCCGTTTGTGGAGATTCGCACTCTGAGAACATGGCATGGATGAAGCAGCTTTACAAGTTGCTAAAACCTCTCTCCCAAGACAAACTACACTTTCAGCAAACTATCACAAATATATAATGAGCTGCTGATCTATTTTCAGAAACTCTGGATTTCTGTAGGACTCACGAAGTTACTTCACCCACAGTAGAAGACTGTCCTACCATTTAAAAACCTTTAATATAAATGTAAAAACACTATTTTAAAAAGCAAGGTAGGATTAATGTTGAGACTGATGGTGGCAGCAGTTAACACTTCTAGGTACTTACTGTGGACCAAGCACTATGTCCAAGGCTTTACTTTTATTATCATTGTTCATCCTCAACAATAACCCTAAAATGTAGTAATGTTTCCCTTTTTACAGAGAAAGAAATGGAGTCAGAGACATTAGTAATTTGCCTAAAACCATGGAACTCGAAGCCCTGAGAATTGAACATAAACAGCCCAACTTTTTTAAAGCTTACACACTCAACTATTTTTAAATCACCTACAGCTGTTCCCCAATGCCATTTCTACGTACTAGTCAACAGTCTTTCCAGACTGATGTTCGGTTTTAACCTCTTACACTTCACATTCCTATTATTTCACGGCTTTTTCAACTTCTATTTAAGTTTCCCTTATTTAAAACAAACCAAAAAAAAGTATCTTACCTTAACTTTATATTCCCTGTAGCAACCTCTAGCTCTATTTTTACTACCAAGCTGTTAAGTCTCCAAGTCTCTAACCATTCTCTTCATCTCCTTTCCATTCTTCAGCTCAGGCTTCCATCTTTTCAGACCCCAGTACAAATGCCCTAGGGTGGTCGGGACTGTTCAGACTTGGACCCCTGCCTACTGACTCTTGCCAGGCGGGACTCTTATTCAGTGCTCCGCTAATAGTAAACTCCTTGTGGATCCTCAAACATACCCATTTCCTCCCTCCATGCCTTTGCCTGTTATCCTTCCTTCCTCCCAGCCTGGTGGACAACACTTAAGTGTGTTTCAAGACCCAATACAAAGATATCCTACTTTGGACAGATGATAAAAGTGCCCACATGAGCACTTGTATTGAACATATTACCTGACTGACTTAAATCACTCTCTCTAGACTATTGTGTTGTGATCCCAAATGCCTGTTCAAGTGCTCTTCACATAAGAGATCCTTAAAAATACATCCTGAATGCATGGACTGGCAATGACTTCAACAAACCAACTGACACCCACCCCACCCCAGAAAGAGCTTTAATCACCCTACTTATTTAAACTCTTGAGTTATGTACCAAAAATGATGTCTATAAATGATTTTGCTCTCTTACGTTCTACTAATTGCTTATATTTCCCAGAAAGGCTTTCTTTCTGAAGAAAAGGTTTTGGTTTAAATAAGCTTGATAACTACTTCACTAATGGGGTCAGAAGACGTTTTTTTCCCCACGGTAATTCACTAGACCGCACTAATTCCTGTACATTAGAAATAAGAATTTCTTTGATATCTCCCATTAAATTTTCTAACCTCAATTCAGATTTTCTTTTTGCCTAAGGAAACTTTCTTTGACTCATCCTGTACTTCATTTGCTACCTTTATATTTCACCCAATCTTTTATTATTTCATTTACCCTACTCAACTTTGGAGTTGTCTTTTATCTCTAGAAGACTATTAACAAGTCTGGTACGTAACAGGTATTCCCCAAATATTTGTGAATAGAATCACATTGTTAGTGACAATGGATCCTATTACAGCATTCATTTCTTTTTCTTGAGTTTAACTCTATTATTTTGCTAATAAATTTTTCCATATAATTTCATATTTCACATATGAAATTTATCATTTCATGTAATATTTGCTGAGAATCTAAACATTCTCCACAGTCTAAAAGCATTACTAAGATTTTCTTCCTCCTAGAAAAAACATATCTGATAACATATAAAAGAATAAGCAGCAAGGAAACATGGGGTAATACTTAATTCTTATTTAACCAAAGAATTCGTAAATGACTAGGAAATCTGAAAGCAGAAAAATAAAGTCTAAATTCCCTTTAAACATCATACTTTAGAATAGCTATCTTAGTAACACATTTTTATTAAAAACATCACAAAGTATTTTCCAATAGTTGACTTCAAAACACCTATGCAGGTACAAACTTCCAGTTATAAAACAAGTAAGTCTTGGGGATGTAATGTACAGCACAGTGACTATAGTTAATAATACGATACTGTATATTTGAAAGGTGCTAAGAGAGTAGATCTTCAAAGTTCTCATCCCAAGGGGAAAAATTAAATTTGTAACTATGTGTGATGATGGATGTTAACTAGCCTTATTGTTGTGATCATTTCACAATATATATAAATACTGATCATTATGTTGTACACCTATAACTAATGTTACATGTCAACTATATTTCAATTAAAGACACATAAGCACCTTTAACATTTTTACTTAAAATATTATCACTTCATCTACGAAAAGCACAGACCTCAAATAAGCCCACATTAGAAAGAACTAGATATTACAGAATTTCACATGTATTATACATTAGACCATCGGGATAAAAAACAAGCAGAAAGGAGTGCCAGAAGATACTCGCCTTAATACTATCTTTACTTAAGACCTGAGACCAGCAGCTCATCAGAATTTAAGACCTAAAGAGTATAATTTTTATTTAATAACTGACAGATTAAAAAGACATTTTTTTCTATCTGTTCTCCTCTCACATAACCATTATGCCATAGGCACTCTTACGGAACAAAGCAGTTAGCAACATACGCTCGGGTTAGATTACCAGGGTCTGAATCCAAGTTCTTCCACTTAGTAACAAAGCACTCTGCCTGTTTTCTTATTTATATAATGAAGATAATAGTACCTACCTCACAGGGTGGTCAAGAAAATCCCATCTTAGGGTTAATACATATAAATTTTAGGATACTGACTTATCCATAGTAAGCACTCAATAAAAACTAGTAAATATTATTATTATAGCAATTTAAAAATATGTGAACTATATGGTTTTCTTACAGTATGTCTACATTAAACTTTATAATTTAAAAAAAGACCTATTTCCATTTGAAACAAACAAACAACCCCTAGGATAAAATGACTTTACGTTAGTTTACCTGAGCAGTTTCTATTTTCAATTTGTCAATATTGAGAGTGTTTCTCTGTAATCCACTGGCAGCCAATGACAGAAGCTGCTTCAGAGCTTTAATATCTTCTTGTACTTTAAGCATTGCTTTCGAAGACATTCTACTAATCTCTTCTTGGACCTGTTTTTGTTCCTTCACAAATTTCCTTAAAATCAAAACAAAACTGAGTTAAAAAAACAACAACACTGTACCTTTGGTTCCCAACACGGAAAAAGTACATTTACAACAGGCTGGTCAGAGTCTTTAAGTTTCCCTTATTTAAAACAAGGAAAGGTGCTAAGAAAGTAGCTCTTCAGAGTGTTTTAAGAAACAAAAGAAAATTTACCTACAGTTCACATGCTGTTTCACAAAATGGCAGTTACAGAATTTTAATTCCTGTTGTTCTGCTTTCACTCTCATTTCTAAAAGCATTAAAATTTTAACCAAGGTAAAATGTTTAGAAGGAAGAGGATTTGTTCCCCCTAAAATATACTCTCTAGCATTCTTCAAGTATGATTTATCTAATTATATTTGACACACTTACTGGAGATTTTCAACATCCTGGCAGATGACAGAAGGTAGATTTTCATCCTTCAGTGCTTTACTATCCCTAAGAAAAATGCCACAGATGTATTAAAAGCATTGAGATTATAAAAAGCTGACAGTTGAGTTTTACTAGAGTGTGTGTTAAGATACAAGAAAATAAAGCAAGTATGCCCCACTTACAGCTTTCTTGGATGATTTCAAAGTTCTTTATAAAGAACAATAAACTTCCTGACCTATAAAATTACTTTAACAATTCATCTGACATGGAGATTTCTTTTCTAAGAACTCTGGAATCTATGTAAGCGAGTGTGACTAATTGTTTAAGAAAAAAATCAGAAAATACTACAGATTGCATGAGATATTCAACTAACTTCCCCTGGTTCAAAAATTCTATGATTGGCATTTTATTCAGTTAAAAAATATTAAAGCATTCATTAAAGAAAATCTACAAAACTTCATACAAGACGTACACAGTATTTATTATAACTTTCCAATTTTTCCTTCAACAAAATAAGACCTAAGTAATAGCTTTAGAGAATCCTAAATATTTAATGAAGACAGGAATAAGTGAAATTTGACACACTGTAATGGATTCATGAGTTAGATTTCAGTCACAGGTTTGCTGCTACTTCCTGGATATAACCCTAGGCAAATATCAGTCTCTCTAAGCTTCCTCACTAATGTAATAGGGCTAAAATATACACAAGATGTTTGGGAGGAGTCAACCTGATTACTTATTTACAAACGCTTTCTTTAACATAATACAAATTAGGTGAGAAATACAGCAATAATGATTTTTAAACACCTGTATGATGTATACAGAGGCTATCATTCCCCTTCATAATCAGGAAATAAATAGTACTGGTAGAGTAAAACATATATGAAATAAAAATACACACTCACACACATATATTTTCATCTACATATATAACAGGTGCTCCAAGAGTAAAGTGCCATGAGTTATTTAATATTTAACAACTTAAACAAATACACACATATATTTATTTTCATTATTTGGGAAAAGCCAACCACTTCCTAGAAAGAACTGGTTACACATTTTTTTTTAACAATCTTTCTAGAACATATGTTTATTATTTTATTTTCGACAAAAACTAGTTAAATTTTTTTCTAAATACCTATATGGTTTCATTTACTTCCAACCATACCATTTGCCTGCAATGTAATAAATAAAACTCTTTAATAAAAATATTTTTAAAGTTAAATTGTAAACTTACTCTGGTCTTGTTCCTGTTTTATCACCTAGAAAATTCAAGAAGCTTTGTGTGAAAAATAGGTAATACAACAAATTGCAAATACAAGTTTTAAGTGAATGAAAACTAAGACATAAATAGAAACTGTTAAGCACTTCGACTGCCCCTTAAACAGTACGCAATGTCAGGACTTGTCAGAAACTCAAAACACAGCGTGTGACAGAGACATGTTTATGTACCAGTAAACACAGTTATGTGGCTGATTTGCATCAATTTCTTTCCAGGGCAAGAATCTTCCTTTTTCAACTATCTTCCACAAAAAATATTCCTGCCTAGCAGTTTCACTCCTAAGAGCTTGACTTGATACTTTTTAATTCAAGGCCCAATCACTATGGAATACTAAAATATGTCAGATTACCTGAACGTCTCTAAATATTTTACAAAACCAGCAAATCTTTAAAAATGAAGTTTTTAATGTCTGCAGACATATCAACAGCTCTCCATAATAACACCTGACAGTTATCATTAATAGTATACATACATGTAAAAGTAGAAATGTAAAAATGCTCCTTCAGCACAATGATACAGTGACTCACTTTATGCTTTTCCAAAATTTATTTCTGGCTATAAAAATAATAGCTGCTTATTTAAGAAAGCATAGAAAATGCAGAGACACACAAAATTTCATCCCACCAGAGAGCCTCAATAATTCCTTCCAACCTTTTTCTGTACTTACACATACATTTTTAAAAGCAATCAGGATTACCATGTTATACTTCAATATATTTTCTCAGCATGTTCTGAATACTTTCCATGTCAATTAAAATGAATGTAAATGACCAGAGTACATAGATGGTGCAGCTGTATCATAACCTTGTGCCCAACCCTTTCCTTAGGAGATTAGCATTAGAAATAACACTGCTGCAATGAATGTATTTATCTACAAATACTTGTGTACTACTTTATTTGTATTCCAAAAATTAACAGCTCAAAGAGTACGCCAGGGAAGTCTGTTGCATATCACACCAAACTGATCCCAAAAGACAACTGTCCCAATGTACCTTCCCGTCTAGTAGGAATAAGAGTTCCCATTCCATCACACCCTCAACAATGAACACTTTTAAAAAAATTAATCACTGGCAGTATGTAAGTGACAAAATGCCACTTCGTTATAATCTTAATTCATGTTCCTGACAGTCCTAAATGAAGGAAAACATTTATTTCAAATGTTAATTATTCAAGTGCTTTTCTCCTTTTGTGAACTCCCTATTCTTGCTATTTGCACGTTTTTGAGGTATTTTTCTTGACTTCTAAAAGCTATTTCAGCATCAAGTGTACTAATTCTTTGTGTCACACATATCATATTTCATGTGTCTGTTTCTGAAATTAGATTCTTATCATTGTAGGACACATCTCGATTTCAGAAATGTTAAAATGTAAAACAATAATCATTTAGGAATCAAGTGTTTCACTTTCAATTTGTCATTTATCTTTTACCTTTGTCCATGTTTCTTTTTGTTTACCTCTTTAATCCAACTATAATTTATTTTTCCATATTTTCTATTTCACTGATTCTAAGGTGTGTTTTTTTCCCTTTCAAGTTTAACATTTCTGAGACTGGCAGCGATGTTCTATAGACAGTGTCTTAGATTTGTGAGACAGTAATATAAAGTAGGGATTTAATTTTTGTTCCAAGTAGTTCAACTTTTTTACTAACTACTGTATTATTTTGTTATTTCTTTGATATTCCATTTTTATTATATTTTATGAAAGTTACCACGCACACAACCATGTGTATATAAAACTTGGGCCTGTGTCTAGACCACCGCGGACTCCTGACGAGTCCACCCAGCTTTGCCTTAGTACTACCTGTAGATTACTGTAACAGCTGCCTCACAGCTCTCCACATCCATGCTGGCCTTCCTGCACATTATTTCCACATGGCTACTGTCAGCATGCTCTTCTTAAAATCCAAACTTCATCAAGTCACATTATCCAGATCAAAACCCTTTAGTAGATCCCAGCTGTCCCCAGTATAATTACCGAATGACTTAACGTGGCCTACAAGGCCCTTCGTGATCTCTGGAATCTGATCTTTATGTTCTGTAGCTACACTGGCCTTCCAGCAGTTCTTCAAAAGGGTCAAGATCATTCTCATCTCTAGATCTCAATCCATGCTGCCCCCCCCTTCATGGGATGCTGTATCCTACCACTCTTCATCTGACCAAATCCTGACACCACAGGTCCACGCTAACTCATACAACTAACTAGAAAAAAAAGAGAACTCTTTGGGATTAAACAAAAGAATCCCCGGACACATGTAACAGATTAGAGGGAGTTGGGATGTGGTACATGTAGTCATGTAATTTTATTCTATGTGTTCCTTTTGCTCAAGTCTAGCTAAGGCACAATATGAGTAGGACGATGCGAGGAGCAGGAGAATTAACTCCTTACATTTCTCTTACTCCTTTGCCTTAATCTGGTCTTTCTCATGGAGCCTAAAAGCAATCACAATGAAGAGAGAAGTAGTCTCATGCTTAAGTTAAAAGCAGTTGGAGGGTACCAGGCTACTCCAACTGGGTAAAAAGAAATAAGCTGAGTAAAAAGAAATAAAGATAGGATCCTACGTTTAAAAATTAGTCAATTTTCATTCAAAGAAAAATAAACTCAAATTGTATGAGTTTAAATGTATCTTACCAACTTTTAGGAGAGTGATTCACCCTAGAATAAATAGCGTCTCCTTATAATAAAACCCATGTCCAATTTAACAAATATCTTATACAGATATACGGACACCGACTATTTTATACCTTCATCCATTACCTCATTCTAAGTTCTTCAGAGAGGCTCAATGCAATTATGTACATACAAACTCTAGTGAAACATGCTTTCATCAGAAGAGATGTTGCAAAACAAAACAAAAAGTCACACACAGAAACAGCAACAATAAAAAGCTTTACAAATGAACGTGGATTGGCAAATTTTAAAAAGAATATTCAGTATGGCAAGAGCACAGTGAAAAGGGCATTTTCATACTGGTTGGTGGGTAAACTGGTAAAATCTTTCTGGAAAGCAATTTCACAATATACTAAGAGTCTGTAAAATGTCCCTCTCTTTAAGCCAATATTCAATTTCTAGGTATTTGCCCTGAAGAAATAACCACAAATATGAACAACAATTTATAATAAAAGCAAACACTTAGACAGTATTTACTATGTGACTGGCTCTGATAAGGTTTACAAACAATCATCCTCAAAACAACCCCACAAAGTAGGTACTGTTATTTCCACCCACTTTATAGGTACGAAAACTGAAGCACGGAGAAGATAAATAACTAGTGAGTAGCGTCATAAACCTTGTAAACAGTTGAGCCAGGATTTGAACCCAGGCAATTTAGCTTCAGAGTTGACACTCTTTAAACTACAATACGTTGCCTCTCCCTATGAAGATGCCCAATATTGATACTTCCCAGAATAAAAGAACTAGAAATAAACACTAAATTATCATATATCCATTCATAAAATTGATATTAAGCAGCATTAAAGTATTTTGGAAGAATTACTGACATTTACAAATACTTGTGATATGTGAGAAGAAACAGGTTTCAAAACAATATATCATGATCCCAAATAAAAAAATATACGATACATACATTAAGATAGCCACGTGAAGACACAGGCACATACAAATATGTTTTCTACAAAAACAAAATCTTAAGTGCACAACACACAAAATACTTTAAATATTATGCAAAAAACTTAAAAGTAAATGAATTTATAACTAACGGTCTTCCAGACATAGGAATTTAAGTCCCCTCAACAGGACAGTTAAAACACAAAAAGACTATAATGTTCCTTACTCTTTTTATCTGATGAGCTGCTAAAATCTATGCCACCAAGGCCTTCATTGCCTGCAGTTGAAGTCGCTGCTGTGGTTCCCAAAGTCAAGCCTAGAGCATTCTGTCCAAGTCCTACAAATAAGCCAAACATCATTTACAAAGTTCACGGAAGTCTTTATAATCATTTCTCCTCCTGACCAAAGCACTCAAATGCTCTTAAGCCAGATCCCAGATTTTCTTCATACTTGATTTAGGCAAATAACAAAAAAAAAGTCTAGAGCATGCTCTGGACAAAGACTAATAGGCTTATTTGGAGTCAATGGTGTATGTAGTTTGGATGATGTGGTTTTTCTTTATTAAAAGGCTCAGTGTACCCATTAATTTGACATATGTGGACACTCAATTTTTTTAGTTGTTTTTAAACCCTCTCTACAAAACCAGTTTTAGTTTATATATTTTCAGGTGAATATATCATATTTTCCAATCATTGTTTGGAATTATATACTTTTAATATAATCTAGTATTGGATGTATTCATTAACTCAATAGGTAGACTCCTTTCACATTGTATATATATATATCAAATCATGCATACTTTAAATATCTTGCAATTTTATTTGTCAATGATACCTCATTAAAGGTGAGGAAAAATAAATAAATAGATAAATATCTAGTATGAATTTATAAGATTTTAGTATAATGTAAAGCAAACAGTTTCACTATGAATAAAATTTAAAGAACTGATAATTAGAAGTCCTACAGTTCAAACATCAAAATTTCATACTCCCAAGTTCTTTTCATAAAACTAAAAAAAAGTAGAGTTCATTTACATAAAGCCTACTTCACTGATAAAAGGAATTAAAGGGCCTAAATATAGCTAATCTTAAGTCATTAATATATACTTGTGAATCAAGTAGCAGAATTTCAAAAAGCTTGTATTGGTAAACCATCTAAGTCCATACATTCCCAAGCTGAGACTACTGTGGTTCTTAGACAAGGTGCTATTTACTTTAAAAACAGAAAAAAAACAGTAGTATGTACTGAGCAGAGCATGGGATAACTGAAAACTGGATTTAAATCCTGGCAATGTATGAAAAAATATAGCTAAATAAATGTTACTAATTTTAACACAGATAAAATTAAGCATTGAATATTGTGTCTAGAGCTAAGAAAAATCAGAAGCGATGTAAAAAATCAATAACAAGACACAAAAACAACCCTTTACCTCCCCTTTCTATAATGTTTGTGTTTCGCTCTCACAGGACTTTTTGGGAGAGATGTTTAAATATTTATCCTGCAAAGAAACGTATTTTATAGGCATCTGGTGACTTGGTTATTAGAAAATATTTTCAATACCTATAAAGTTAGACAATAACGACAAAGGTATTTGAAATATCAATGCAAATTTCAACACTACAAATTTCTATACGTTATCCTGACCAACTCCTTTTCTCCCTTTGTACTGACGTGGAATTTCTCCATTAAATGTCGTATCTGAATAGAGGGCACCAAAGAATGACAGCTTTAACAGCAAACATCATGTCATAGTCCTTCATGTCTATCACAAAACCAAGGAAAGCATTACATACATATTAGGTGCTCAGTGAAACTTCTGAAATTAAATAGTCATTATAAATTAAATTAACCTGAGTGTTATTGGAAATTCTGTAATTTCAACATGTACCAACTTTTCCTAATCTGTAAATAGTTAAACAGAAATTCTTGCTGATATGTTATTATGTGAGGTAATTATACAATTTCTTCAAAGAGGAGGAAAGCTTTTCTCACTCGTACAAGGCCCCACTGGTTTTCTTATATGCCATTAGCTATAGCCAGTGTTCAAAACATCTGCTGAATCCTTAACAGGAGGTAAATTTCAAAGTAAGCCTGAAATGAGAAATCAACCTGAGATATAAAGCATGCAGTGTTCTCTGCCAGGTGAACTTATACTTCAGTATTTTGCCTGACTATATTAGTTATTTAATATTTGTATTTTAAAATCTTATCTTCAGAGCATGCTAATACCTCTTCCTGATGTCTACAATGGAAAGCCATTCCTAGAACCGGGGCTTAAAAGGCCAAGGTGTCCTACAATGAATGTAGACACAAAATGATCCAAGACCACTCAACTTTTTTTTTTATTAAAAAGACAGGTTTCTCTAGAAACTTTACTGACTCTTTAAACAGGTCCCTCTTTGTTTTTCTAGTCAGTCAATATTGAGAAACAGGAAAATTTATTTCTAAAATATGGCTAAGAGGTCCAATTATGCATGAAAAACATTATAATTCAGTTTTCATACTAAAAGGAAAACACACAGGTTAACAAGACAAAGTGATCTGCTCAAAATGCCAAAATAAAGCAAATTTAAACATAAGTATTTACTACTTCTGGAGAGTAAATACCATCATTTACCTGATGTTGCTGTGTTTGCACTCTGGAAAAGTGAACCTCCCAAACCAGCGAGGGCTCCCCCTAAGGAAAGGCCTGTTGATGCAGTCGTAGTTGTGGCTGTCGTTCCACCCAAATTATTTAGGGTGAACCCTGTGGATGCTATGAAAAGTGAGACTGTAAGCCTTCAAAAGGAAACACACTTCTAAGAACACCACAGAAAATACAAAACTTTCTTTAAAAACAAAAAACAAAATAAAACTGATGTCCATGATAAGACTAGATGTTGGGAAAAACTACTCAATAAAGATAAAATTATATATACTTCAGAATAAAGAGCAAAAGTACCTTCAAAGCAAGAACCAGTGACAGAGAAAAGGACTTTGGATAATGTAATTACAGGATGGTATCAGGTAACTGATTTTAGACAGCCTCAGAGTTTTCAGCCCAGGCCACCAACTCCACCTTCAAATTTGAATGAATCTAAGCCAGGCAAGGTTTGTGCAAAGTCCTTATCCTTCCCTGTCACCAAAATGCTCTTTGAAAACAAAGTAGATATTGACAGTTTTACATTTAACCTCTTTCAGCCTTTCCCCTGCTTTGCTCTGTAAAGACCAACTTCCAAGATGGCCTCTTGCTTCTTTAAAGCCCAATCCTGATCTTTTTCACAATCAGTAATTTAGGCCAAAATTGCTGAATGACTGAAATAAAGTTTCCCAAACTGAAGTTATCTTTAATAAAGGTGGATACCTTTGTTCACTAACCAAATAAAATTAAAACTGAACCATAAAATGCGACTTTCTCCCATTCTACCTCACCTGCTGGGGTTGATGTCAGAGCAGACGAAAGAGTAAGACCACTAGCTGAGGTAGAAGTAACAGGCAGAGTAAACGGTGTGGCAGACGCTGCAGGCTTACTGAATCCTAAACTGAAGCCTGTTGTAGAAGCAGATGTAGTGGCTGGCGTTCCTGTGGGGGTAAAAAAAAACCCCTTTTACCATAACTGTGTACGTATTACACCATCACTCAGGATCCCTAAAAGTTTGTGATCCTACTTCTTCTAGCTAGCATAAGGACATACTTGTGTATGAACAAGAGATAAAAATATAAATGTTGGGACCAAATTAAAGTGAATACTGAAAAGATGGCCCTGTGAATTAAGAAAAGCAAAAGAAAATTCAATCAATGTGGTAATACTGAAATCCATCTTCAGTTGTACCGTGAGATTGACCCACAACAGCATTTATCCTTCCTTTCCTTTACACTCAGGAGAAAAATAGTCCCTCTTCTCCCAGACTATTTAAACGACCATTTTTGCTGCTCAAATTCCCCTCTTCCTTCTGGCTTCTGTGTTTCTGTCATCTCCCAGCTCTCTTCGTGCTCTTCACTGTGCCGCTCCACTCAGTTCACTTTTATAGACCTCCTTCCTGCGTTCACTTCTTAAATGATACCCCGTATGGTTCCCTTCCTGCTCCCTTACTTCCTGAAAGATCTCACCTCCTTTCATAATGTCAACTATAGGCACATGGGTCAAAATCTACATCTACCTGAGTTTGAATTGGCTGTCTCTACCTGGATGTCCACTACCTTTCTCCCTATAAAAAAACTTTCCTAAACCCCTCACCGTGGTCAATTCAGTTGCCCAAGCCAGAAACCACAATCCTCCTTGACACACCTTCTGTCCCCTGCATCCCCTGGTCACAAATCCTGCCAGTTCTACTTGAGACATAGCCCAGGGATACAGGCATCCTCAAAACCTTAGTTCAGGCCATCTCTCAAGAACTATTACAGTAACTTCTTAATTTGTTTCTCTGTTGTCAGTCTCCTCCAACCTCTAATCTATTCTTGGAATTATCTCAGTTACTTAAAAAGAGAGAGAGAGAGAGAGAGAGAGAGAGAGAGAGAGAGAGAGAGAGAGAGAACAAAATATCTTGGTGATTCCCCAACTTAAGGTTCCTATTAGCTCTACACTGTCTCTAAAATAGAATCTAAACAGTCGGCACACAACCACCTTGCTTATTATCTGGTCCCAACCACTCCTCAGGTCTCCTCTCCCTACCATTCCTACCCGTGAATCCTAAACTCCAGGAATACAGTATTTTTCCTATTTCCGTGGATCCTCTTATGACCGGGTCGTTGCACTTTCCACTCCTCCGTCTAGAACAATGTTTCCTGCCCCCAAAATGAACTCCAACCCTCTTCTTCCTTGGTGCCTTTCATATATGTTTTAGAGCATGTATCTGACTACATGAGAACACGTGACTACACCCACCTGTTCCCTTCACCTCACAACAGACTGAATGTCTTGCCCTCGCACTCAGCAGTTCCTGATATTGGCACCATCCCCACCAGCAGTGCCACCATCAAATCAACAGCTCATACTCAATGTTCAAGGCATTATGTACACCCAAGGCCAGTTAAGAAGTAGTAGCTGAGCAAAAATGTAAAAGAAGTATGAATGACCTGCATTTTGGCTTCTCCTGTAATCACTAAGCAAAAAGAAGCCAAAAGTATGCTTCTGGATTGCCTTAATCAAAACTGGAAATTCCTGCCAGAATACAGTACTTTGAAATCATGTATGAGTTCTACAATCCCAGAAATTAAGAGGATCCAAATGCTTGCCCTGTAGCCAATCCTGCAAAACTCTGGTGGTAAATAGATGTGTTTTCTGTTGATAACAGGTAAGTACATCCAAGTGAAGACAGTCCACCAATCTTTAATTTTAAATTAATTTAATTGTAATTGATTTTCCTCGATGCCCTTTCATTATTTCATTTCCTTTCACAGTATTTACTGTCATACAGATTCAAGGCAGGCTATCATCCTAATTATTTACATTCCTTTCGGCATATAACTATAGAAAACTATGAAGCTGTTGAGATGAAAGGGAATCTTAAAACTTGTTATAGTCCAATACCCTCATTTTAAACAATAACAGCTGCCAGATATGACTAAAGCCTCACAACTATTTAGAGGTACAACCGGGGCTTAATTCCAAGACTTCTGGCCTACAGTTTTTCCACTAGAAGGACCTGAATGACTGAAAAATGTATTGTGAAATAAATTTCCACAGAAAATCCATTTCTGTATTTTGTTGCATTAAAAAGGGACTATATAGTTAACTAATTTTTTAGAAATACTCAAATGCTAAAAAGTTCTTTAATAAGTCAGCATCTCTGATCTTTATTCAGTTCCTCACATGCTTCCTTCTATACTCCAGCTCTGTAAAATGTTACGAAAGAGTAGAAAACCACAGATCTGGGATCTTTCCTCAGAAATTCTTACCCAGCATTAATCCTGTAATTATAGCTGTTGCTACTCCTGGGGACAAAAGAGAAATAAAATTTAATGGAATATGACATTTTTTATGTTTGTCATAAGGGTAAAACTTGGAATCACCCTCAGGGAGTGAGAACACTGCTAATAAGACCAATAGGTATCACAATTTTTTCTTGCATCATACCACTAATATAAGCATTCTTCCTATAGCACTGGTTTCCATATTGCAAGCTGTACATAATTGGATTAATTAGGGAGTAAGGCTTGTAAAATGCAAACAACTATTGCTTATAACAAAATTAGGCTAGGAGGAAAAAAACCTACTCCAGGCAAGACACCGGCACACAGAGCTGTCTCAAGAAGTTCTGTGGCTGGGCTCAGATTTACTCCCGAACTTCTTTCATTTTCTATGTGTGGCTGTGAAAAGCATTACAATCAAAGCTAGAAGGTCATTGCAAAAGGTGGTAACAGAGACCAAGAGGCTCCGAGGGTAGAGAATAAAGAATAAGGAAGCAACTCCAGTGAAACATAGTTTTAGCTTATAGCAAAAAACCTGTAAGTATTTTTTAAAACTTTTTATTATTAAAATGTCTACCTTTACCTCTTGCCCTTTTCCCAGTGAAACAATGGTTTCAATAATACAACAATTTAGATAATAATACAATAATACAACATGTTTTAGGAATGTAAATTGCTACAGCAAAACAGGATGCTGACTGTCCTATTTATACTAAATTAATGTCAAATACCAAAATGGAAAACTTGATTTAACAATCTTCACTAAGGTAAAACACTGCATTATACAATCTAATGTAAACATTTAAATTATTTAATTCATTATGTTTAAAGAGCTATAACTTCTTTATATCTTCTTTAATTCCTTAAATGTGGTGTGTGTGGGTTCCCTCACACTAAAGTAGATCACCACTGATGACTGGGCCTATCACTGGCCCTTAATTCCACATCCCTGTATTTCTTTTCACCTTAGTATCTACCATTTTTTAGGTCCACCATCAATGATGATCCGTGTAAAGGGACGAGACAGAGTACAGAACCTGAAAAGGGATAAAATCCCAAATCTACTCCCTGCCAATGTGGCAATCCTCCTTACCTGTATTTGTGCCTCCTAGAGTGAACCCAGTGGCAGCTTTAGATCCAAAGAGTCCGGTTCCGAAACCACCTGAAGAAGCAGATGTAGTGACTGGAGTCGTGGTGCTTCCGAGAGTTCCAAAACTGAGCCCCACAGAAGGGGTGCTTGTTTATTAAAAAAAAAAAAAGAAAGAAAGAAAAAGAAAAAAAAGACAAACACAAAATAAAGTCTAGTAGGGACAATATTTACAGAAGAAAAATGAAAATTAAGTCTTCAAGATTAATTATTTTCTTTCATTTAACACATCCTATATATCTCCATAGGATACAAAAGGAATTAACAATTTGAACCAAATTTAAGTATTTTTCAGTTCTCTTTAAAAATAAATTCACATATAAAATTAGTCTTTAAAAATACATTAACATCCTTCAAGAGAAGCATAATCTAGAGCAATCAGGATTTCAGATCCCAAGTAATCACAGACAGGACCACACATATTCCTCTTTCACCCATTTGATTTGAAAGCAAGCATATTTTAAAAGAGCCATAAGGAAATCCTTGAATGTGGATGACTTTCCTTTTGAACTCATGCGCAGTTCACATTACTAAATCCATTTGTTCTTCTTCCCTAACTACCACACTAATATAAAGAACGTATGACGTACCCAGAAATAGAAAAGGTATTCTAAGTTGTCGTCACCACCTCTCCTATGCTACCACACTAATATGCATGGGATGGGGGTGGGGGTAGGTTTTTCTGCCACAGAAAAAGCAGTAAGAAGGACTGAGGGGAGGGAGAGGGATAAGAACAAACATAACCTGGCAAGAGTAAAATGCAAAGCAAAATTATGCGCTATTATCAAGAGTATGTGTTCATCAGCAGAAATCCTCTCCAGAGAGTTTTTCAAACCTTAAAAAGAGCAACTGATAATAACAAGTGATGTGAACAAATTTCACAACTTTTCAGCTATTCTTACCAAGACACAGAGGCTCCAACTTGCTATAGACAGGTGGGAGATTTACGGAAATAGGGGGAAAAACCATGACAACTTGACAATTCAAAACTTACATAGGCGTGTTAAGAGAAGTAACAACATGTGTAACATAACGGGAAATCCCACTGATCCTATATATGTATCTTCACTACTTCTCTCCCTGCCCTTCCATACACATATAATCACCAGGAGAAAACCCAACGTCAGTTTTTAAAAAGTTTAAAAGCCTGGGGTATCTCGATTTCAGGGGAAGGCAGTAGTGCTATGTCTGGGTTCCAGTACCGGTTCCCATGTGCTGATACCTGTGACACTACTTAATAACAGTACCCACTCATTTTGTAAAGATAAAGAGGTTACACAGAGCGAATTAACTTCACTCAATACATGATACTAAACACATCAGAGACATGGTATTATGCCTCAAAAATCAATCAGGTACAATTTGAAATCAATCGTCAACACACTGAGTAGGAAAAAGAGGGCATACCGTAATTGTGTCTTAGTTTACCACTAATTTTAAAAATGACATGTCATGCAAGGACTCTGGTCCTGCTCCCCACACAGGCACACAGGACATGGTGAGGCCAGAAGGAAGAATGGAGCCATAGATAGGGGAGTCATACACTGTACTCTCACTGGCGGCTGGGCTGGAGACACAGGAAGTAGGAGCCACACGATCCGCAACCTGCCGTCCGCTCTGCCAACCAACCAACCCCACGTTACCTGCAATCCGCTAGCTAACCACACTTACTGGCTGCAATCTGCAGTCCGCTTCTCTGCCGAACAACCCCTTGCTAACTGCATTCAGCGCTTGCTAGCTCAGCCACGGCAGTTCTCTCAGTGGCTAATGGCTGACCAGTTACAGCTGACGGCCAACTAGCCACAGCCAAGGGCCATCCGATCACAGCTGATGGCCATTTACTACCCGAGCCAGCACCTTTCCACGTGAGGCCGAGAGCCTGGAAACTGCTCTCTGAGACTCTGTCCCTACATGATACCTAGGAACACGTGTGTGTGCCCTGTTGTATGAAGTACAGGGAGGGGGCTGTCAGCGCAGGGCTACAAGGACTCACTGACAAAGTGCAGATCTTTAAACACTTAATAAACTCAATTTGAAAGGTATTTTAAGAAATATTATTGGTAAATTTTGATGACATCAAATTAAGGAAATATGCTCTCCTTCCTCCCAAACAAATCCCATTTTTTACTGCTAATCCATAAACATACAAAAGATATACAGTGAAAGTGTGTATTTTTAGGCAATTAAAACATTTACCATTTTTTGACAAGATACCTGAAGACACAATGAAGTGTTGCATAACTGAAGTTGAAAACATTACCAAAGAAATACATCAAAGTGAAACCTTCTTACTCTACCAGAGAACAAAAGAGAAATGTCTCTGTGGCAGAGAAATTTACTTACTTTAAAAAAACAAAAAGTGACCCCAGACCTGACCAATTATTGCCAGTATTATCTGCCAATGATTCGACAGGATGTGTAGTAGAAAAGCCAAGTTGACATCAGCAGGTCAGGAATGTTATTTTAACTTCCCCAGCTTGCCTTACTGTGGACTTAGGAGATGACGTAATAGCTAACATTTATTGAGCACTTACCAAGTGCCAGACATGATGCTAAATATTTTATATGCTTTATCTCATACAACAACTCTCTGAGATAAACATATTATTATTCCCCTTTTCCAAAGGTGGGAACTGAGACATGGAGAGTAACCTCCCCAGAATGAGACCAAATCACCAAGTGGAACCAGGGGCAATCAGGCCTCCAAACCAGTATTGCAGAGAGATGTTAGACTGCTTCTCCTTTTATTAATTTATCCAAGCCGTTCTAAAATGTGTGTAAAATTTTCTAATTTATTACCAATAAATAACTCATTTATCATTCAGCAAGTACTTATTAAAGCCCTTCTTATGGGCCAGGCACTGTCATAGGGACTGAGCACTGAAGATGGAATAATTAACACTCACAGCCTGCCCTCCGGAAGTTTCCAGCCAGTGAGAGACACAGATTGATCAATCATTCAACAAATATGTACTCAGCTCCACTATTCTACTGGAAAAACTGTGTGAAAAGGTCTCCACCATCATGGAGCATACATTCTATTTCTGGGATCAGACAATAAACAAGTCAACAAAAAGATACTGAACTGATTACAATTGTGGTAAGTGCTATGGTACAGGGTGCTACGAGGATGGACAGCTCTCCTGCACTGAGAGGTCAGAAAAGGTCTCTGGGGAAGAAACATGCGAGTCCCAAAAGTAGGCATTAGCTTGGCACATGGGTAAGGAGGTGGTAGAGGAATTGCAAGCAGAGGAACCCGCCCTAAAGTGTGATGGGGTGTGGCCAAGCCCACCTCGGGAACTGAGAAAAGAGCCACAGTGCTAAAGCAGTGTTTTTGAAACTAACAGCAGGACCCATCAGAAGGTATAAAAATCAATTTAGTAGATCCTAACAGCATTTTAAAAAAATGAAATGCAACAGAATAGAAAATATCAAAGTGTATCACATGAGATGCTGGTAAGTATCTTTCTCTGAAACATTGTTACTTGTGTTCCTGAACTGGGTGACAATATGTTATTTTTTACAGTGGGTCTGGACCACTGAATTGGAGCAAACTGAAACCATGGGCTCAGGATGAGCCAGCCTAAGAGGTTCCAGGTTATTTGGGTCGTGTGGACCGTAGCAAGATGGATTTTTACTTCATTCCAATGATAGTGGAAAATCATTGAAGGGAGGCAATGCGAATTTAAAATATATCAACCTGGCTACAATGTAGTAAAAAAAGAGACATAAAAGTAGATTTTTGAGACAGCGATGGGGATTTCATTGAACTAATCTAAGTAGGAGATGAGGGAAGCAGTTCTCATTTAACAAGAGAAAGGTCGCCGGTTGAAACCCTGGCAGGAATTAAGTACTTTCGGAAGAACGTAGGCTTCGGGAGAGCAGGACCCTCACTTATCTTACCACCCACAACAGAGCCTAGGAGTGTGTCCAGTAAACATGTGCTCCACAAATGACAAGAGCTTGCAACAGGGTGGTAGCACTGGAAACGAAGCGAATAGAAAACGAAGAACTCAAACTACCAGGCCTCGCTGACTAAGTGTGCAGAGTGAGAGAAAAGGAGGTACGAAGGAAAACTTCCAGGTGTCTGACTGCACTGTGCAGCCCGGGGCTCCCACCTCCCTTTGACACACAGACAACGCTGAAGGGATTTCTGTCTCTTTAATCTACAACCACAGTCTTCAAGCCTCACGAGACATCTTGTAACTCACCCTATGGTTTAACGAACTCCTCCACCTTCATCTTCGAAATATTTCGTTCTAAGGTTTAACTCTGTCTTCGCTAAAATGATCTATTACTATTTCAATTGCCTCTTTCTGGACTTCCCGCTCCCCAAATTTGTGTCACCGTTAGGGTGTAGCAGACTACACACGAACGATGCCTGTTACCTACGTCTTGCCATTTAATCACGGCCGTGTGTCGCTAAAACACAACATCCCCACTTTACTAACTTGCATCCCGTCCAAAATTAGCGCCAATAAATGCTGTAGAACGTATTTAAAACAAATAAACAACAAGGACAGACGGGGTCCCACGAGGCACAAGGACTTGAAAGCTCCTTAAGTACAAAATCATGAATGCACTGTAACGTCTTTAAACCGTATGTCCTGCGATGGAATCTGAATTATCCGGGAGAAACTTTTATTTGTCTCCTGCTTAAAACGTTCTATTACTTGCTGTTTCCAAAACCCCGCGCAATAAGCCACAACTCCCTTCGTTCGCCCAACATTCATTCTGTGCCTCGGACGACGAACCGCTAGGACTCGGATGGGAAAGCCCCGCCGGACCCCACCCGCGCGGAACACCGCACGACCCACGGCGGACCCCGGGGACCCCCCAACCCCGCGACCGGCCACGCTCCTCTCAACCAGGCCGGCGTCGGGCCCGAGCCGGGCAGCGAGAGGGGAGGCCTGCGGAGCTGGCGCCGGGCAATTCCTCTTCTCCGAGCCAGCGGGGAGCGAGGCGGGACCACCCCGCGGAGGCCCCGGGCCCGGAAGTGCGGTTACCTAGACGCCCCCGTCCCGAAGGAGAAACCGCCGCCTGTGCCGGTCCCGCCGGCGGCCACGGTGGTGGAGCCCAGCGTGCCGGTCCCGAAGGAGAACCCCGTCGACATGACTGCCCGGGGCTCCGCGCCGTCAGCAAGCGGAAAGGAATCTGGGACGCGCGTCTCTCCTCAAAGCCGAGGCGGGCGGCACAGCATCGTTCTCGCCCAGCCCGGACCTGCCCGGCGGGAACCTCAAACCCCAGCAGCAGCGAAGATAAGGCCTGGGGGGGGCGGAGCAACCACGCAAGAGCACCTTCCGGCGCTGGGCGCGCGCACGCAGCCCACCGGAAGCGAGACCGCCGTGCAGGGAACCCTGGGATGCGGGGTGGGGTCGACGGGTCGCGCAGAGCACCCTGGGACAAGGCGGAGTTGGTGCTCTGCTTACTCACTTTAAAGGCTGGCTTACGGATTTCTAGACAAACGGAACCATTTCGCTTTTAAGCAGACGTAATCTGTACTCTATGGCTTTCGAAGCTCAATTGTCGCTTATATCCTTGCTTACTGCCAAAAACGATGAGCAGAATCTCGGAGGTGAAAGGGTCCTGTTGAGTATGCCAAGCCCCTCTTGCAGAGAAGGAAGCGCTTTTAGGCTTTCGGTGGCTGCCACCCCTTCACGCACGGCGACTGTGCCTGCTTCCTGAGCATCCCCGTCTTGCTCCATGGCGAGCGGAGCTGATGCCCCGACCCCGAGGAAGTTGAGAAGTGCGTCCTTTTGTGGGTGGCGTAGGCCGCCCTGCTCGCTGTGCTGAGCAAACAACTGGCCGAGCCCCCTGGATGTCCAAGAATGGAGTCAAGTCTACAAAGGGTGTCAGCGTAAGAGTGTGAGACGCCGCGGGCCGCCACCGCTTCCTCCCGAGTTTGCGGCGCTCGGACGCCACGGTGCCAGCGGCTAGAGGAACTGCCAAGGGGAAGGGATGAGAAAACGACGGGAACAAGTACAATATAAGGTGATAATTTAAGGGTTCTAGGAGCAACCCTTAAACCTAAGAAAAATACGGGTTCAAAGGAAAGATCCCCTCTGGCGGAAGGATCCGGAAAGGCTTCCAGGCGGTGGTGCGTGTGAGATGCTGCCCTTGGAATGTGGATCTTCCGTTTTCCATCAGGGATTGTTCCATTGCTCCTGCAGATGGTTTTCCTACCAACGCGTTCTTCCCGTAAAATGAATCCCGTAGCAACCACCAGAGTTGCCTTCCTAACACAATTCTCACCTCCACGCTGCTTGGATAAAAAAAAAAAAAAACTCGGTGGTTCTAGTTTGGCGCTCGGCGCCACCCACGTGACCGACATCACTCACCTCGCAGCTCACAACTGCCCTTAATGTAGCACTTTGTACTGTGTTGAGCTTGGGAATTGCCCCCTGCTGTGAGCTCAATTGTGTCCCTCCAAAATTCATTCAAATCAGAGTGGTTTGAGTTGTGCCGCGGTAACCCAAAAACGTCCCACAGGAGCACTGCAGACATGGAAACCGCAATGTCTGATGAACAGTATTACAATCTACCACATGCCTCTAGATGGTTGGTCCTTAAGGACCCTTTCTCAGACGATTTCTGTTTGTCCTGTTAGCAAAAAGAAAAGACATCTTTATGTCCTATTTAAGTAAAACTCCAATGAAAGCAGTATCTATAAGCCCAATTACTTGGTTATTAAATTGAAGAGTAGAGAGTAAAATGGTGATAACAATTTTCATGCCTATTTATGCCTAAAACCTATGCAGCCAGGCAAAACCATGGAGCACTGGTATTTGGCTTTACCTTCCTTACCTAGTGTGAGTGACATCCTATTGTAAAGGAAGTTCCAAATACTCCTCTTTGACATTATGGAACCTGAACTGTATATCAATTCTATGTGGATTATTGCTTTCCACAATGAAGCAAGTTATTCAGATTTCTAAATTCTATGGCAAGCCACTTTGCTTCCTCCTGGCTGTTTGTATATTGTGAGAATTCTGGTAAGAAATCCCATCTTTTGCTGTTACTGGCTATATAATGACGTTAATGTCATAATCAGAATTGAATTATCTGAAATGAAATAGCACTATAATTTTAATTTCGGTTTGCATTAAAATATCTAAATGGGCTTGCTTTGATGGTATGCTCAGATCAGGTTAACCCTTTGAGAAGTATCAGTTGAAAGGCTCTGACACAGAACGGAAGTTGCAATCTGAAGTTTTATTTAAAGGGATCTGTAATACGTATGGTCTGATCCTATGAAATATCCAAGAGAAGATTATCCTTTAGAAACTATATGTAACCAGTTGCCCTCTATCTTGAATTTATTCTCAGAACGGGTCTAAAATCCCATTAAATTTTCAAAAGATCCAACAATAAAATTTATAGAGCGATCGATCAATAATGAAAATGTGCAAAACGTTAACAATTCGTGACTCTACAAGGTATATTTGTTGTTCAGTTGTACTCTTCCAACTTTATTTTGGTATGAAATTTTCAAAATAAAACATTAAGGGGGAAGCTAAAGCTAATACCAAAAGTTTCCAACCAAGGATCAGAATAGTAATGACTGGTTTCCTGATGAAGTTTTCACCTATAACCCAAGAAAAAAATGGAAGCAATATAGGGATTTGCCACGAAGCTAAACATATTTAATTCAACATGTGGTCATTTATTTTGAAATTATGTCCTTCCTGTTGGTGAGGGTGGGGGGCGGGAAATGAAAAAGTTGCTTAATACTGGATAAAGATAAGCTCTGGAAAAGAAACTTGGCAATGTCAAAAAAAATTAATGAAGGACGCTATCTTGTTGCCACCAATTTTCCTTTTTCCTTAAAAAAAAAAAAATCCCACTTTTGTTTAAGGTGGCACACTAACCAGATAAACGACTGCATATCCCAGTTTCTTTTGCAAGTAAATGTGGCTAATTAGATGTCAGTGGGAGACATGAGATAAGATTTCCAGTGTGACTTATTTAGAAGAGGAGGTAACTGGCATTCTCCCTTCCTACTGCCTGGAACTTAGGCACGTGACTGGGTCTCCAACAGCCATCTTGGACTGTGAAGAACTTAAGAACAGAAGTCATATGCTAAGGAGGGTGTAGCAGAAAAATAGTATAAATGTAGGTACTTGATGATATCATAGAGCCAGCATACCAACTCTGGTCTGCTTACCCTCACATCTCTTTCAAATGGGATAAAAATTGCCTTCTGTATTGTTCAAGCCATTATAGTTGGGTCTCTATTATTCATAGCTAAATTTAGTATGTCATCTGGAGTAGGAATCCACACTAAAAGATGCATGTGTTACTGCGGAAACATTTTACATGTGTTAATGAATATCCAAGATGAACCAAGTTCCAAAATATCTATAGGACTGGAATATAACAATAAAAGCAACAACAACCTGTTATCTAATTGTTTTGAAACATGCTATCAGAAGGGCAATGGTCAGCTTCTAGTCTCCAAAAAATGGGCACCAAAGAGGAAGAATTTATCTGCATTTATTCTTTTCATCTTTCAAGGAAACAAGTCGCCATACCTGATGGATGCATGTATTCTGGCCACTAAACCAATGTCCACTGCTGTGAAGCAGGAATACAGTCATAAGACTTTTCCGTAGCATGGATGAAATTTCCCTCCAGCCTGTCCAATTCCCTGTGATGGCATCAGCTTTCCCATAACTTAATTAGGCCTGTTTTGGTTGCAAGGAATAGAAAATTTACCAAAGTAGTTCAAGCATGAGTGTGTATATGTGAGGGAATGTGTGAGGACAGTGTTATGTGGATACAAGGAAGTTTCAAGAAAATCTAGAAAAAGAAATGGCCAGACCTCAGTATATTAGAAACCAAGATCTAGCTCATAAGAAATGAACTGAAAAGTGTACTTCAGAGAATTGAGATTTCTAGGTCACAGCGAATGGGGGAAGCATTAACTGATAGAGTGCCCAATGGAGAAAGATGCGGACATTCAGGAATCTGCCACACAAAAATCAGTGATACCAGATAGTAATGGGACTAGTATAGTAAGACCTGAGCCTCAGGCAGAAAACTCAGGAGTTAGCAAGCAAATGGAGAGAAGGTGGAATAAGTTTGTCAAAATAGATTCCCCTTCCCCTCCGTCCCCGTCTCCATCTGCACTGTTACCAAAACTGGGGAGTATAGGGAAAGAGGAGGACTTTAAATTGGATACAAGGGCAAATTTTTATTTATATTTGACTGGACTCTTTGACTCCTAAAAATCAGATTGTTCTAAAACCCAAGAGTGACTAGTAGTTCTCTAGGAGCTCAAGCTCCTATTGAGGAGAGGCAGAAGGGGAGCCGACAAAGCAGGCTTGAAGGATAGCAGTGAAGAGAAAGAAAGTTGCTGCCTGCTTCACGCCGTAGGAACCCAGTGTTCCATAAAGTGGTTACACAGCATAGAGCATGACCGACCACTGCATCAGCCAATGTCAATGGCAGGCACAAATAGACCAGACACAGCTACCATTTGGGTAAATCATCAAGATCTACTCATTAGAGGATTCAGAGAAAATATCACACAGGATACACAGAAAAGTAATTTAAAAATTCTTTAAAACAATGAGGAGCAAGCTTTCAAATTTTCAAATCCTGAAAGAGTGAGGGTCACATTGACCTGGAAACATAATAATATGTCTCCCTCCAACAAAGCATGAAACTGAAACAGTCCTGTATGTCAGCTAACCTGGATATGTGCACTTCGCTAAGCCACATGCACCTCTTCAATTGCAGGGTTATAGAAAACATAGTAAGATCAACATAATATACAGTATACAGTGCACTACAGTAAGAATTGTTTTATCCTTCACTCAGTCTCCCCAGTGAACACAACCTGATCCAAATAAACTTCTGAACTCAGTGCTGAAGAATTAGAATGAGGTTCAGCAGGAATCCAGACATCTCTGGGGATAATAGGATGCATTCTGCTTAACATACACGTAGCACACAATTATTTATTGAGGCCAGCCCCCTGATTAAGTATTTCTATACAATCATTTCATTTAACCAACACAAATAACTCAGTGGAGGAGATAATGATAAGTGCTACTGCTATTTACAGATAAGAAAACCAAGAGTTAGAGAAACTAAGTAGTTTTACTAAACTCATAGCCAGTAAGTGGCAGAAATGAAATTTGAATTCAGATTGCTTTGACTCCAGAAAGAATTCTGATCATAGACTTCATCTGCAATAATACACCTAAACATAAAAGCTGAGAAATGTAATCAAGTGAAATAGTCTTGCTCTTTTATTAAATGATTTATGTTTATTTAAGACGCACTTAAATTAGGAAGTGTGATTGCTTTTATAATATCCCATTAGCTGGTAATAAACATAAAAGCATCAACATTTAATTTTAAAGTACGAAACGTTTTCTCACATGACAATCATAGCATCAGACATCTCTCGTACATTTTATAGGGAAACTAAGAGGGTTTTTTTTAACAGTATAAAAATTAACATTAAACATTAGGGAGAAATGATTGCAGAAAGCTCTGATTCCTCATTATTTCAAATCATCATGATGCTTTTTGTGTATTTGTTATTTTTGATGCAAAAAACTTCATCTTTAAATGCATGGTCAATTAAGAAAATGATATTTTATTAAAGTCATCAGTAACTAGTGACATCAGCATTTTTTTGTGTGTGGCATATATATGGCAAAATCCATGTGGCCCCTAGAACTTGGATGATAAAGGAAATTATAAATATACACATCAAAATAAAATTAATCAAATCATAGCTGTTTTACGACTCAGAAGACAGCATGGCTTTTCCCTATGTCTTGATCAGAGTTTAGATGACCGAGAGGCATAAAGGAAAGAACAGTACCCTCAGGAGGGGAGTTGTTCAGCAATGAAGCCCAGATTAGGAATATTTAGTATATCCCCACAATAATGAGCTTTCGGGTAATCCTACCGTCTGGAAATGTAAGCTTTTGTTTGTATAAATAAAAATTACAAAACACAATCACATTGAATTTACCATTCTATAGGCAGTTTATATTTCGCTCAGTAATACAGCATTAACATTTTTGTTATGTAATGTTCCTCTACAGCATAATTTTTTGGGGAGAGTGAGTACCTTACAATAACAATAATCCTAACTCCTCCGTCCCTTTCCTTGTATTATTGCTGCCATTCATTTCACTTATGTGAGTATGTATACACACACACACACACATACACACATATACCACTAGCATACATAATCAAATTGTTGCTATTATTATTATTATTGTTATGAACAAACGTATTTATTAGATCAATTAAGAATAAGAAAAATAAATTTTTGTTTTACTTTCACTTATTCCTTCTCCGATGCTCTTCCTTTCTTTATGTAGATCCAAGTTTCTGGCCTATATCATTTTCCTTCTCTCTGAAGAACTTGTTTTAACATTCCTTGCAAGACAGATCTATTGGCAGCAATGTTGGGGAACAGTGTGTTTCTCCAGGATGTCAAGTCGTTTTCAATCTAGTTGTGGGGAGGTGCAGCTCACTGGCCCAAGTGGGAATCAAACCAGAGACCTTGGTGTTACGAGCACTGCACTCTAACCACGAAGCCAACCGGTCTCCCGAGAAAGTCTTTATTTCCCCCTTCACTTTTGAAGGATAATTTCACAGGGTACAGAATTGTAGGTTGGTGGGGTTTTTTCTGTCAACACTTTTAAATGTTTCACTCCACTCTCTTCTTGCCTACATGGTTTCTGAAGACAAATCAGATGTAATTCTCTGCTTTTCTATAGGTAGGGTGTTTTTTTACCCTCAGGTTTCTTCAGGATTTTTTTCTTTATCTTTGATTTTCTGTAGTTTGAGAGTAATATATGACTTTTTCTGGCATTTATACTGCTTGGTGTTCTGTCAGCTTCCTGGATCTGTGGTTTGGTGAATGACATTAATTTGAGGGAAATTCTCAGTCTTTATCACTCCAGATGTTTCTGTTCCTTCCTCTCTTTCTTCTCCTTCAGACATTCCCACTACAGGTATGTTACACATTTTGTAGCTCTCCCACAGTTGTTGGATATTCTTTTTTTTTTTTTTAGGGTTTTTTCTCTTTGCTTTTCAGTTTGAGAGGTTTTTATTGAGATATCCAGAAGCTCAGAGATTCTTTCCTCAGCTGTGTCCAGTCTACTAATAGACCCATTAAAAAAGGCATTCTTCATTTCTGTTGCAGTGTTTTGATTGCTAGCAATTTTTTTTTTGGTCTTTCTTAGGATTTCCATCTCTCTGCTTACATTGCCCATCTGTTCTTTCACATTGTCTACTTTACCCATTAAAGCCCTTACCATATAAATCGTTAATTGTTTTAAATTCCCAGTCTGATAAGTCCAACATCCCTGTGATGTGTGAGTCTGGTTTTGATGCTTGTTCTGTGTCTTCCACTGTGTTTTTTGCCTTTTAGTACCTTGTAATTTTTTTTCTGGATATTCAGACATGATGTGCTGTGTAAAAGGAGCTGCCCACCACTGATTCCCAGGGAACTTTCTGCTTGTGGGTTTCTACTCCGATAGTTGTGGTTCTCTGTATTGGCCTGTCCCTCTATCTAATTTGGGGGCAGTGGTTTGCCCTGTGACCTCAGTTCTCTTGTAGATCCAAGAAAAGTTGTTGATGGTTTCAGTTCGTTTAGGTTTTACTTGTTAGGACATACTGCATATATTTTAATGGATGCTGATATAAAAATAAAATAAATGGAGCCACTTTAAAATGAAGTCAGAGTTGACATTTTAGAGGAAATGTCTTGCAGGTCTTACACCTTAACAAACCTTAGGAATATTAAAACAGAGCAACGTAACCTTTGGACTTGTCCTAAAACAACGTTGCACCTGAAAGAACTGTTTGCAAAGATAACAAGAAAGCAGGTCTGATTACGGGACTGATGACTACTAGACTGAAAATTTAAAAAGGTTGTTTAGAATTAGTATCACTGTTAGCTTATCTGCACTCGTAGAAATGCCTTTCTTCTATTAATATAATTGTTTCTCTTCCCTTTCTCATAAATACCTCTTACCTTTGTCTCCTAATCTGAACACTATTTGGGTTTCTGCCTGAATCAGTGCTTTCCAAATAGCTATTCTTATTTTTTTAATTCTCAAATAAATGCTTATTTTTTCTCACTTTGGCCTTTTACTGGTATTAGCAGTGTATGGGTATCTCACGCATAACTAATCCCATAGCATGGGAGATTTCGATAGTTTCAGGTAAGGCTAGACTACATATATCTGATTATATCCTTAGAATACAGTCTTGTGAGTAGAACTGAAGCTCAAACTAAAGTTAAAGTACTGAAATTTGGTGCCGTCCACCGGTAGGCTGATGGACATGAATGACATCCTGTGTCGCCCTCACCCGTCAAACTCTTTCTACACAAGCACGTGCATTCGGGACCGCCCCAGAGCCCTGCTTTTCTCGTCCTTTGCCTGCTGCCCAATAGAAGACCGCCTTCCGTCAGGGTTGGTGCGCCCTCCACAGGCAGGGGGCGCTGTGCGGAACGCAGCGGCTCCAGAACAACCGGGCGCCGCTCTCCCTCGGCCGCAGCTCCTCCCCGCCGCCCCTCGCCCCCGCGGCCGCTGCCGGGTTTGGGGAAGTGTTTCTAGGAGACGGCGCTGGGCGGCGGCGCCTGCGCGGTGGACGCTGCCGTGGGCGGACCACGGGCGGTGGCTCTGGCCGGCCGAGACGGGTCCTGCTGGGTGTGGGTCGCTGTCGCCGCCCGGGATCTCTCGCCTGATGGTACGCCTGTGAGGCGGGCAGACGTCTCCTAGCGATGGAGCACATCCGCACGACCAAGGTAGACGCGCGCGGGAGCCGTTTGCTGCCGGCCGGGGCCGAGCCGGCGGAGGCGGGAGACCGGGAGAGCTCGGTGGGCCGGCCGAGGGATGAGGGGACCGGCCGGGCGGGGGCCTGGCTCCGGGCCGGAGGGGCCTGCGGGCCTCGCCTGAGAGGCGCGGGCAGTGTGGGCCAAGGGGCTGCGCAGGCCTGGCCCCACGGAGGACTCGTTTTCAGTGCGAGGCGTGGGGGTGCGGCTGATTTGGGCTGGTTGGGGCTGACTCCCCTGACGTGGGCCGCCGGCCTGCCAGCACTAGGCTGTCTCGGTCAGGATGGGGGCTGGCTTTCGCTGCGGGGCCCGGCAGCTTTGCGCCACCTCGGCTCCCGGAGAACCGGTGGGCCTTCCAGTGAGCGTAACGAGGTGGTTGTTCGCGGGGATGGTCCTGTGTCCCACGCAGGCTCCCCGCACGTTCTGGAGGAGCTGCGGTGCGCCCGGGCTGTGCCCACGGCGCCGTGGTGTTCCCGTCCGCGGCTCCCACGGCATTGACCCGGGGTCGCAGAGGAGATCCCGACCAGGGGGCACTGTCACCCCGCGTTTTAAAGCGTCGGAGGGAGCTGTTCGTCCGCTGAGCTTATGCAAGTCCATGCTGAAGTTTTGTGTGTGGAAGGCGTTTGTTTTGAGAACGTAGGTTCTTCTGATTCCGTTATACATGTTAAAACCGAAGGAAATGACGTCAGAAGAGTGCCACATTCCTTTGCCAACAGCATTTAAGTTAGACGTGGACTTCGGGAGGGAGAAAGCCTAGGGACCAGCAGCACGGACGCGCTGGAGTCTCAGGTGGCGGGATCGGGGCCCTCCGCGCATCTGGGCGCTTCCCGTCTCGCTGGAAGCGTCGCTTAACTGCTGCTCATCCCGGACGTACCGTTCGTTTAGGGAAATCGCAGCCGCGCGTCGTCTTCCTTTGTTCCACGGAGAACTCGACAGCGGTCATTAAAACGTTTCACAAGCCCTTTCAGGGTGCACATGGATTTTTATTATAGCTTGTTTTTAACATTGCATACACGCTAACAAAACTGAAGATGCTAAAAAACGAACCCCTTTTTAACAAGTTTTTTTTTTCGTTTGTTTTAGGAGAAGAAAGGTAAAGTAATTGTAGAATTCAAGGTGCTGGCACCTAAAATTTGAAAACAGAAGGGTGATTAGCTAAATAAAGAACCAAACTCGTAGAAGATACAGAGGTGGAAAGGAGGACGAGGGTAGGCAGCAGATCAAGTGTTTGCCCCGGTTCCCAGCTTCCCGGTGTGTGCTGTGTGGTCGCTGTGTGCACGTGACTCCCGTCTGTACCGGACTGAACCGCATGTTTGCGTCTTTCGTGAGGCTCGCTGCAGTGCATACGTGGCACGCTGGCGAAACAGTACAAGTGAACTGAGTTTCATCAGTTAGAACAAGCCCTAGTCCCAGGAGACCGGTAAGAGTGACCAGAATGTTGGAAACTCTGTAGGATCCCTTGACTTATTTTAAGCCTTTCCACTTTGAATTTATAATGAACGTATATCTTTGGGTTTATTTGTACAATGGTAGCTCCTCTTATTTCCTTAAGATTATTGCTGGTGACTTTTACTTGGTCTCGTATTCCTCTTTAACTACCAGTTGACAGACTTGCATTGAATTTTCTGATTTAGTCTTACCTTTTCACGGTGGGTCCATGCTGGTGGTTTAGGGAAGGTCCTTTTGTGACTTTTTAAAGACTAAAAGATTTCAGACTAGTTTCTGTTAAAATTACTTCTCAAGTGTGCTCCTTTACTACTTTGGATTATTTTTCTGGCATTGGACCACTACTACCCTAGAATAATCTTCACTGGCTGTATGTAGACTGCAATTAAACAGTACTGTACATATTACAATGTTATGTGCCAGGCACTGTACACACCAGTGAGCACGATAGACACGAACCTCATAATGCATTCTGATAACTGTATGGACTGCAACATTTTCTTAAATTATAACTTATTCTTAGAAGATTGATTTGAACGTAGCCAACTTTTTGTTTCTATGATGCATAGCCTTCACCTGGACATAGTTAATTTGCTGCAAAAATAATTGTATTTCAAACTAAAAACGAATTTGCTTTAAGTTTACTTAGCTGTTTTGAATTCTTTGTAGGTTAGACACTCTGAGCAAGAATTGACTGTGGACTAGTACGATGAGGTGATTCGTTCTAGGTTCTTCAGACAGCTGTACCCTTGACTCTTGAACAACATGGGGGCTAGGAGCGCTGTGTCCTGTGCAGCTGAAAATCTGTGTATAACTTTTGACTCCCCCAAAACATAACCATCCTCGGTATCCAGGGGGGATGAGTTTCAGAGACCCCGTGGTTACCACAATCTATGGGTGCTCAAGTCTCACATGAAATGGCGTAGATCAGTACATATAGTCGGCCCTCCGCATTTGCGGCCTCCCAACCATAGAGGTGTTTATTAAAAAACATCTGCGTATAAGTGGGCCTGTGCAGTTCAAACCCATGTTCAAGAATCAACTGTATTTAAAAAGTAGTAATTACCATTTGTTGAGCAACTATATGTCAAGGCAACAAACTATACAATATTATTTCACAATATTTATGATTTCAAATATGTTAGTTTATACAAAATTATCACTAATCTCTTTAATAACCCCGCCAGTTGGGGTCCTCTCCATTGACATATGAGGAAATAAGCTTAGAAAGTGTAAGTAATCTGCCCAATTAGCTCATGAGGTTTGTCTAGCTCCAAAGACTGCATAATGTCTTTTCCATTGCCTCTCTAGTTTTAATCTAGTTGTAAAAATATATTAATATTAATTCAGAAATAAAGCCAAATAATTCTAAAAGCTCTGTCTTTCTCAAGAAGAAGCACATAAGGAAATATTTATGTGGTATTGTTTTTTGTATTGTTTATGGTCATTGGTTTTTTTGCTTTGTTTTAGCTTACCAGAGATTTGTCAGGTAAAGTATTTTAGCTGAATACCAATTAAATGGTTTTATAGTTCTGAAATTCCGGAATAGATACATCATCCTGTGTTAGTCACATTTGGTTTATTAACTCTATAGCATCAATAAAGATGTCAAGTGTGAATTTGAATTTCTGAAAGCATTTCCAAGCTGTACTTATTAGGACCAGTGTCCTATCACTTTGAGCTCTAATTTTGCCAAATGAGGTAGTCTTGCCAAGAAACAATGGAAATCTGCAGAGACAGTTCTTTATGCAGACTTTCTCCTTTCCCTGCCAGGCTCCAGTGCTTTGGCTGACATCATGTATTGATGTTGAATTTTGTGCTGTTGTGAGTAGAACTTTACAGAATGAAATGGAAGGATGTTTTCCTAAGCTCTAGATGAATGACTGCTTCTTCGAGTTTGTTAAAGAATGGAATGTACAATGAAAATCTGACCTACTAGAGCTCAAAATGAGTTATTCCAAAAATAATTCCCAGTCTGTTTTCGCTTACTACCTTTTTTTGTCATTAAAATGTGAGATCATACCTGTATGTACACAAGTACATGTTACCTGTTACAAAGAGAGAAGGAGATGCAAAACTACGAGTGGATGAAGAGTAAGGAGAAAGTTGTATTATTTCAATTGTCTTTGAAATATGAGCCAATAGATTTTTGAAGAGCATCTGAATGCTTTTTGTCACAAACTAGTAAACAGCCACTTTGATTCTCCCTTACATTATCTCATTATACAGTGAGAAAACTGAAACTTGCAGCGATTAAAATACGTTGACTTGCCTAACTGAGCAGCTAGCTAACTGGTAGCTCTCCTAAGGAAGAGTGGAGCTGGGAACTTGATTCCCAATCTTTCTGATACCAGTCATGTTTCCTTAACCATTACACTCTCCTGCCTCACAGAGTAATGAGCAAATCAAGAGATTTGAGTAGTGAGGTAGGTCAGTGTGAATAGGAATGGAAGGGGCGATGGATGAGAAGAACGTGGGTGGCAGGATTTTGTTTAGTAGGTACCGTGTTTCCCCGAAGATAAGACTGAGCCAGACAATCAGCTCTAATGAATCTTTTGAAGCAGAAATTAATGTAAGACCTGGTATTATGTTATATTTATTATATATTATATTATATTATATTATATTTATTATAATATTACCCGGTCTTATATTATAGTAAAATAAGACCGGGTCTTATATTAAGTTTTGCTCCAAAAGATGCATTAGAGATGATTGTCCGGCCAGGTCTTATTTTCGGGGAAACATGGTAGCTGATTATGAGGGTCTAGAGTTCAGGAAAAGGTCCCCAGGGAAATAGATTTCGGAGTTGTCAGTGTTTAGGTAACCATTAAAACTTCCTGTTGTGGATGAGTTTATGCAAGAAGAATATGTAGAGGCTCTGTAGAGAAGAGTGTGAAGTTTAGAGCCCTGGGGATGCTTACAATTTAAAAAGGGGCAAACAGGAAGGAGAGCGGAGAGAATATTAGGGATAAAATGGGAAGAGCTGAATCACGGATGGGAAAGGAACAGTCTTCCCTGTCTAATTTCCCTCTTTGCTTCCTCTTCCTCTGCCCTTCCCTCATCTGCTCCCTCCTCTTCTGTCCCTTCTTCTGCTTCCTCCTTTACCATGAGCCACGCCTGTCCTGTTCTAGATATTGGGGAAATGGCAGTAAATAAATCATACAAAACTCCCTGCTGTTACAAAAGTTATTTTCTACTTGGGGAAGACAACAATAAACAAAAACAGTAAGTCAAATATATAATATGGTAGAAGGTGGTAAATGCTGTGGAGAGAGTGCCAGGGTGGGAGTGGGGGAGGACAGTTTTAAATAAGGTAGTTAGGGACGTCTTTACAGAGGTAGTGACACTTGAGTGCGGACCCGAAAGAGGTGAGGGAGCCAGCCGTCTTTACTTGGGTAAGGGGTGGGGGAAGTGGTGGGAAGAGTCCCAACAGAGGGAACAGCAGGAGTAAAAATCCTATGTTGGGCATGCCTCGTTGGTAAGAAGTAGCAAGAAGACCAGTGTGGCTGGGCCAGAGTGAGTGAAGGAGAGCACAGCCGATTAAAGTGGGGGACGGCAAGTTACTGTAGAGCCTCGAAAGATAATGTGAAATCTTGGCTTTTACTGAGCGAGACAGAAGCCATTCATGGACTGTCAGCTGTGTCCAGCATGGCAGGAGAGCAGAGTAAGACAGGTCAGAAAAGTGCCCCTGGATTTATGACCCGTTTCATTTGGTGAGGTATGCAGCCAGAGCTGTTGTAGGAACTGGGGATATGAACCAAAACAAGATAAAAATCTCTGTCCTTTTAATGCTTACCTTCCACTTCATAATGGAAGTTCTTTCTTTTTGATGTTCTTCTTTGCTAATTCTTGGCAGGATGTTGGTATTATGAGTGTGCAGTAGTGATTCTAAGAGTCTCAAATGGGTGCCTGGCAAGAGAAGCCTTCACCACGCACTTTCTGCTTTGGTAGCCATTGCCCTGTAGTGGTTGAGTAAGCACAACTGTTGGATAGAACTTCGTGGAAGGCCATTGATCTCTTCCTGTCCCTGAGGCCACTTTTCCCTCTTGGGACTAGATAAGTATCTGAATTTTCTGAATGTGATTCTGTGTATGTGTGATTTCCTTTGTTTTTCATTTCCTGCTTGGTAATCAGCTGAAATTTGAACTTCCTGTATAAGACCATTAGGTTACCTTTTTGTGCAGGCTCATAGTTGGCAACAATTCAACTAAATGGCCCTTAAAGTAATATGGGTGGCATTTTCCATCATCGCCATAGTGACCGCACCCTCCAATTTTTTCTACGTGTTCCATTTTCTTCTTTGTTTATTCTTTCTTTTCCCATAATGTTTTTCCCCTTCCCCATTTCCTTTTTGCTGTGGTGATACCTGTAATTAAAGGATCCTAACACTGTTTCTGCAGTGCTTTAGTGCTAGTGACCTGAAATAGTTATAGTTGCTTCCTAAATATCTGACTTAAAATATTTCCAAGAAAAAACTGGGGAAAATCTGTGGCAACATCTGTAAAGTACTTTCAGTTCCTTGGTGGAAGGGGGAAATAAGAAGCTGCAGTTGGTGTTTAGAAATTGGCTAAGTCTATAGTTTGAAATCTGTGTGCAGATGATTTTAGCGAAGAAAAAGATCCAATTTCCTTTATTTAAAAAAATTTATCATAGGATTTGCAGCAAAGGACAGAATAAACAGTGTATTTTCTCAGAAATTCTCTTGTTTTCTCCAGAACTTTAGTTTCAGTACTAAAATATTTTGGGATTATTTCAGATTAATGATCTTTGCTATATTGAAGTAGTCATGTAATGATTTTCTATTATATTTTCTTTATTTGAATATTATTTTGCATTTACTAAGGTAATGAACAATCCTCAGTTTATTATGGTTAAGATGGACTCTTTTTTTTTCTCTTTATACCATCTTAGTGAATGGCAACCAGTCTGACAAGCTTAACATCTTTAAGAAGGCTGTTTGTCCTTCCTTCCTTCACATCAGTTTTATTATCTCGCCATGAGCCTGCTGCTTTATCGTGTGTGTTGCAGCTTAGTCAAGCCCTTATCATGACTCTCCCAGGCACCCATAGAAAACTTCATTAGCCTCTTACCCAGTTACCCCACCACCAGTTTTTTTCCAGCTTAGCATTTTCTCCACATGGCCTTTGGAAAGATGCTCTTAAAAACCATATCTGGTCATGGGCGACTGTGCTTAAAATTCTGTTTGTATCAAAACTCATAGACACAGACAATAGTTTAGTGGTTACCAGAGGGTAAGGGGGGTGGGGGGAGGGAGATGAGGGTAAGGAGGATCAAATATATGGTGATGGAAGGAGAACTGACTCTGGGTGGTGAACACACAATGGGATTTATAGATGATGTAATATAGAATTGTACACCTGAAATTATGTAATTTCATTAACAATTGTCACCCCAATAAATAAATTTAAAAAAAAATCCTATCTTAACCTGGAAAAAAAAAAAAAAGAAAGGAAAGCTGTCCACATCCCCACTGCAATAAAGTCGCATGACATAAAAAAAAAAAAAAATTTCTGTTTCTATCCTTTTACTTACAGCACAGATGCTCTACCTTACCAGGTGTTTCTTTTTATCAGATAAAATGTTAAGTCCCTTCCCTTTTACATTATGTCTCTTGAGAATTCTGTATTTTCTCTTTATTAATCAAGACAATTTTGTTAATTGTTGCTTTCTACACTTATATTAGGAAAGCATAGTTTTGTCCATCTATAAAGGACATTAGAAAATTGAATTTGCTTTCAAAGTTCATGTGTCTCCTCCTTCCTTTCTCCATTTGGTCTTAACTAGACAGTAGTTTCACACGAGGGCTGCCAGGGCTCAACTTATCAGCTTAGCAGCACTAGTAATTCATTTGAGCACTTGTTTGCTTACTATTTGTCAAGCAGACTTGGAGTAAAGTATCTGACATTTATTATCTAACCTTACAGCAGCCGTGGAGGGGGAGATTCGATTTTTATTGAATGAATCGGTAAACTCTTTTCTGGTACTGTATATTTATGTGCATGTTTTTCCCATATTCTTCCAAGATGTGTGTGTGGGGTGTGTGTGTGTGTGTGTGTGTGTGCTCACACGAAATGCAGTTGTATGTTTTAAGGGGCCCCTAGTAACAAGCTCTTTAAAAAAATGGGAGGACTAGAGAAGCTGGGACTTTTAATGTTTGGAAAAAGAACATGAAGATAGAGAAGGAATCTACCCTAACGTGAGTCAAAACCTAGAGAAATTAATTTGCAGTTAAAGTTAGAAGGAATAGCAGTTGCATAAGAATGACCTGGTGAATGAATTAAAAATACAGATTCTTGATGTCCATCTTCTGAGAAGGTGAGTGGAGTTGAGGTGGGGCTTGGGATTTGTACTTTTGCAAAGCTTTAGAGGTGACTCAGATAAACAGCTGAGCTTTGGAACTTGTATCTAGGTAAACAAAATAAAAGCACTGACAAAGGGAACTTCAGGTAATTTTGGATGTAGAAATTAGGGGGAATCAAGAAACAGGCTTAGAGTGCTGGGAAGAGTATTTTTACCTGAATTTCCAATCTCAGTAGACACGCAGCCAGGAAGAACTGTGTGGTATCCAACTCTAGAGGAAGCGTGATTTTGTCCTAATTGGGGGTTTGGGTGGGAATAGAGGACTGAGTCCACACGTGTATTTTTTCTTTCAAAGCTGACTGTAATTGTATACCCTATTAGTAATTTGTCTACCTCTTAAAGTTTACTCATTTATTCATAAATTATTGCATAAGTATGGACTGTTCACCTATTGTGTAGGGAAAAGGTGGCAGAGAAAAATGGGGGACAGTATAACATTATTAAAGAAGAATTCTATGTAATGAGTCCCTTGGGTGATTTCCGCAAAAGAGACCACTGGTACGTTGTGGGCAACTTCTGTTTTTCCCCATGGGGAATTTCTCTGTGGCAGTTCACGGTGGTTCAGCAGACATTGATTGTATCAGATGCTGTACTAGCCATTAGGGAGTCAGACATAAATAAGAGACAGTCCTTGTCCTTGGTATGCAACAGCCTTAGCTGGAGAGATGGACACAGGAGCCGATACTTTCCTTACAGTGTAGGAACTACTCTCAAGTGATGGAGGGGGAGATTTTTAAAATATTTAGGCTATAAATTGGTAGGAATTGGTGATTAATTGAATATTGGGGGTCAAGAAGAAGCCGTAGGGTGATTCCCAGGTTTCTAGTGTGGGCGACGAGATGAAGATGGAGTAACATTAACTCAGATCAGAAATGTGGAATTATTTATGAGTGAGGAGAAATGGATTTCATTTTCAGTGAGCTTAACTTGACTCTTCAGACATCCAAGGTGGAGCAGTATAGCACAGTGGGAAGGTATTCCAGCCCAGGAATCAGAGCTACAACACGGGGTTGTATCTGTACTAGTCCACGTACTAGCTGTTACTAGCTGTATGACGCTGAGATATTTAACTCATCTCCCTCCCTAAGGCTCAGTTTCTGTGGGCAAAGCAGCAGTACTTACCACACAGGAGGTGTGAAAATTAAAAGAAATAATGTAGGTTAAGAACTTGTCATAGTACTGGGCGTATATAATAAGACCTCAGTACTATGTGAGGAATAATATATGTATAGCAGCAGACAGTTTAAACTTGAGAGAGATCAGAGCTGGACATATGGTTCGGGAATTCATTAATGTATGGGCTAAAACAATGCCCGTTGGGTAAGAGTAGAGAATGGAGCCCTGAGGAATAATAGTAACGAATAGGCGATGAGCAAAACGGTTACAATCCTAATGAAACAGGTGTGATTGTTTTGCATGTAGAGAATTGTGTGCCTGACAGAGACTCATTTAAAGAGCACAACAAGGACTATTTATGACCTTTTAAAAATCCTCAGATTTAAAAACTTCAGGTGGAGTTTTTAAAAAAACAAAAACACACTGTAGTGTCCTTACAGCCAAGTCTAGTATAAAAGTCGTAAACAATAGTTGATCCCAATTGTTTCACAAGTATTCAAATTTAAGTTTTAATTGGAAGTGTGTAGTATAATGAAGTTAGATTTTTATTTAAGGAAGAAATGGTCATAAACTATGAAGTAATGTCGATCTCCAAGAGAAATCTTTTATTCCCCCTTCCGCCTACCCCCACTCTTCTTCAAGCCACCCCCCCATGCACTCCAGTTCAAGCCCTTATTTCCCAGTCTGATTGTATAGGACACAGCTCCCTGGCCCATGCTGATATTATGAGTTTTGTGCTCCCCCGGAGCGGAGGCAGTCATTCGCCAACTCACGGCAGCCTACCCTGGGAAAGCTGTTGTTCACAATCTTAGCTGTAAAGGGCGCAATTCACGGGCCCATGTGGGAATCGGATCTGGCGACCTCAGTGTTAGGAGTGCGGTGCTCCAACCACCCGAGCCACCGGGCCAGCCCTCTGAGAAATCTTCATTCAGGTTTATGAGAAGGAAGTTTTCCTGTTGTCTTAGGATGTGTGATGATCTGATAGCTTTTGTATGTCAAATCAACTATCAGACCTGTAGAGATACAATCAGATTGTATCACTTAAGTTTCCAGAAGAAAGTGTTAAAACTCAATTCATTGCAAATAAAGTTTCACATCAAAAACTAATATTTTAATTTTACATTTAAATTTTAATTTATTTGAAACATGTGTTATGATAAGTAAAAAACTTCCTATGTAATTAAATTTCTCGGGGTGGCGCTAATTGGCCTTTTACATGGTAGTTATTATTTTGGAAATCATAATTTCAAAATGGGGGCATTTTTTTTCTTTAAATTGAGTAAGGGAAAAATGTATATGGGGGAGGTATACAATTAATGAAATAATGGTTAGCTCTCTGTTTCGAAGACATACACAATTTAAGGCACTATCTACAATATACTACTATAGCTGTGGATTGAAAATGTTAAGTTGGTAATAGTTATTTTCCTTTTATCTCCCCATAAGAATGGATAGTGATAAATACTGTTTCTTCAAAATAGTAGTCCCCTGCACATCCTGGCCAACTCGAACCCATTGTCCAGGGGCAGCCTCGTGTGTGTGCGGGGCGCATGTGTGTGTGTGTCTACTCTTCATAAAGATGCACTGTGTACTCACTGCCTCAGCCACTAAAGGATGCAGACGCTCCACGTGATGTAATCTGTGCCAGGGAATTCAGAGCCACTAGGAAATACAAAGCTAAGAGTTGAAGTAACTGATTAATTTTCTGAGGATTCCTGTTAAGGAATCAGTGAGCCTTGAAGAATGCTTAGTACTTAGCTAAGCAGAACAGACTGTTTTAGAAGGGAGAACAGTCTGAATAGAATAGAAGCACAGAGCTGGACACAAAACATTGCCCTGGGGGAGTGGTGAGGAGAATAAGTCGGAGTTTTCAACCATTTAACTATGTCCTGATCTAATTTTTCTGGTAGTTTACTTCTATAACTCTGTAAAAAAAACCTTATTTATGTATTACTTGACTTACCAACTTGAAATAAAATACATTGATTCTTGGAGACAAAAAGCATTTTTGCTTATTTATACCACACCTCTCCTTCCTGTTCCCCTTAATATTTGTGTTAATATTTTTACACACGGGGGTCTTCTCTGTTGGTTATATTTATAACAAAATAGTGCCTATGTTATTTGTCACTTATATATTCCCTAACATATATGAAATTAATATTCAACATTAAATAAACTCATGTTTTTGAACAGAAGGAGGAATAATTTTGAAAAGGGAACATTTAAATCCTAGAAGAACAGAAAAAGAATGTATACTATTTTTGAGATGAGAACTAACATCTTTTTCTTTTTCAGGTGGAGCAAGTGAAATTACTAGACCGATTCAGTACCAGCAACAAGTCATTAACAGGAACCCTGTATCTTACGGCCACGCATCTATTATTTATAGACTCTCAGCAGAAAGAAACCTGGGTAAGGATGTCCTCTGTTGTACTGTTTACCATAATTATCATAATGGACTTGGTCTGCTGCTGTTTTATTTTGAACGTGTACATACAATTTCAGTCATTCGTTACCTATGTCAACCAAAACTTTTTCACTCACCTGATCACTTCTACCCTCCTTCCTAATAAAACAATGATACCATGTAGAATACCAGAAAAACTCTTTTGTAGAATGCCAGAAAAACTCTTTTTATCTATATAAATAATTATTAAATACCTACTGTTCCTTTTAATTTTTAAAATTCTAAGTAATGTAGGTACATGTTAACAGATCAAATGGCATATTCCACAGTAATTTTATACCACATTGCAATGAAAGTGTTTAACTTTTTTTTTTTTTGCTAGTACAAACAATGCAGTAATGGATATTTTGTATATGTTTCTTCCTGTATATGTGATAGAGTTTCTCTGGGATTATTTGCTTGGGAGTAAAATTACGGGGCCTTGGATAAGTGTATATTCAACCTTAGTAAGTATGGCACCTCTCCAAAATGATTGTTTCAAAATGTTCTCAGTAGAGTGTGACACATTGTTCAGTAACTTCGATATTGTCAACTGTAACATTTTTGTCTATTGGGTGGATGTGTAATTGTGATTTTAATTTGTTATACTTTCAGGTATTTTGGCTTTAGGTTTCCTTTTCTTTTTCTGTTGAGTTGATTGTCCTGTTATTGATTTTTCTGAGTTCTGGTTTTTAGTGTTTTGTCAGGTGTATGTGTTGTAGATTACTTCTAGTGTGTGGCTTGTCTTGTGTGTGTATGTCTTTTAAAGTTTAAAATTTTAGCATAATAGATTTTTCATTTTTTCTTTTATGGTGTATGCTGTTTTGTGACTTAAGGAATCTTTCCCTACATCAAGGTCATAGAGATTCTCCTATTTTTTTCCTAAAAGCTTATGTTTTGTATTCGAAGTATAAGTTGTTAATATAATTGAGAAATATTTGGGTGGATGGTATGGCATAAGGATTCGTTTTTATTTTACCTTATTTGTGCATAATTGGCGCCATTTATCATTTTACTCCATTAATGTGTAATGTCCATTACTGTCCATTACTCCACTAATGTGTAATGTCACCTCTATCATAAATAAGTGAGGATCTGCTTTTGAGCTCTCTATTCTGTTCATTTGGTATTTTGATTGCACCGTACCAATAGCACACTGCTTTATTGACTATAGCTTTTTTATGAGTCTTGATAGCTCTCTTTGATTGTAGTCTCTTGATTTCCCTAGGTAGGCATCCACTTGCTATGTGATTGCAGTAAGTTAAGATCCTTCCCTGAGATGTTGATCTTGGAGAGGTTGTATTTCCCAGCGGCTCTTCCAGTATTTGCCCAGGAAGTGCCAGGAGTCTCACTTAGTAAAGTCTCACCTTGTAAAGTCGGCTTATATTCTCATCCACTCTACCTATCCTCCCTTTGTCTGCCCACCTTAATATCTTCTCTGTGTTATCCATCTGAAGCTACAAGTGAACGTTTGCCACACAGCTCTTCTTTTCAGATGTTGGGTATCACACTCCCTGACTTGAGCTTGTACTACAGGGCAGCAATAATCAAACAGTATGGTATTGGCAGAAAAACAGACACATAGACCAATGGAATAGAATTGAAAACCCAGAAATAAACCCACATAAATATGGACTGATAATTTTAGACAAAGGAGCCAAAAACATGCAATGGAGGAAAGACAGCCTCTTCAATAAGTGGTGCTGGGAGAATTGGAAAGCCATGTGCAAAAGAATGAAACTGGACTGTTATCTGTCATCATGTACCAAAATTAACTCAAAATGGATCAAAGACTTAAGCATAAGACCTGACACAATAAACTGCATAGAAGAAAACATAGGTACTAAACTTATGGACCTTGGGGTCAAAGAGGAGTTTATGAATATGACTCCAAAGGCAAGGGAAGTAAAAGCTAAAACAAATGAATGGGACTGTATCAAACTAAAAGGCTTCTGCACAGCAAAAGAAACCATTGACAAAATAAAGAAGCAACCAACCGAATGGGAGAAGGTTTTTGCATACAGTGCCTCCAATAAGGGGCTAATATCCAAAATATATAAGGAATTCATAGAACTCAACAACAAAAAGCAAACAACCCAATTGAAAAATGGGCAGAGGACCTGAAGAGACATTTCTCCAAAGAGGACTTACAAATGGCAAATAGACATATGAAAAAATGCTCAACATCACTAATCATCAGAGAAATGCAAATGAAAACCACAATGAGATATCACCTCACCCCAGTCAGAATGGCTATCATCAACAAGACAAATAGTAACAGGTGTTGGAGAGGCTGTGGAGAAAAAGGAACCCTCATACACTGATATTGTATGTCAACTATAATTTTATATATATGTCTAATTTTATATAATATATATAATTTCATATATATATTATATATATATAGTTACGGGATATGGAGTTCAGCATGGGAAGGAGCTTTATGTACTCAAATAGACAGTTTTTCAAATAATTTTGTTAAAAAGAAATTGCAGTATAGTATGAATGGTATGATACTATTTGTGTAAAGATACATTATATATATGTATGTTATATGTATATATAATATATATGTTATATATATTTATATATATAAAACATTACACAAATATATCTATGTGTGTATATATATGTGTGTATATACTGAGGGTACCAAAAAATGTATACACATGACTTGTATTCATTTTTCGTTATCAGTATATATTAAGTGTTACAACTTTAATACAGTTTTCTCCTTTCTTAAAATGTGTATACATACCAGTTATGTATGGCTATCATCAACAAGACAAATAATAACAAATGTTCAAGAAGCTGCGGAGAAAAAGGAACCCTCATATACTGTTAGTGGGAATGCAGACTGGTGCAGCCGCTATAGAAGGCAGTGTGGAGGTTCCTCAAGAAATTAAGAATAGAATTCCCATATGACCCAGCAGTCCCTCTCCAGGATATCTACCAAAAAAATCTGAAAACATTTATCCCTAAAGATATATGTGCTCCAGTGTTCATTGAAGCTTTTTTTACCAAGACATGGCCAAGACATGGAAACAACCAAAGAGTCCTTCGATAGATGATTGGATAAAGAAGTTGTGGTATATATACACAATGGAATACTATTCTGCCATAAGATGAAATAGTGCCATTTGCGACAAAATGGATGGATGTTGAGATTATTATGCTAAGCGAAATAAGTCAGACAGAAAATGTCGAAAACCATCTGATTTCACTGATATGTGGGATATAAAACAGAACGGCAAGGGAATAAGACAAACAAACAAAATCTCATAGACACAGACAATAGTGGTTACCAGAGGGTAAGGGGGGAGACGGGTGGTAGATGAGGGTGATAGAGGGAGAACTGACTCTGGGTAGTGAACACACAATGTGACATACAGATGATGCATTACAGAATTGTACCCTTGAAACCTGTGTAACCTTATTAACCATTGTCATGCCAATAAACTTTAATTAAAAAAAATGCTTTCTTATCAGTATGTACCCACATGTCTGTTATGAATGAAGTCCTTTCGTTATTAGATCCATAGAAATGAACACTTTAGTTCTAGAAGGGGCCTTTTATCTTTTTTTCTTATTTTACAGATGATTATTTTTTTAAGATCGCATAACTAGTGTCAGAGCCAGGTCCCTTTATCATTCCCTTCCTGTAAATAATTTTGGGTCTTAATTGGAATATTACAGTGGCTTGTTGTCCTTAATTCTCTATTTAGATATTACTATTAATTAGATCATTTTGAGTAGCTTGGCACAGATCTGCTAATACAAGTTTTCATAGTGCTAGATCTTAGCCACAAGTATGAGCTACATATGTGTGCTTAATTATCTGTGTTACATATACTTTTAATTTCCTAGGACTTCTCTCGTTAGTCTTTTCTTCAAGCTTTCCTTGATTATTTTATGTATTTAATCTTGCATGCAAACTTTATATAATTAATATTTATAATATAATCATTTCTCACCCTGCCCCCCGCCATACACACACACACACACACACACACACACACACACACACAGCAGGTTGGAATTTTTTACTGGTAAATTTTTAGATCAATTCGGGATGTATTGATCTCTTGCCATGATTGAGTTTTATCATCCAGAAACCTGCTATAACTTTAAGATCTTTTATTTTCTGGAAAAGTGTGCTATAATTATTTTACATATAGGAATGGTATTAAGAAAAGGAAAACGTTTTTTAATGGTAAGCAGAATATGGTAGTAATACATGAGAATGAGAATCATGTTTAAAATGCCAACAAGTGCTGAGTTTGTAATAGGACATTATATTCTTTCATTCAATAAGCATTTATTGTGATAGAGGAGGTATCAGTAATGACATCTATATTTCTGGTTTGGCCAAATTCTAAGTTCGAATGTGTAATATATAATATTTGAATTTTTTTTTTTATTTGAAAAGGTTCATTATAATGTTCCTGGTACTGTATGAGATGCTGGAGCTATAATGGTGTTCAGTTTACTTATAGTATTGCTTCTTACGAAGTTCCTAAAATCTAGCTAAGAGACATAGATATTCACTACATAACGAATTACACATGTACTAAGTGTAATGAAGGAAAAGTGTAGGTTGACACTGTATAAAATAATGTAGGGAGCCTAACTTACTTGAGAAGGGCTGCGGGGATTGTCACGCTATATACATCCTTCTCAGTGATGAGTTTTAAGCAAAGGCCCAAAATAATACTAGAAGTTCCTAGGTGAAGAGCTAGAGCTACAATATCTTGGATAGTAGGAGCAACTCAGAGTGTGTGTAAAGGAACTTGGTTCATTTGAGGAAGCAAAAGAAAGCTATTGTCACTAGAACTTAGTGATGTAGGGAGGGGCTTGAAATGAGGCTAGAAAAGGGAAATAGTCCACTGCCATGCCACCCTGAGTGCAGCTAAGCAGGGTCGGGCCTGGTTAGTACTGAAGGGGAGAAGTGGGAAATAATGTGACTAGATTGCTTTTTTTTTTTTTGATTGTTTTTTAATGATCACTCACCTACCTTGTAGAAAACAGATGGGGGAGGGGAGTAAAGAATGACTATAGAGTATTTAGGAGACTATTTATAGTAATTCAGGTGAGAAAGAATGGGAACATTGCAGCTAGGGGAGTGACAGTGGGGAAAGAGAGAAGCAGACAACTTACAGAGACATTTAGGGAATGTACTTCGCAGGTTTGAGGGTGTATTGAACATGTGGAGTGACGGAGGAAGTGTCGGGACATTTCTTACTTGGGGATTGTCATTTAAAATTTTTGTTTCTGAGTATGTAGTGTATAACATTTGAGTCTTTATTTGAAGAGGGCTTTTCTAACATTTATGCACTGTGGAAGAGAATATTTAGTGCTTTTTATAATGCTGATCACGTGTTTTTTTCATGCTATAGATATTGCATCACCATATTGCCTCAGTAGAGAAACTGGCTTTGACGACTTCTGGATGCCCACTTGTGATTCAGTGCAAGAACTTCAGGATTGTGCATTTCATTGTTCCCAGAGAAAGAGATTGCCATGATATTTACAACTCTTTGCTACAACTTTCAAAACAAGGTACTGTTCTTAGAGACCAAAGCTTACTCGCTCAATTGTGAGATGGATTATCTAAAGTACTTTATTTAATATCTCAGTACTGTTGTTTTATACTTTAAGTTACTCTTAAGTCAAGTTCTGTTCTAAAAAATTTGGCCTAAGAGTAATTGGAAACTTACGATCTGAGTTGTAAGAATAGTTTCCAAAGGACAAAGTAAGCATTTATAGTATAGCCTTTTTTTTTTTTTTTTGAAGTATCCCACAACCAATGGGAGTGACTTGGAAATTGAGTACTAAATGAACTGTTAAGGAAGGTCAACCTCCTCTGGTAGCAGCGGGACTGATAGATTCTAATACACTTAATTGACTGGCGTGGAACATAAAGGAGATGAGCAGAGAGAATAGAGAGGGTGAATCCAGTATACATAGTCGCGGTAGGAGTGAGAGAGATACAGGCCCTGATGAGAAATCTTATCACTGCCATGCCTTAGGGATCTGGCGGCTTCCTTTCCCCTACATGACTTGAATTACATAGACCCCCCTCCAGGGAGACAAAGGACGTTAGTTACTGGATGTTACTTTGTTTTATTTGAACACCTGGATTGCAGTGGTCTAGGGGCAGGTGTTCGTTCACTCTTCTCTCCTGACACATAAAGCCTGTAACATTTATCCCATTGTCCCAAGTTAAGCCAGATGCTTCTGTGACTGCAGGAGCTGATTGTTGTTCAGAGGTCAGTTCTCTCTGGACCTCTGTGCATTGCCATTTCAGGTCAAAATTGTACTATAGGAATGCATACACAATTTCATGTTCTATATGCCACCTCGAGTTCTCATTACAGCATTATTAGTCTATTTTATATCTCATTTGGGAAAAGTGGTGGGTGCAAAGTATCTATTTGTGTCTTTAAAATTTTACTTTTCAGAAAAGGAAATGTGGCAGTAGAGTACTTAATGTATAAGTCCAATTGTATTATTTACTAGCTTTAACTGACAATACAAATTGACTCTCAGATCGACATGTGTGCCTTTATGTATAATCATTTGCATCAAACAACTGAGAAAATACTAAGTTAAAATATATTTGGGTATTAGGCTTCTCTGAAGATTTTAAAGAAAAAAGGGAGGAGTAAAACTGGAAAATACTTTTATTTGTAGTGAATTAAGCCTCATAAGTTACATTTTAACGTTTGTGTATTTTATGCACCACAGGAAAATATGAAGATCTCTATGCATTCTCTTATAATCCCAAGCAAAATGACTCAGAACGACTACGAGGCTGGCAGCTCATTGACCTTGCTCAGGAATATAAGAGGATGGGAGTGCCAAATTCAAACTGGCAGTTGTCTGATGCCAACCGGGAATACAAGGTAACTTGGCGACTTTCTGGGGAAATTCAGAAAATGTTAGTACCAGACAGCACCATAGTAGCGAGTTGTCTCTGTAAATTTTACAGTTTTTTAAAGGTGGTTTTTAACCTCATGGTTGAGCGATGCATGGAATGGTTATGTTTTGTTTGATTTTTTACAGATTTGTGAAACTTATCCCAGAGAACTTTATGTTCCCCGAATAGCAAGCAAACCAATAATTGTTGGTAGTTCCAAGTTCCGCAGCAAGGGAAGGTTCCCAGTCCTTTCCTACTACCATCAAAATAAGGAGGTACGAAGCTTTCTTTCTGATTTTACAAATGTAGTATGGTGTAAGTATCCGAAAGAACACTCATGTTTACATTAAGAGGTTGTTATTATAATGTTGCTAATAGAGAAGTGCTGGCTTTTCACTTAATTACATTTTCAAACTTTTAAAACAAAATTACCCTGAATTATAGAAATTTGTATACTTGTCATCCCCCACCCCCATTCTTTCCTTCCTTCCTTCTAGTAGTGACTTGAAAATAATGAGGTTAGTGAACAGATCGGTTCTGCTCCTTGCCTGTGGTTCTCTTTTGATCCTGCCTATGTTGGGGGAACCAGATAGTTTTGACAAGCCAACCAAGTACTTAGAAAAGGGAGAGAACCAAAGGTATTTCAGGCTCCCATTTTAATAGTAAGCTCTTCAAATTGGAAGTGTGTTTTGCAATATGAAGAGATGGAGGAGGCATCTTTGTACTGAGATGCTGTAATAGGGATTGCCCATTACAGTAAAATTTACCTTTGTAACAGTAGGCTGGGAGGTACTATATGTTAAATGCTGTATGTGCATGAAATCCGCTTGCTAGCTTTATAAGATGGACTCTGCTAATTACCTGTAACTGTCAAATGGGGAACTATAGTTCAGAGAGGGTAAGTCACTTTTTCTGTATCTCACAGCTAGTAAGTGGAGCAGTTAGATGCCATTTCTGACTCCCAGTTTTTTGTGACCTGATTTTTTTTTTTTTTCCTCAGGAAGCTTTTAGAATTTGCTTTCCCCCGAGTGTTCTGAAATTTCAGAGTGATGTGCCTTGGCATATTGTTTTAAATTCTATATGGAAACTCAGATCTCAGTTTCAGGAAGTTGTTTCTCTATTTCTTTGGTAACTTCCTCTCTCCTATTAATTCTCTCTCTCTCTCTCTCTCTCTCTCTCTCTCTCTCTCTCTCTCTCTCTCTCTCTGTTGCTTGACAAATGGGCTTCCTATCATAAATCTCCATTTTCTCTTCAATTTTTCATCTCTTTCTGTTTCCTGGAAGATTTACTTAATTTTACTCGACCCTATAGCCAATCCATCTCTTACATCCTTTTTCTTTTTTTTTTTGCTACAGTGTTTTAAAGTCTAAGAACTCTTTTCTGTTTTAGATAGTTTTCTATTCTTGGATATGATACTTAGTTGTCTGAAGATGTTAAGGATTTTGAAAAAATTCTTTGCTCCCCAGTTAGTTATCTGTTTGTTCAGTTTCTTTTTTCTGTTTGTTTTTCCCGTCCTTTAAATATCTGATTCTTGGCTGGCCTCTCATTTAAGAGTGAGGTACTACAAAGCTCTTTAGAAGTTTGTTTGTGTGTCTGAGAGATCTCTATCTTTGGATTCTTCCTGTTGTAATTTTCATCCCAATGTGTGGTAAGTCTGGCCAGAATCCAAGTGTGGGAGGAAGAGGGAGGGGACGATCTCACATTTTGTTATATGGTACTTAATCCTCCTGAGTTAGGGGGTACAAGGCTTCACCTTCACCACAGCTGTGCTTGTTGTCCAGTCTTCAGGTTAATCCTCTTCATAGAATAAACTTTGTCTTCCGGATGAGGGAAAATCTGGGAGTCTTGTACAGACATTCACCCATTTCTGCTGTGTTCAGTTATACCCCCACTCAGGCTTTCAGAGGTACCGAATCCTGAGCTCTTCTGGGATTTTTGCTGCTCAAAATTCCTTGCTTCGTACGGACTCATAAATGGTTTGGCAGCTCTCTGTTGTGGTACATCGGCTATTGTCAATCTGCTTTCATTTCCCCAAATTTTATTGACATCTCTATTTTTGTATCCTTTCCTATTTTCTTTGAACTTTTTGTATTACACATATTAAATTTCTTTATTAGAACTTTCAGTTGAGTTTCAGAAGGGAGCAAGAGGTAAAAAGTAAAACTTTAAACAGAAGTTCCTAATCTAGTTTTCAAAACAAAGTCGTAAGGAGTTATGGCTGGTTATGGCCTCTGTTTGACACACCCATGTTTGTATAAATTTTCTGTTGGAAATCTGGGCTGAAAATAAATATTCAATGCCCAACTTAACAAATCAGGAAATAGGTCTGAAAAAATTTAATAAAGCAATCCTCATTTTCCTCTATTAAATTTTTATGTGTTTTTTTGTACGTCTGAATTTAAAATGTATAAATGTGTAAATTTATATATACTTTTTCCCCCTTAATGATACCATGTTTGGAATGATCTTTTATTTAAGACTTTAAACAACAGTAAGTATCTAACCCAACATTCACTACTACTTATAAATACTTTTGCGTTCTTAGATTGACTAAATTTTAACCCAAATTTGAATTGAAGCTCATTTTATATAAATATTGCTGATTTCTAATTAGAGCTCTGAAAGCCTTTGGAAAGTAAAAGTTCAAAGGTTGCTTGCTATTTAAAAAATGCTGTTCTACATTTATTGACTGACATCTTACTTGAACTTGGGTTAAAAGTATCTTGTTATCTAGGGCACAGAATGCAAGTATCTTAGTAGGTTACGTGATAGAGAATCGACCAGGTGTTGCTTCTAAGGAGCTAAGATTTTTTTCATCAAACCCGATAAGGAGGTATTAGGTTTCTTAGAAGAGAATATTGGAAAAAATTAAGTTACATCAGGATATTGAAATAGTATTTAATTCAAATAGGATTTCTAATTGTCCTGCCAACTTTTAAACAGATTGCACATTTGATTTTAACTTTTTTTCTTCTAAGCATTTTTTGAGACATATTTTAGACATCTTTGGATGATGTTTTTTTCTGTCTTCTTAAAATTAGGCTGCCATTTGTCGATGTAGCCAACCACTGTCAGGATTCAGTGCCCGGTGCCTGGAGGACGAACATTTGCTACAAGCCATTAGCAAAGCCAACCCAGCCAATCGCTATATGTATGTCGTGGATACCAGGCCCAAAGTATGTGTCTTGACTACAGTACAGTCTACTAGTTAATTATCTTTGTTACTTTAATTATTAAAGAGTTGATCAACTTATCCATATTTAACATATCAGAATCTTAGTTTTACATTAACCGAGGCTAATGATACTAAGAAAATCAATCTTTTAAAGGATACCAACTTAGGAGACCAATTTCCCAGTAACCCAAACAGTGATTTTTTGGGTTTTCTGATATTTTCTGACTATACACACATACACACACACACACACACACACACACACACGCACATATGTTTTGGAAAGCTGTTTCACTGAGAACTATTGATGGTGTATCAGTATCATGTTATTGTGAAGAAATACTAAATAGTGTGTGTGTGTGTGTGTGTGTGTGTGTGTGTGTTGTGAAAATTAGAAATTCTTATTTTTTTTTTGTAGAATTTTTAATTGGCAAAACACTTCGTGTTAAAATAATGGACCTTAATTTGAAATATTCAAGAAAAAAAGGAAAACAGTTAAAGTCAACTTAGGAAACATTGCACTAGAGAATTATAAATAGTGAACAGGAAATAGTTGTTTTGTTAGGCATCTATTATGTAAGGTTAAATTTATTTTTTTTTTAAGTTAAAGTTTATTGGGGTGACACTTGTTAGTAAAGTTACATAGATTTTAGGTGTACAATTCCGTAATACATTATCGATATCTTACATTGTATGTTCACCACCCAGAGTCAGTTCTCTTTCCATCACCTAAATTTTTATCATTGGGAGAAATGTCACAATTCCTTTTTCTTTTCATAAATATGGTTAAACAACCGATTCATTTAAGGATCCTGAAACGAAAGTAATTAAAATCCTCAATGGTAGTAGCTAACATGACTTTTAATTTTTATTATAGCATCGTATGCAGAGCTGGTGGGCTACACAAAAGGACATTGGCAGAATTATAGTGAGGATTTCTTCAAAAATCTGGAATGATGAGAAAATAAGAGAAAGCGATGAGAAAAAGCGAGTGAGCGATATAGACCACAATTTTAGGCAGCTTTGTTGAAAGGAGTGATAGCTGTATCAGAAGTAATTCTCATCATTATGCAGTCTCACAAAAGATAATGGAGAAAACAAAAAATACGATTAATTTGAATAAATTAAGGAATATTAAAATTTAGAAACTGATAATTTGATAATGTTTTGTTAAGACTTTCTTAGAAGTCAAGTGCATTAGTAATATCTCTTGTAAGAAAATTTTTGTTTTACTTGTATAATGTAGGTGGATTAATTGTTAGACCTATTTTTAGGTGATATTAGATATAAAAGATGATTGTAATGCAAGACTTTCTGAATATAAGATCTGAGGGCTGTTTGTTTCTCACGAATCTCTTATTTGTGTAATTGACTTTTACAGAGAAAGTATATCTTTGATTGTTTTGTTTTAGTAGTTAAACTTAAGTAATAGTACTGTAAAATTTTTAATATCTAACTCTTACCTTAGTCGTCATAGGTGCTGAATAATTAGTGAGTTGGTAAATAAAATTTAACTGTATTTGGTACCAACCTGGGCCCCAATCCTCTGAATGAAAAGCTCCTTTTTATTCCTAAAATTTAGATTGTTTCATCTGAGTTTATAAGAATATTTAGTAAATTGTAATAAAGTACTATATAAAATCCTAGCCTGAAAGAATTAAACATGACAAACCTTAAACCTTAAGTGAATCTCTGCTAGTATTTGATGTAAAAATTGAAGATCATGGGCCTCCAGGCAATCTGCTTTCTCTCTCGAGATCCGTTTATTTTTGGTCCAATTCTTGGAGCTGTGTCAAACTAGCAGATTATACGCCTTATTATATACTGTGTGGGCCTCCAGTGGTCTCTAATACGGATAACCTCAAATAATCTGACGTATATCTCAGATCTGATCTTCAGGGTCCCTCTGGCTTTCTGAATGACCAAGTGCTCCAGGCCTGTTCTGAGGTGAATCTCATAGGTTCAGTCTGGAAAAGAAAAACTACCCAGCTCTGAATCATTAGGGTTTACGTAGGAGATACTTCTTTTTAAAAATTTTGATGTATTACAAATACATGGAAAAGTGAGTAAAAACTAAGTGAATCAGTTTTATGAAGTGTTTGTGGAGACTTGTCTGACTTTTCCATTATATAGCAATCACGTTGTTACTTTACAGTATCTTTCTTCACTATTATTAACTATTAATTAATTATAATTAAAGGCCTTTAAGCAGAGGAAACAGTAACTTGCTTAGACTTCCTTTTTACTTATTAAAAAATGGTAGCACGTTTAGTTTTGATGAGTTCCTTTAAACTCTCTGCTAGCTAAAATGTAGTTTATTTGGTGTTTTCATGATATTTTGGTAAGTTAAGTTAAAAGATAAAAACAATTTGTCTCTAAATTTCTGAAATGTATATTTTTAGCTGAATGCAATGGCCAACAGAGCAGCTGGAAAAGGTTATGAAAATGAAGACAACTATTCTAATATTAGATTTCAGTTTGTTGGAATTGAAAACATTCATGTCATGCGGTCCAGCCTTCAGAAATTATTGGAAGGTATGATTATTGCTTACCTTCTAGTCAGCTTTGTTCAATAGAAATACAATGCTAGTCAAACATAAAATTTAAAGTCAAATTTAAAATGATGTAATTCAAAATTTTCTAGTACTCACATTTTAAAAAGTAAAAAGAAATAGTTGAAAATAATTTTAATAATATACTTAACCTGACATATTAAAAACATTAACATATGATCAATACAAAAATTAGTAACGATATGTTTTACCTTTTGTCTTTAAATCTTAGAAATTGACCAGTGTGTATTTTACACTTACCACAGTACATCTCATTTTGGACTGCCTACATTTCAGGTGTTTAATAGTCATATTTGGGTAGTAGCTACTCTATTGAACAGTATAATTCTAATGGTTTTACAAAAAATTGCTATTGTTAGATAGGTATTCTTGATTAGTCAGTACAGTTAAGATTAATTTATGACAATGTTCCATTTAAATAGTAAGGTATCTCTCTAGTCATGGTGTGGAATTTTAAAAATTTAAAACAGCAGTCTATTTTAATTAAACACTTGTGCTACAAGTTTTTTAAAGGAAGAGATACCATGTTTCCCTGAAAATAAGACCTAGCTGTACAATCAGCTCTAATGCGTCTTTTGGAGCAAACATTAATATCAGACCCGGTCTTATTTTACTATAATATAAGACTAGGTCTATAATATATAATATAATATATAATATAATATAAAATTATAATGTAATAAATACCGGGTCTTATATTAATTTTTGCTCTAAAAGACGCATTGAGTTGATTGTCTGGCTAGGTCTTATTTTCGGGGAAACATGGTAGGAGCGTTTTTTAAAGCACAGACAGACAGAAAAGTGTAACAAAAAAGTCAAATTACTGAGCTTCTGATAGCATCTGTTCTTTTATAAAGTCCTGCCCATTTATTTTGTCCTCTTCTCTCCTTCCCCAGTTCACTCACCCAGAGATACCTTGAATAGGAGGAGTGGAGACTCTAGCCCATTCTAATTGAAATGTTTTCCCCCCCTTTTCAGTCAATGGTACCAAAGGCCTTTCTGTCAATGATTTCTACTCTGGTTTGGAGAGCTCAGGATGGCTTCGCCATATCAAAGCTGTCATGGATGCTGCAATCTTCTTAGCCAAAGTAACTCTTCATCGCTCATATTTGGTTTGGGGGTTTATAATGGTTGGGAAGGGATGGATTTATTCTGTTGGGTGTTGGTATCTTTTTTAGTCAGATAACTTGTATTATGTTTTACCTCTTTAATGAAGTTCTTACTCTGAGCTTCAAAAATAAGTAGCACTTCATGTAGGGACTTAAAAAGAAATGCCCGAACACTTTGAAAAGGTATTTTTGTCTTTGTTTGTTTGCTTTGTGTTTTGTTTTGTTTTTTGGAAATTATGCTGTGGTGACATTATTGCTGCAGTCCTAGCTCTTCTTTATAATGCAGTACTTAATGGTTTGAGTAGAACTTACTGATTCACTTAAAATGGATTCTGCTAGAACCTAAGTATGTGGTCTTTCTTTTCAGGCAATAGTGGTTGAAAATGCAAGTGTGTTGGTACATTGCTCCGATGGCTGGGATAGGACTTCTCAGGTCTGTTCCCTTGGCTCTCTGTTATTGGATTCCTACTACAGGACAATCAAAGGATTCATGGTAAGGAGTTATTAGACCAGTGGTTCTCCAATAGGAATGATTTTGTTCCCCCAGGAGACATTGGGTAATGTTAGGAGACAGCTTTGATTGTGACAGCTACCGGCAAGGGTACAACCAGCATCTAGCAGCTAGAGGCCCAGGACGCTACTAAGTACCCTGTATCGCACAGGACAGCCCTACACCGAGGGTCATCTGGCCCAGACGTCAGCAGTGCTGATGTTGAGACACCGTGAGTTAGGCTGATTTCCATTTGTGCCACCTCTTTGACAAAAAGGTTTAGATTTAAAAGTTATTATTTCCTAAATTGTTACAATGGAAGTATTCAGTATTTTTTCCCTCATGTTTATCTAAAACGTGTAAGTAATGTAGTAAAACAAGGCATGAATAGAGTACTTAAAATTATATTCTGAAAGAAACTTTCTATTTAAAACTCCATTTATTAATTGTAGTTACATGTTAGGAACCATGTTTATATCTGAGGATTAGATTAAAATCTAGGTGAACAGATTTTCAGCTTTGTGAAGCTAAAGGCCTGGCTCTTGTTTTTTTGTTTATTTTTTTTAACGTACGATGAGATTCACTCATGTTCTCAAAAGTTATGTCTTAACTCATGGCAAGTAAAGTAAAACGAAGAGATGGGAGGAATTGTCACTAGTTTAGAATTACTAAGTATAGTGTCATCTTATAGCAAGGGAAGGTCCCTTTCAGCACCATTATTTTGTGGCGCTAACATACTGAATCTGGGGCAGGACAAATGGAAGTGCTGCTAATAAAATAATATTCAGCTTACCTTGAAGAGTGTAAGATAAGGAACCTTTCCGTTGCCATGTTTGGCTTTAATCGTTTGCTAGGCATCCAAATGACCAGGTACAGAGGGACAGCTTCCCAGGCAAAAGGAGCTGTGAGAATGAAAGCACAGCTCCTTTAGGTGAGTGCAGGTAACGTGTGACTGACGGCGTTCAGGGTGAGTGTTGGGGGGCTTGGGTGCAGAAGAATATAGTGGGGTGAGGGCCTGAGGAAGAGAAGACTGGAGTTTGTGTGTAGTGATCTCCATTAAAGGGCTTTAAAACAGAGGAAATAATAACTTGCTTAGATTTGCTTTAAAAAAAAAAAAAAACTGGTTTGAGTTCCTAAAGGCAGGGTGGAGTGGGAATGAAGGCTAAGAGACCAGTGTAGAACCTGTTAGGACAACTCAGTAGTGCATAGAGGGCCAGAACTAAGGTGGCAGGTAACACAATGCGGGCGGAGGTGATGGGTTCAGCCTTGGGGATGTTAAGGCAGTCGAGTCTGTAGAATTGTTCAGGGATTGGATGTGGAGTAGAAGATAGGAGCCCTCTTGTAGGATGATTTCCGCTGACAGGATGGGTGGTGCTGCTCTCCTTTCCTCTGAGATCATCAGAGGAATGAGTGTAGTGAGCAAGTTTGAGAAGTAGGTGTGTAGGAGAGAATGACAGGGGGCTCGTGGTAAAACTTGCTGTAACAGCCCTCAGGACTCTTGCCTGAGGTCACGTGGAGGTAGAGGGGTGGAGCTCGGACTTCCTCCACACAGTGTGACTCCAGAAGCTGCATCCTTACCCATCCCATTATATGGCCTTCCGGAGAGATTGAAGACAAAGCCAGAGAAGCTGAAAGTAGCAGTTTTGACACTGAAAAGAATGTACTTGGTGATTGTATAATGATATTATTATGTATATTATATAGTTAGAAGATACGCTGTTTAGACTGAAAAAAATTAGAAGCCTGTTAAATTATTTCAGTAGAATTGTGACAGAGGAAACAGATTAAGAAAGACACACCGTTCAAGAGTTTAGATATTACTATTTGAAGTTGAATATAAACTTTTGATTGGTCTCTTTATCATTCTTTTTTTAAAAGTATTACAGAGGTAATGTTACACGTAAGCCAAACGGTTTAAAACTTAACCACAGTCTACCACCCACAATTAACCGCTTTTACTATTTTGATTTCTGTTTTCCCAGCCTTCCTTCTTGGCATCTTATCATAATTATACATACAGAAATGTAAATGCAGCAGTGCTTTATAACATGCACTTGTCACTTAAAATGTAATAAACGCAACCAAAATAATTTAAGTTATAAGACTGTGGTATTTCTTAATATGGACCATTTGTATTCTTTGTGAAATCGACCTCTTATCCTGGTTCTCGCTGTCTTTTGCCTATAATTAAAATTTTTAATGTTTTCTTTGCAACCATAAATTAAAAGGATAAATGTTGTTTTTAAGATAATAGGATTTAATCCATCCTAAACAAAAAAAAATTTCCAAGTAGTTTTAAATGGAATTTACTTTTTCTTATTAAGGTTTTAATAGAAAAGGATTGGATCTCCTTTGGACATAAATTTTCAGAGAGGTGAGTCACAGGTATACATTTACATATTTTGTAAAATTAGTAAAACTGGTTTAGAATGCCAGAATGTTTTTATTCTTCTTAATTTGCATGTCCGATGGCAGGTAAGAGTGCGATACGGCTTTTTGTGTGAAGACTGATTTCGTTTTTTCTGTCATTTCTTTCAATTCTTATACCTTTGTTAATTTTCATGGCAATTTATTACTGTTTCTCTGGATTGTAATAGGTAGAAGGTAATACACCCTTTAAAACTGGTTGAAAAACACGTAGGTGTTAATTGTTCAATAAAAATGTCACAGTTTTTCTTATGCCAATGTAATAATGTTTTAGGATTTTTTTTTTTTTTGGATATGTGTTTAAATTTAATAATACCCAAACAATTGACTTCTTTCAGAGACATTTTTCAAAGCTTATATTTTCTGGGGGGTTAGGTGTGGCCATTTGGATGGTGACCCAAAGGAAGTCTCACCGGTGTTTACTCAGTTCTTGGAATGTGTGTGGCATTTGACTGAACAGTTTCCACAAGCCTTTGAATTCAATGAAGCGTTTCTTCTTCAGATCCATGAACATATTCATTCATGCCAATTTGGAAATTTCCTTGGAAATTGTCAGAAAGAAAGAGAAGAACTCAAGTAAGACAGTTTAATTAAGATGGCTTTTTCCCCCCCAACTTAGCTGAGGTCTAATATAAATCATAGTTGAACTTAAAATATTTTGACAGTATGAAATAGAACTGAATTTTATTGTAAAGATTTTATTGTCTATATTTCTGAAGCCAAGTACCCTCTGAATATCCTTCACACCCTCAGGTTAATAGTCAAAGTCCATTTTTAAAATCTGTTTTGAAGTGTAGCATACATACAGAAAAGTACATACGTCCTAAGTGTGAAGCTCAGTGTTTTAAACTCATCCACCTGTGTAACCAGCACCCAGAATAAGAACCATTACCAATACCCTAGAAACCCTCCTCATGCTCCTTTCCAGTCTGAATGTATATTTAGAACAGAAAAATCTTTACATTATTTCATTTCCTAGAAAATATTGGTCACTAAGTTTTAAAGTGTGATAAAATATTTAAAAACTGGGTAAGTTAAGTTAGATGAAGCCTTGTAGCTCTCCTCACGTTTCTAAACAGACAGTTCTTTGGGGAGATAGACCTACCCAAAGGTCTGCAATGTGTGTCTGTCCCTGATTGGGTCTCACACTTGTTCTTCCCTCCCCAAGTCTTTGAGATTAGGGGCTGCTGGCTAGATTTTGATGCAAGGGGGTAAAGCTGTGAGATGTCTTTTTATATTTGAGTATACTGATAACAAAAGATGAACGAGTCATGTGTATACCTTTTTTTGGCACTCTTTACATTGGGCTTCTGAGTTTTGATTTCTTACAGTAATCAATAAAGAGGAGTTAATAGATCTTTGAACCTCTAAAGCAGGGGTGTCTAAACTTTTTTCAACAGTTTTCACCAAGCGCCATGTGCAGTAAAATACACAGTGAGCTGGGCCACTCACTCGAGGTGAAGTACTATTGCCTCACCTGGTTTATTTAAGTAAACTAAATATATTTTTGGAATTTGCTGCGGGCCAATTAACAATGGATCTCGTGCCGCAGTTGGCCCATTGGACGCAGTTTGGACACCCCTGCTCTAAAGTGACATTAGAGAGGCTAAATCTGGTCATACTTTGAAGACAGCTGTCCACTGTTACTCTCAACAGAGTTGAAGGCAGAACTGAGAGCACGTGGAAAATTCTAAAGATGTATGAAGGGAATAACAATTGAAGTAGAGTATGACAGATGAACTAATTAGAGATTATTGACTTAGCTCTTGTATAGTATGTCACAGTTCTTCATAATTAGGAGATGTGACTTTTGCAGTACAGAGCTATTTTAGGAAAAACTATTCTTAGTGTCAAACATCCTCATAAATAGGAAGATAGTAATAAAAATACTTCCTAGCGCTCTTTCTCTAAGAACATACTGTTGGCCATCTTAGGGGTCATGAAAAAATGAGCAGATTCTCCACTTTTACCCCTGTATCCCTATCTATTTTATCTTTATTTGGTAAATATATTATCTAAAACCATTCTACCCTTTACCCGCCTACTTCACCTACTTACTCTTAGATTTGTAGTATAATTGGCATTTTTTTACTCTTGAATAAAATGTCCTGATTTTTCCTAATTCCCTTTTTTGTACCCACTCACACTTCAATTTGTCCGTGCCCTGTAATACATGCCATTAGAGCCCAGGTGTGGGTCTGGGAGAATAAGGCAGACAGAGAGATATATTAGTGTCTTATTCTTTGTACATTTGACCCTTGAACAATGTGGGGGTCAGGGGCACCAACCCTCACCCCCACACACAGTTGGAAATCCGTGTATAATTTAAGTCGGCCCTCCGCATCCATGGATTTGAAAATACTGTTTTAGATTACACTTAGTTGAATCTGTAGATGTGAAACCCAGGGATATGAAGGGCCAACTGTGTATTTGTTGAAAAAATCCATGTGTAAGAGGATCCTTTAACAACCCATGTTGTTTAAGGGTCACCTGTATATGTGTGGTGACCTGAAATAGGTGTAACAGACCAAGGTTATGAAATTGTGTAAGTTAAGAGAGGAATCTCTTGAAGTGTGTGATTGTGAGAGGAAGTCGTGTACTTGTGTTGTGTATAATAGACATGGTTTTATTACACAGTTATAAGTGAAAAAGCAGAATACAGAATTCAGAGACAAGGTGACATTAGACTGTGACGAGAAGGAAAAGCTAAAACTTAAATCTGCTTGGGAAACAATTGCCTGATTTATGAAACTGAGAATTGGCATCTGAGGGAAAGATCTTTATGTTTCTCTCGTTACATAAGGTTAAAGGAGAAGACTTATTCCCTCTGGCCATTTCTTCTGGATGACCAAAAGAAGTACTTAAATCCTCTCTACAAATCTCAGAAATTTGCAGTTTTGGAGCCAAATACAGTATCTTTCAATTTTAAGTAAGTTGGCATCATTGAAGTATTTATATTCTATTTTTCTCAAACACAATTTATTTAAAAAAAATTTTTTTATGGTCGTAAAGGTTTTGGAGAAACATGTACCACCAGTTTGATCGAACATTGCATCCCAGGCAGTTGGTGTGTAATACAATTATGAACATGAATGAGGAAAATAAACAGTTAGAGAAAGATATTCAAGACTTGGAATCTGTAAGTATTCTCAAGTATCTAATGTAATGTATTTGGAATATTAAATTAGCTTGTTTTCTTGCTTGTGTTCTTAGTGTAAACTAGTATGTATAGAAACCTCATAAATACAATGGTTGTTTCCATCAGATCTTTTTTTACTTTGAATAGGTTAGTTTGAATCACTTTTCCTGGATTTTGAAATATCTGAAGTATATAGTGGAGACACAGAATGATAATATCAGGGTATCTACCACTTAGCTTTGTGAGAATCCAACATTAATCATATTTGCTTCAGAGCTTTCATGTTCTTGTCCTAAGAAATGAAGCGTAGATACATCTGAGGACCCGGTGTCCTCCTCCTCACTCCTCCCCGACCTGCTGTCACTGTGCTCAATTTGGTGGTAATCGTTCCTGTGCGTATTTGTGTACTTCTACTACATAGGCTTGTATCCACAACAATTTTGTATGGTTTAAAATAGTATTTTTATTATATATTGAAAAAATACCGAAGAATGTAGTTTTTGTCTGAGGCATACAGGGCCTCATGCACCTCGAATGCCCATGCATTCACTCAGCTAAGAAACTGCGTGTTTTAAACCAGCACGCAGATTGTCATACTGTCACGCTTCATTTTGCTCAACATTGTTTCGGAATTTATCCATGTTGATACATGTAGCTTTATTTCATCTCTTTTGTTAGTAACAATTGCATAATATTCCCTTATATGAGTATATCTCAGTCCATTCAGCTGCTGATCATACATTGTTTTCAGGTTTGGATTTCCAGGGTAACAAGTGAAGTTGAGTGACTTTTTATGTTTGTTGGCCACTTGGGTTTTCCTTTTCTGTCTCTTCAAGCCTCTGCTCATGTTCTATTGGCGTATCTGCCTTTTTGTTATTGATTTGTAAGAGTTCTTTATATACCAGACACTGATGCTTTGTTAGTTATATGTGTCACAAAAGGTTTCGTCCTGTCTGTTCTTGTCCTTTCCATTTTATACATGGTATGTTTCGTATAGATGTTTTGAATTTGAATGTAGTCAAACTGATCAATCTTTATGTTTTATGCTTTTTTGTGTACCTTCTTTAAGAAATCGTTCTCTACCCACAGGCCTTTCTGTAATCTTTGCCATCATATATAACCAAAAACAATCAGTAGGTACATATTTTTAAAATCCTAGACAGTTGTTATAACCTAGGAAGACTGTCTCATCTGCCTCGCAGGCTGGCGTGTTCCTTAGCCATCTAAATAATGACTTACTGAGTAAAGTGGAGGATGATACGTTACAAAGGGGCAGGTAATTCAGGATCATAGGGGGTCAGTGCAGGGATTTGGAGAGGGTGATACTCTGCCAAAGAATGCTTTTTAAATCTTCTGGTTTTCCTTTTTTTTTTTTTTTTAATCTCTTGTATTCTAAAGCTTGTTTTGTTCACCTAACAAACCATTGTAAAAAAAAAAAAATACATTGTGAGAAAGCTCTTTAGGCAATAAAATCTTCAGCCAAATTAGTGTGTGTGTGTGTGTGTGTGTGTGTGTGTCTGTGTGTGTGTGTTGTATTATGTAGTTGTCATTTCAGGGTGAATGTCTCATATAGATTTCTTTCGTTATGAAATGTTTATTTTTCATACTTTCTATGTGTGGCCTTTTCAAATATGAAGGCCTAGTGATCTTCTGCAGTCAAGTATAAAGACTGAATTAACCATTTTCCTGCAAAAGTTGTAAATAATTTGGATTGTCAACCATGCCTTATTCATCTGCACTAGATTTTATTAATTTTTTGAGATTTAATTTTGTAATGTACCTAAAGAGGACATTTACAAAAGCATGTTTTCTTCTCTCATCTACATATACTGAGCATGTACTATGTGCAATTAGTAATGTTTTTCAAATTTCGATTTGTTCTAGAAAATTAAACAACGCAAAAATGAGCAAATAGATGGAGTTCTCGCCAAGGACTTGTTACACACAGTTCATCCTGAGTCACCTGCCCTCAAAACCTCCCTGTGTTTTAAGGCGCAAACTCTGCTACCCGTGACTGATGCTCTTCGAACGATAGAGGGCAGCAACCCGGCAGATAACCGGTACAGCGACTACGCCGACGAGTTTTCCAAATCGGAGCCTGCCGTGGTCAGCTTGGAGTACGGCGTGGCAAGGATGACGTGTTAGACTCGGAGTATTTCCTGGACTGACTGTAATGCGAGACGTGGACATTGTGAGGATGGTCTGTGTGTGTGACCGAACGGAATAGTGATCTTAGAGGGCAGCAGGAGGTTAACAGTTGACGAAAGGATAATAACTGCTCTTGTGATCGAGAAAAGTCAGTTTAATTGCATTTCTAGCAAGGAACGTGACTGTCTCAGTTCTTTAAGAAACAAGTCATGTTGGCACATTTACTCAAAACACAATTTGCATTGTATACTAGTGAATTGACATTCTGTATGATTTATGTAGTAATTACAACCAAACATGAAGAGCCTTACTTAAATATAATTTAATTGCCAGGAAACAAAATTTGACAAGGCCGTCCCTTCCGTAATAATTGACATGGCATGTACTTTGGATTATGTAACCATGTAACTGTGAATATTTACAGGTTTTGCCTATTAGCGATGTTTAATGTTGAAGTGCCATGAGAAATATTTCTAAGAAAGCCTTAAAATCTCAGTTTATTCTTTACTCTTGAGTTTTCTAGCCCAGAGCAAGATGGCTGTGGTTTTCTTTGCGTCGGCCTTGTTTTGATTTGTGAAGATTGCGGCCTCAGTACTGCAGGCATGTGTGCACGGTGCTGCTGTCTGAATGGGCAGCCGCTCACTGTGAAGTTCATGCCTAGCTGGTCCCACTTCCATGGTCAGAATTAGTGAAACCGAAGTCTTTATTCAGATTACAATTTGCTTAGTACTACATTTGATGACTCGCTATCTACAACTTAGGTTATTGATTTTTTGAATATGTCTCAGCACATTTGACTGTCTCTTATGTATGGATCCTGCATCCTGTCGATTCTTATTTTGTGGTTTTATTCCTTTGATAACTGTGTAAGCAGAAAAAACTAAAGCTCTAAAACTTCTTAGAAACAGTGAGTAGTACCTGTACTTTTAAACTGTTTTCTCTCTCAATGAGTTACTCCTCTTACTGAAACTATCTTACTTTCAGTTTACCCAAACATTTTTGGGTAAAAACAAAAGGGAAGTACAGATCGGTTAGACTTTCCTTGGTTTGATGAATCTTAAAGTAGTCATTTTTATGTGGACTATTATTTTCTGTTAATATAGAAGAAAAACAGGAAAATGAAGGATAGCCTAATACAAAGTTAGTGTTTAACAAACATGATTCAATTGCTGGGAAGAGTTTCATTTTGCCTTGTTATGTTAACCATTTGTTCTGTGTACTGGTACATATCTTTAAGTTCCAAAAAAAAAAAAATCACTTACAGTTGAGGGCCCGCCGGGCTGGAGCGACCACAATCACACAGGGCCTGGAAGCCTGAGGTCAGGATTGCCGGAGCCAGCTGGCTTCAGAACTGAAAAGTTAACTAACATTTAAGTAACTTGAATTACGAGGATAATTCAAGGGTACTAGGAAATCTGCACAGCTTCGCTCCTGCTTCTTTTTATTACACTTGTATCTATTATTAGTTTTGAACATAAGTACCTTTTTCAAGTGAAAGAAAGCTTTGCTGTGTTAGAGCTTGTCTCATCCTGTTTATTTTGCCAATGCTTTTCTGTATGTAACACATTATGTAATAGGAAAAATACGCCTTTCTAAACTGTCACAGAAATGCACTATATGTAAAATATAATTTGTGATATTTAAGCACTGGGACAGGAAATTTAATCTTTGTGACCACAAAGGGAAAGCTTTTGTGCCTTGTTACGTGGTTCCAGTACTGATTGTGGTTTTAGAATCTTTAAAGAGACTTTAAAGTCTCGTTAGGGACTTCTTATATTCAGCTCTTTGGTTTATTATCTTAATCTTCAATTTGAGGCACATATATGTGTTTATATGCTCAGCGCACATGGCCTGAGAGATCAGTTAACATCCTAAGTGACCTACAGGGAATATGTTGGCAAAAAGCATATTGTGTATATGTCTTATAAAATTGAATTTATGTTCAGTGTGTTTGGGAATGTATAGCATGTAAATTATTTCGTATATTATTTAAAGGTAATTAAATGTTCATGTTTTACTTTGAATGTTTTTCTTTTGGAAAAAAACACATGGGATCAAATTGTAGTTGGATTTTTTTCTCTCCCCTAAATCAAATGGACCTGCACATTTTACTAATCATAGCAATGTCAGGTGTGAGCAGTTCATTTTCCAAAAGATGGCTGTTGATAAATATTAACTTATATACAAAAATAACTTCTAAACTACTTAAAACAGATATAGTGGGCTAAAAGGTTTAGCAGATAATGCCATTAAAATTTCCTTTTGTGCTCCTGTCACTTCCTGATGTTATAATCAGTATTTTACTGTGCCCTTACAACTTGTTGATGGAAGGCAGCGTCCCATGAGTACGTACATTCAGGGGGAAACATCTCTCCCAAGGCAGAGCTGGATGTAATCACAAGGAGGAAAGTGATTGGCAGAAAAGAGTATTCATTTTATTTGGGTGTGTTTTGAACAGGTTAGCTAGGCTAGAAGTAGCTCAGGGAATCTTGACTAAATAAAGATGAAGGCACACTTCTCCACCCCTAAATTCTCTTTATTTGGTGGGGTAACAGGGCAGGGAGTACTATCAAGATAGCCTTTCAAAAGAGACTATTTTAGGTTTTAGAGCACCTATTTAGTGCAGTTTCAGGTTCACAGCAAAACTGAGAGGAAAATGCAGAGATTTCCCATACACCCCGTCCTCACACATGCACAGCCTCCCCACTGTCAACACCCCCCGCCAGAGCGGGACATTTGTTACAGTCGATGAACCTACGTTGATGACATACTGTAATCAGCCAAAGCCCGTAGTTCACCTTAGGGTTTACTTCTGGTGTACTGTGGGTTTGCACAATGTATAATGCTCTTTAATAGTATCAGAGAGAGAATTTCCCTCCTCTGTGCTCTGTCTGTTCATCCCTCAGCCCCCGGCAACCACTGAGTTGTGTGTTTTTTTTTAACAGTAATTAACACACAGTTTTTTAATTGCTCACTCAGCTCTGTCAGATACTGATCTAAAACCTTTACCTATACTTGCTCATTTAATCCTCAATTACTCTAACACAATAGGCACTGTTTTTTTTTAATTAGTTTCAGGTACACAAGACAAAGTAATACTTAAGACGTTTATCATTTATATCCCTCACACTATGTGGACTCCCCTCCCCCCATCCACTATCCTTCTGACATCGCACCGAGCCATTACATTCCCACTGTCTCTTCCTAATGCTGTACTCCGCTTCTTGTAAGTATATACATACATACATATATATATATACGTATGTATATATGTAAAATTATAGTTGGCATTCATTATTGTTCAGCTTCAGGTGTACAGTGCAGTGATCAGGCATCTACAGCATCCCTGAGGTGGTCTCCCAAATGGGACATGTGTCCATCGGATACTCTACAAAATCTTTATAACATTATTGATTATATTCCCCAAATTAATTTTCAAAACCCCGTGGCCATCGTGTGGTTACCGACTGTTTTCTAATCCCCTCACCTTCCCCCTTATCCCCACCCCCCCACCCATCTAACAACCCTCAGTTTTTCCTCTTTGTCCCCAAAACTGTTTCTGATTAGTTCATTCACTTATTCTTTTCTTTAGATTCCACATCTAAGTGAGATGATAATGGTATTTGTCTTTCTCTGTCTGACTTATTTCACTTAACATAACGTTCTCTAGATCCATCCATGTTGTTGCAAATGGTAAGATTTCTTTCTTTATGGCTGCGTAATACTCCATTGTATAAATGTACCACAGTTTCTTAATCCAGTCATCTACCAATGGGCATTTCGGTTGTTTTCATGTCTTGGCTATTGTGTAGTGCTGCAATAAACATAGGAGTGCATAAAGATTTTTGAATTAGAGTTTTGGATTTCTCCGGATAGATACCTAGGAGTGGAATTGCTGGATCATAGGGTAGTTCCATTTTCAGATTCCTGAGATACCTCCATACTGTTTTCCACAGTGGCTGCACCAATCTGCCATCCCACCAACAGTGTTCAATCGTTCCCTTTTCTCCACATCCGCGCCAGTACTTGTTTGTTGATTTATTGATGATAGCCATTTTGACTGGGGTGAGGTGGTAACTCATTGTGGTTTTTATTTGCATTTCTCTGATGGTTAACCACTGAGCTTTTTGACTGTCTCCATAGTTTTACCTTTCCCATAATGGCATGCAGTTGGAGTCATAGAGTGTGGAGCCGTGTTAGATTGGTTTCTCATTTAGTAACATTCATGTATCATTCCTCCATTGCTTTTTCATGGCTTGATAGCTCCGTTTTTATCACTGAATAATATTCCATTGTCTGGATGGACCACAGTTTATCCACTAACCTACTGAGGGACATCTAGGTTGCTTCCAAGTTTGGGCCATTATGAATAAAGCTGCTGGGAACATTCTTGGGCGGGTTTTTGTGAGGACAGAAGTGTTCAGCTCTGGATAAATACCAAGGAGCGTGATCGCTGGATCGTATGATGAGTATGTTTAGTCCTGTAAGGAATCCCCCAAACCTCTCGCAAAGCGGCTGCACCATTTGCCTTCATTCCCACCAGCACTGAGGGAGAGTTCCTGCTGCTCCACATCCTCACCAGTGTTTCTGGTGGTGGTGTCACTGTTTGGGATTTTGGCCACTCAGGTGTGTAACTAGCCTGGCCTTTTCACTTTCTTTTTTTCCTCCAGAAGGTCTACTTTAGAATGCTGACAAACTTGCAGTTGGCATTCTAAGTTGGATGAAATGCCAATCATCTGCAAAACTACAGCGCAGTTGCAGACTTATCAATGACATCCGTTTTCTTTGCCCAAGTTTTAGCTATTTTGTTGGTTTTCCAGTTAGTAGTCCAATTGGCATTAGCATGTCTTGATTAATTAAAATGTAGAACCTATTTTTAAAAATATATAACTAAGCTTTAGGAACCCATATCTAGAAAAAGACAGCCTGTAGTCAAGAGTGATGATCATTTCAAAAAGTATATATGGCATTGTACTTGCTATCTTGTATGAAAATAAACAATTTCTGCCATTTTTATAAACGGTGCTATATTCTAGTTATTTCTAGGCAAGTAAGATATCTGTTAGCAACTTTTATAAAATAGTGGAATGTATCACAAAGCAACTTAAAGCCCTAGTCTTTGAATTTCTGGTTCAGAAAGTATGGGTTGGGACTTGAGTAAAAAGTATTTGCATAGCAATAAAGCGTTTGCATTTAACAACATTTTTGGAGATTCTGATGCAAAATGGTAGGGGAATCACACTCAGAAACACTGCCCTCAACCACCTACCCTGATCTGTAAGCATCTCTCTTGTTCTTAAAGGAAACAGAATTGCTCTGGAATGAAGAGCGATAAATTGGGGAGCATCATACTTCTGAAACATTGCTACACAAGTGGATATGAGAAATCGACTTCTGTTTTAAGCCACTGGGAGTTTGGGCTCTTTGTTACTGCAGCATAGCCTGGTCTATCCTGAATGATGAAACCATTAGCACACCTGCCACGTTAACTAATGCTTTGATTTCATTCAAGTTCAATCCCTCTTTGTCCCAAACAGCCTTTTACCTGTTAGGTTTGTACTCATCCAGTTCAGGTTCACGCACTGCTTTGGTGAAAGCTTAGTCCCTTCACCTTTCACCCTTCGCATTGACTTTGAACCAGACTAGCTGAAGAGCGCCATCCCATGTTCTGCTTTTGTCTGATTGTTTCCTCGTGCAGTTTAACTTGTTCGCTGTGTACTGCATATTGAGTTAGGAGGGTATACTGTTAGGCTGTCCACTGTTAATTACATTGCTAAATTTGACCACCTGGTTGCGCTCTCCTTTGCACTTAGCAAATGCTTTGCAGGGTGATATTTTTGACAACAAAATGAATGTCCCATTCCCTAACAACCTATCCACTGATCATATCTTCCTGTGTCAGTTATTTCATTTTGTTCCAAAATGGTGATTTTCTAATTTTCTTTCTTTTTACATTTATTTGCTGGGATTTTTTTAACGAGATGCTTTTACTCAACTGGGAAAATTATTCTGGAAAAAAAAAGGCATGGTAAATATTTAATTTTTCCCTTTTAATCACTAATTTTCAAAGTAAGGGTTTGTAAAATAGTCACCTCTTTTCTTGTAGAAGTGTGAATTTTTATAATCAATTACAGTAAATGCTCTTTTTACTTAAGCTGTTCTAAATCTAGCCTGGAGGTGGGGAAAGCTTTATGTTATGTTCCTTTCATTTCCTTTTGACATATACCTTTTTGAACACGTTTTGAACACGTTTTTGGTTTCGGACACAAGTAGATGTCATAGGCTTATCTTCTACTTTTGGTACCCCAGTTTTGGAATTAGCCATTTCTCCAAGTAACCATTGGGTCTTTTACTGAGGAATAATATTTAGAAACCAAACTCGGGGCATTAGATGTGCTCATTGCTACTGCTTCTAGGCCCTTTTGATGGACAGAACTAGGACATATATTTTTAAAAATCATGAGTTTAAACAATATTGTTTCAAATTATTACCACAGTGTTTTCTCCTTTAATGTGTATCTCTTTCCTGTTTAACTGAAAATCCCAGTGTCTAATAGCATTGACTATATTGACATTTTTTGCTTTATTGTGCAATATGCAAAATTTACTTTCAGAATTACAGTGTTACTACTAATAGAAATAGTAAAAATTAAAAATTCTTTGTGGGTCTCTTTATCCTTATATATATGCTGCCAAGGATGTACAGAGTATTGTATTCAAAAGTTGCTGGAAATAATTTTTTTGTTTGCAATACTAATTTATATGCAACTGAGATATTTTGTTTACAGTTTTAGGACTGGCTTATTTCCTTTCCGATTTAGTGGATTCTTTTCTTTCCTTCTTTCTTTCTTTTTCTCTTTCTTTCTTTCTTTCTTCCTTCCTTCCTTCCTTCCTTCCTTCCTTCCTTCCTTCCTTCCTTCCTTCCTTCCTTTCTTTCTTTTTTCCTTCCTTCCTTCCTTCCTTCCTTCCTTCCTTCCTTCCTTCCTTCCTTCCTTCCTTCCTTCCTTCCTTCCTTCTTTCCTACCTTTCTTTTTTTTCTTTTTTTCTAATCACTGAAAAAATTAAGCAGAGGTTTTTTTTAAAAAATATTGTTTTAAACTTTACTCTCTGTTTTCAATATGGTTTCTTGTTTTTTGAAATTTAATATTATTTTATATTAGTTTCAGGTGTACAGTATAATGGTTAGACATTTATATAATTTAAGAAGTGATCCCCCTGACTCGATCCCCCTGACTGGCACCATACACAGATATTACCATATTATGGATTATAGTCCCTATGCTTTACATCCCGTGACTATTTGGTAACTACCAATTAGTACTTCTTAATCCCTTCCCCTTTTTCACCCTGTCCCCCAACCCCCTCCCATCGATCACCCCAATTGATTTAGTCCCCATCTGACACAGTACGTAGTTATTACCATATTACTGACTGTATTCCTTATGCTGTACCCTCCATCCCCACGACTCCTGTGTAACAACCCACTTGCACTTCTTGATCCCTTCCCTCCCTTTTCATCTACACCCGCAAACTCCCCACCCCTCTGGCAATCATCAAAATGTTGTCTGTATCTCTGAGTTCGTTTTGTTTGTTTATTTTGTTCTTTAGATTCCACTAGAAGTGAAATCACATGACGTTTGTCTTTTGCTCTCTAACTTAATACATACACTCAGCACAATACCCTCTAGGTCCATCCATGTTGTCACAGAGGGCAAGATTTCCTTTTTTATGGCTGAGTAATATTCCATTGTGTATACGTACCACCTCTTCTTTATCCATTCATCCATTTAGGGACACCCAAGTTGCCTTCATACCTTGGCCATTGTAAGCAATGCTACAATGAACATACGGGTGCACACATCCCTTCAAAGTAGCATTATGGGTTTATTTGGATAATTACCCAGAAGTGGGATTACTGGGTCCTTCTCTGTCTCTTGTTGTAGCCTTTGTTTTTTATTTTATTTTAAATTAAAGTTTATTGGGGTGACTATTGTTAGTAAAGTTACATAGATTTCAGGCGTACAATTCTGTATTACATCATTTATATGTCGTACTGTGTGTTTACTACCCAGAGTCAGTTCTCCTTCCATCCCCATATATTGGATCCCATTTACCCTCTGGTAACCACTAAACTATTGTCTGTGTCTATGAGTTTTTGTTTCTTCATTTGTTTTGTTCTTTTGTTGTCTTCAGTTTTATATACTACATATCAGTGAAATCATATGGTTCTTGACTTTTTCTGTGACTTATGTTGCTCGATATAATAATCTCAAGATCCATCCAATATATGTGCTCCAAAGTTCATTGCAGCTTTATTTACAGTGGCGAAGACATGGAAACAACCAAAGTGTCCTTTGATAGGTGATTGGATAAAGAAGTTGTATATATGCACAATGGAATACTATTCTACCATAAGAAAAGGTGAAATAGTACTATTTGTTTTAAAGTCTATTTTGTTTCGTGTAAGGATTGCTACTCCAGTTTTTGTTTGTTTGTTTCTATTTTCATGAAATATCTTTTTCCATTCCTTTACTTTCATTCTGTGTGTGTCTTTTGATTTAAAGTGAGTGTCTTGTAGACAGCATATTAAAGGACTTGTTTTCTTATTCACTCAGCCCCCTATCTTTTGATTGGAGCATTTAATCCATTTACTTTGAAAGTAATTGTTGATATTTATGTAGTTATTGCCATTTTATTATTCATAGTTTTGATTTTTTTTTTCCCCATCTTGAAGTTCCTCTAAGATTCCTTGTAATACTGGTTTAGTGGTGATGAACTACTTTAGCTTTTTGTCTGGGAGCTCTTTTTGTTTTTTTAAATAAATTTTATTGGTAAATATTGGGGGACAGTGTGTTTCTCCAGGGCCCATCAGCTCCAAGTAGTTGTCCTTCAATCTACTTACGGAGGGCGCAGCTCAGCTCCAAGTCCCGTCGCCGTTTTTCAATCTTTAGTTGCAGGGGGTGCAGCCCACCATCCCATGCGGGAATTGAACCAGCAATCGTGTTGCGAGCTCACGCTTTAACCAACTGAGCCATCCAGCCACGCTTGTCTGGGAAGCTCTTGATCTGTCCTTCAATTTTAAACAATAGCTTTGCTGGGTAGAGTAATTTGGGTTGTAGGTCCTTGCTTTTCATCACTTTGAATATTTTGTGCCAATCCCTTCTGGCCTGCAAAGTTTCTGTTGAGAAATAAGCTGAGCTGGTCATGGGAGCCCTATTGTAGTTAACTGCTTTTCTCTTTTAAGATTCTCTCTTTGTCTTTTTAACGCTTGGCATTTTAATTATGATGTGGGCCTCTTTGGGTTCATCTTGTTTGAAACGCTGCTTGCTGGGCTTGCATATCTATTTCACTTGCCAGGTTAGGGAAGTTTTCCATCATTATTTCTTCAAATAGGTTTTCAATTTGAAACCCTGCTCTCTCTCTTCTCCTTCTGGTACCCCTATGATGCAAATGTTGGTATACTTGCTGATGTCCCAGATGCCCCTTACACTTTTCTTATTTTTTTTTTTTTTGGATTCTTGTTTCTTTTTGCTGTTCTTTATTTTTGACTGGCTCTTCTTTATGTTTCCTGTCTCTTTGTTGAAATTTTCTCTGAGATCATTGAGCATCCTTATAACCAGTGTTTGATAGGTTGCTTGTCTCCATTTGGTTCTTTTCTGGAGCTTCATTCTTTTCTTTCATTTGGGACATGTTTCTTTGTCTCCCCATTTTGGCTGCCTCCCTGTGTTTGTTTTTATATATTAGGTGTCCCAGTCTTAGCAGAGTGACCTTATGTAATAGGTGTTCTGTGGGACCCGGAAGCACAGTCTTCCTGGTCACCCGAGCCATGCACTCCAGGTGTGTGCCTTGTCTGGGTTGTGTGTCCTGTTAGAAATAACTTTTGTTTTTCATTTGCATATCAATGGGAGGGATTCACCTCATTGGTTGTGAGGATTGGCCATGAATACAGGGGAGGAGTTATGGTGCAAAGACTGACCATGCAGAGCAGGATCTGCCTCAGCAGGATTTTGGTGCCTGCCCCGTCTGCCCCTTGGGGGTGTGTCATCCTTGGAGGCGACTGGGTGATGCTCCACGTGATTTGAAGCTGGCCACTGGGGGCACCAGCTCCAAGACCACCTTGGAGGCGATCCCCTGCAGGTCAAATTCAGCCCTAGCCCGTGCCCCAGCCAGGGCCCCCCACCCCGGCAGGAGCCACAAAGCAGTCTGCAGATGGCTGCTGCCTATGTCATGTTTGGAAGTGCCTTGAGAGGCCAAGCTGCAAACCAAGGCCAGCTGCTGCTAGTGTTGGGCTTAGGGCTGCTCAGCCACAGGTACAGGATATGCTGAAGCCAGTTGTTTGGGGTTTGTGAACCTTTGAGAGAGTTTAGGAAAGTCTGAAGCAAGGCAGGCAATTTGTATGAAAAAGCCACCGGAAGCAGATTGTGTGGGGCATGGTCTCAGAATCACCAGCGCAGAGCCAACAGTATCAGCCAGGTTGATGAGACTCAGATATAACGTCTGCCTGCGTCTGCACGCCGGGAATGGGGAGGGCTTAACAAAGAAAACATGGCTTCCGCCAGCCTCCTCCAGCTGGGAGAAGGCTGCTTCCTCAGCCCTTCTCCTGAAGCCAGAAAACTCAGTTGCTCCCTGTAAGTCCCTGTCACCTTTAGAGCTGCTGCCCCAGCGCTGGAGTTCAGAGCAAGTACGTCTGTCAGCAAGTAAGTCTGTGCGCGGTCCGTTTAAAAGGAGCACCTAGGACTCCAACCGCCTTGCATCTCTCTCAGCCACAATCTCCACTGGTTTTCATAACCTGAAATTATGGGGCCTTCTCTCCCCGACACTGGAACCCTGGGATGAGAAACTTGGTGTGGCACTGGAACCCGTTGCTCCTTTGGTGGGGACCTCTGCAGCCAAGATATCCTTCCTGATTCTTAATGGTCACACGTGGGTTTGGGACCAGCCCGTTCTGCGTCTCTGTCCCTCCTACAAGTCTCAAGGTGGCTTCTCTTTGTCCTTAGTTGTAGGGCTTGGTACAGCTAAACACTTCAGGTGATTCTCAATGATGGTTATTCTATAGTTTAGTTGTAATTTTGATGTGGTCATGAGAGAAGGTAAGAACATTTTTTTTTTTTTTTAAGAACAACATTTAACTGCTTCGCCTTCTTGATTGGAATCCTCTTGATTTATTGATCATAACCACTTTGACAGGTGTGAGGTAGTATCTCATTCTGGGTTTAATTTGCATTTCTCTGATGATTAGTGACACTGAGCATCTTTTCATATGTCTATTGGCCATCTCTATCTCCTCTTTGGAGAAATGTCTATTCAGGTCCTCTGCCCATTTTTTAATTGGATTGTTTGGGGGCTATTTCGTGTTGAATTGTATGAGTTCTTTATAAATTTTGGATATTAACCCCTTATCAGATGTATCAGTGGTGAATATCTTCTTGTTTTGTTGGTGGTTTCCTTTGCTGTGCAAAAACTTGTTAGTTTAATGTAGTCCCAGTTGTTTATTTTTTTGTTGTTGTTTACCTTGCCCAAGGAGTTATGTCAGAAAAAATATTAAAGAAAAAGAGCAATGTCAGAAAGTTTATTGCCTGTGTTTTCTTGTAGGAGTTTTATGGTTTTGGGTCTTACATTTAAGTCTTTAATCCATTTTGAGTTTGAGTATATGGAATAAGAAAGAGGTCCAGTTTCATTTTTTAGCATGTATCTGTCCAATTTTCCCAAAACTATTTATCGAATAAACTGTCTTTATCCACTGTATGTTCTTGCCTCCTTTGTGAAAGATTAAATGACTATATAGGTATGGATTTATTTCTGGCTCTCTATTTTGTTCCATTGATCTGTTTTTATGCCAGTACCATACTGTTTTGATTACTATAGTTTTGTAGTATAATTTGATATCAGGTAGTGTGATACCTCCAATTTTGTTCTTTCTCAAGATTGCTGTGGCTATTTGGGGTCTTATGTGTTTCTATGTAAATTTTAAGATTATTTGTTCTAGTCCTATAAATCATTGATAGGGATTGCATTGAAATGTATAGATTGCTTTGGGTAGTATGGACATTTTAACAATGTTAATTCTTCTTATCCATGAGCACAGTATGTGTTTCCATTTATTTGTACCTTCTTCAATTTCTTTCTTCAGTTTCTTATAGTTTTCCGAGTACAGGTCCTTTACCTCTTTGGTTAAATTTATTGCTAGATAATTTTTTAATGCAATTGTAAATGGGATTGTTGTCTTAATTTCTCTTTCTGACAGTTCATTACTGGTGTACAAAACTGCAGTCGATTTCTGAATATTAATTTTGTATCCTGCTACTTTCCTAAATTTGTGTATCAGTTCTAATAGTTTTTTGTGTGGAGTCTTTAGGGTTCTCTATAGATAGTGTCATGTCACCTGCAAATAATGACAGTTTTACTTCTTTCTTTCCAATTTGGATGCCTTTTATTTTTTTTTGTTATCTGATTGCTGTGGCTAGGATTTCCAATACTATGTAGCATAAAAGTGGCGACAGTGGGTATCCTTGTGTTGTTCCTGATCTCAAGGAGAATGCTTTTAGCTTTTCCCATTGATTGTGATATTAGCTGTGGGTTTGTCATATGGGCTTTATTCTGTTGAGGTATGTTCCCTCTATCCCCTCTTTGCTGAGAGTTTTTTTTTTTAATCACAAATGAATGCTGGATTTTGTCAAATGCTTTTTTAGCATCTGTTGATATAATCATATGGTTTTTATCTTTCACTTTGTTTATGTGGTGTATCACATTAATTGATTTATGGATATTGGACTAACCTTGTATCCCAGGAATAAATCCCACTTGATGAGTATGTATGATCTTTCTAATGTATTGCTGAATTCGGTCTGCTAATATTTTGTTGAGGATTTTTACTTCTGTGTTCATCAGGGATATTGGCCTATAATTCCCCCCCTTTTTCTTCCCCTCCCCCCTCCAGTTCAAGCTGTTGTTTCTCAGTCTAGTTGTGTAGGACACAGCTCCCTGGCCCATGCTGGTGTTATGAGGCTTGCACTCCACCCCACCCCCCAGGCAGTTGGTTGCCAGTTGTCGGCGGCTCACAGCAGCTCACAGCAGCTCTCACCGGCTGCCAGCCGCTCACGCTGGCTGCTGGCCACTCACACTGGCCACCGGCCACTCACACTGGCCACCAACCACTCACAGTGGCACATGGTGGCCCACGGCAGCACACAGCAGCACACTGCAGCTCATGCCAACCTCTGGCTGCTCACAGCAACCCAACTCCAGGGAGAGCCGTTGTTCACAACCTTAGCTGCAGAGGGCGCAGCTACTGGCCCATGTAGGAATCGAACCCGTGGCCTTTGGTGTTAGGAGCCCGGCGCTCCAACCACCTGAGCCACCGGGCCGGCCCTGGAATTTTTTTTCTTAATTTCCATTTTCCAATTGTTCATTGCTAGCATATAAAAACAATTGATTTTTGTGTGTTGATTTTGCATCGGGCAATTTTGCTGAACTCATTTATTAGCTCTAACGTGTGTGTGTATGTGTGTGTGTGTGTGATCTTTAGAGCTTTATACATACACAATCATGCCATCTGTAAACAGAGATAATTTTACATCTTTCCAATTTGGATGCCTTTTATTTCTTTTACTTCCCTAATTGCTCTGAATAAAACTTTCAATACGTACTGTTTTGAATAGAAGTGGTGAAAACAGACATCCTTGTATTGTTCTTCATGTTAGGGGAAAAGATTTCAGTCTTCCACTGTTAAGTATAGTGTGAGCTGTGTGTTTTGCATATATGGCCTTTATCATATTGAAGAACTTTTCTTCTATTCATGCATAGTTGGATGTTTTTATCGTGAAAAAGTGTTAAATTTTGTCAAATGGTTTTTCTCTATCATTTGAAATTCTCATGTGGGTTTTTTTCCTTCTTTCTATTAATGTGGTATGTTGCATTAATTAATTTTTTGTATGTTTAATCATCTTTGCATTCTGGAAATAAATCCCACTTAGTTGTGGTGTATAGTATTTTGTTGAGGTGTTTTACATCAATGTCCATAACACATATTGGTTTATAGTTTTCTTATGGTTTTGGCCCAGCTATTTTTTATTGTTGACATGATATAGGTCAATAAACTAGAGGAAGAATGAGCATCATGAAAAGCTGTCACTTCAGCAAAAAAGAGGAAGAAAAAGCACTTGTCAGCTTCATTTAACTGAGCCATCATCCTTCAACTCATCTTAAATTTTTCTTTTGTTATGGCTACCAAAAATATGAAAATTAAAATAAACATGGCTAAAAAGATCATGTAAACTATGTGAAAAATTCTAGACACATTACAGCCATCTGAAAGCAAACACAGAACGTTATAAAATAAATGAAGTTGGAGATATGTTGCATAGCACACATGAGGATGAAACTGGGCAAATGAGAAGCTTTTATTCAAGTACCAGATCATCAGATGTTATTGTCAGAGGGTATTCCTGTGCTAAAACACTGACTGAAACATAGTGGTGGGGAAAGTCCAGATCAATGCTATTTAATAGAAACATATTATAACCCATATACCAAGGGTGCCAAAAAAATGTATACACATTTTAAGAGATGTTATCTATGCTAAAGCAGTAGTTCACTGTAATCAGAAGTGTCTGGACACTGATGATAACCACTCTGAGCACCTCTTGTCATTGCAGAAGTCAAATGTGACTTGTATTCATCTTCTGTTATTGGTATATATTGAGTATTACAATTAACACAGTGTTTTCAGTTTCTTAAAATGTGTATACATTTCTTTGACACCCTCTGTATGTAATTTTAAATTAACACAGACAGGTGTGGGGTCAACCTGTTTTAAAAAAGTAAAAATACACAGGTGAAATTAATTTTAATGTAGCTTAACCCAATATATCCAAAATATTATCATTTTAACAAATAATTGATGTACAAAATATTAATGTGGTATTTAACATATTTTCTTGTACTAAATCTTCAAAACCTTGTACATTTTACACTTACAGCACATATCCATTTGGACTAGCCATGTGTGCATACTGTATTGGACAGCAAATATCTAAATAGTTGAATCTTTCTTGTCCAGATCTGTTCCTCAATTTAATTCTTAAAATCTTGACAGATGATATTGTCAGCTTGTCTGTGCTCTGTTTTTAACTGATCCAATTTTATGCTTACATATAAGACATTTCCTATCGGAAGATGTAAATCCATCCTGAAGTCTTTATCTAATGATGTATTCTTTAGAAAAAGCAAACACTGGACAGATTGGCAAGAGATAAGCCCTCAGGCAAGCCCTCTTGGCACTTGAGGAGGGGGAAGGAGAACTACTGGCTAAGTAGTTGTGGCAGGTGAGCACTTTGGGGAATTTGTTGAGGATTTTAGGCTCACTGGATGCAGCAGGAGGTAGATTTTTAAAACAGTTGGTAGATAGGGGAACAAAACATCAGAGAGTTTGGGAACAAAAGATGAGTGGGCAGAGAGGTTGGCCTTTCTTCCTTTTCTTCTTGCCTGTGTGTGAGCATAAGGGAGGTGTGTGCATGCGAGCGACATCTATCAGATCCTGAGTGTCTTGGAGTTGGGGTATACCCCATCAACAGCAACTCACACAGGTCCCTCTCTTGTATTTCCCTTTCATCTCACTTGTATTCCACGCCCCCAAAAAACCTCCCTTTAATATGTCTTCCTAGATGATTGTCCTTAAAAATTTGTGTTTTACGTTTACATAAATGCCTGTTCTTTCTATCTTTCTCTCACTCATGCTGTCTGCTTAATATCTTTTCCTTCGATGCTTTTTCTACTTTGGTTCTTTCCCCCATTTCTTTTCTTTTAGCCCTTTGGCATTTATTGAGTGCCTAGTGCATGCCAGGTAGGGTGCTAGGTACATCACAGACATTGTTTCTTTAAAGTCTTGTGATACCCCTGCAAGGATGGTGGCATTTTTCTGATTTTGTGAAGGAACCAACTCAGAGCAGTTCGGTAATCTGCCTGCCATCATCACACAGCCAGAAATCTGGATTCACTCTTTACTTGTCTGACTCCTAAGTCCACACTCTTTCTGCTATTCTGAAACCTTTCTTGTTTTTCTTTAGAAAAAAATGTTCACGTCTCTCTCTAAGATGAAGAAATGATACACATCAATTTGGCTAGCTCTTGGGACCTTTGTCATCCAATTCTTTACAGATTTGGAGATAACACTAGCTAACATTTATTCAGTGCTTATGGGAGGCAATATAGAGTAGTGGTTAAGAGCAAAGACTTTGGAGCCTGGCTGACCCCAGCTCTGCCCTTAATCCCATAAACATCTATGGACTTGGGCAAGTTGTCAGCCCTTCCCAGCCAAATTCTATGTGGTAGAGTGAGTAAATCATAAAAAAAGAGAAGTTTGTGTGTTTTTTCAATCATTCGTTTTTTTGTTCATTCTTTAATTTGGCAAATATTTGACGACTACCATGTGCCAGGTATTATTCTAGGAGCTGGAGATATAGAAGATGACAAGGTACAGAAAGTACCTGCCCTCAGGAAACTTGCCTTTTGTTGGCAGGAAGTAAGAAGGCTGATTCTAAGGGAAGGATGGGGACCTTGGCTTGAGGAGGAAAGCATAATAGGCAAGAACTATGATTTGCTGTTGTCTGTTGTGTGCTAGCACTTGCTTCCTACTAAATTCCACCCTCTAAGGGCAATATTTCATTTCTTAATAGCTTCATTGAGGTGTGATTTAAGCACGCTAAAATTCCCCCAGTTTAGATCTGCAATTCAAGGATGTTTTGGTAAATTAATAGAGTTGTGCAACCATCATCTCAACCTAGTTCTGATTTCCTATCGGAAATCTGTTCATTTGAACATGTCCACCACTCCAGAAAGCAAGGTGTTGTTTTCGTTTTCTTCACAAATGAAGGGAGATGGTCTTTTGGATGGAAGGATCACTGACCTAAGGGACTCACCTGTAATGTAGAGGGAGGTGCTTACCAAGTTCCCCTACTGTTCTCAGATCTTACGATTTTATTTAGGGAGGATCTGAGTATCTGTGCCAGTTAGACAGAAGGCATTAGAGAAAAGGTTTAAAATGGAAGAGGATAAATATAAGGTGATGGAAGGAGAAGTGACTCTGGGTGGTGGACACACAATGTGATATATAAGTGATGTATTACAGAATTGTATACCTGAAATCTATGTAACTTTATTAACAATTGTCACCCAATAAATTTTAATTTAAAAACAATAAATGAATGAATGAATGAATGAATGAATGGAGGAGGAAAGGGAATGTTGATGGGAAAATGACCAGAAAATATTCATGTGGGGGGTGCACTGGGAACTAAGTAGTTCATTTTTTTCTTTCACCACTTTGTCTAGTGACATTCGGAGCAACTAACCAATGTCATTATATTCCTTTGTTTATCAAAAATGTTTGGAAGTATCATCACATACAGAGTCATTTAGCTCCTTGATTCGTATGAGTGGTTAATTTGGAATATCCAATGCATATATTTTGCAAGTCTCTGTAAACTGTTCACACCATGGGCTATCAGTGTTGTCTTTACTGCTAGAAATAGACTCATCGACATCTTTAAATCTAATCAGATTAGAAAGCCAATTCCCAAAGCCCAAGAACCAATTCAGAACATTCATCCTTGAAATTCCTCTAGAGCCACTCCTGGTACCAAAATCTGTATTAGTTAGGATTCTCCAGGAGACAGACCAATAGGACATATACCAGAGGTGCTGAAAAATGTATACACATGACTTCATCTTTTGTTTTCAGTATATATTGAATATCACAATTTTAATACAGTTTTTTCCTATCTTAAAATGTGTACACACTTTTTTTGGCATCCTCTGTATGGATATAGATAAGAGGAGGTTTACTATAGGAATTGGCTCACCCAGTTATAAAGGCCAAGAAGCCCCATAATCTGCCATTTGAAAGCTGGAGTACCAGGAAAGCTGGTGGTGTAATTCAGACCTAATTGAAGGCCTAAGAAAGGGGGAGAGGGAGGCTGATGGTGTAAGTCCCAGTCTGAGTCTGAAAGCCCAAGTTGATGTCCAAGGGCAGAAAAAGATGGATGTCTCAGCTCAAGCAGAGAGAATGAATTCACCCTTCCTCTGCCTTTCTGTTCTTTTCAGGCCTTCAATGGAATGGATGAGGCCCATGCACATTGGGGAGGGCCATCTGCTTTACTCAGCCCACCAATTCAAACCACCCTCACAGACACACCCAATTATAATGTTTACCAGCTACCTGGTCATAGGGGCATATTCTTAAGCGCCTTCAAATCCAGGCCAAAGCTGTGATTCAGTTGATTGTCATGGGGACACCATGGAAACTTTTGGTTATTGCTTTTATAGAACAGTAAATGATCCAAGATATGGTATCACCAAGATATGGTATCACAGAAAGAAGGCCCAAGCTTAGAGCCTATCATCCTATGTGTGAATTTGATCAAGTGAATGGCTATTATTGTCCATTTCTTTATCTATAGAAATACCAACCTCACTGGGTCAAAGACGTGCGAAGCAAATAATCGTGTTTGGTACCAAGTATTTGATGTGTTAAAATTACAAAAGCTATTTTATGAATATTATGAATATTAATTTGGTTGCAATGTATTGAGTGGATTGGAGATGAGCTAGTAGTTCAGTTTCTTTCAAAATATGGTTCCTGGATCAGCTGTATCAGAATTCCTTAGAATACTTTGTTAAAAATGTAGATTTATAAGTCTGAAATCTGATGAATCTAAATACTGGGATGGGCCCTGGACCTCATCATTTTCACCTATTCCCGGGTGATTCCTACACATTTAGGTTTGAGAACCACTGTCACTGGTTAGCCCTCAGTGAATGTTAGGTTTCGTTTATTTAAAATTTTTTTTCTTTGCTACTGTTGCTGCAAATTATTATGTATAGAGAATCCTAACCCAGCTTTTGAACTGTTTGCATGAATGGGTAGGCTTGGGATGAATGTGTACGTTTTGGTCAGGTAAAGAAAAGACGAAAGTTATCCATTTAGAACAAAGGCACAGAAATATGGGAGACCATGGCTCTTGCAGGGAACTGTAAGTATTTTAGAGTATGATCATAATGAAAAGGGTGGCTTGAGAGTAGTCAGAGTTGATGTTGGATGTAATATTGAAGAAGATGGGAAAGCAGTTTGAAGTTTTGGTTTTAAGCAAGGGTGACATCGTATGTAAGGAGGATTGCTCTAGATAAGAAGGGGTCAAAAAGAGGCTGCTGAGATAATCCCAGAGAAAGGTTATGACGGCGTGATGTTAGACTTATGATGGAGATGGTAGGAGCAAATAGACAGGCTTGCTGATCACATTGCTGAGGCCCTTGGAGTGTGCATAGGTAAAAAGCAATGATGACTTCCAGATTTTTCCTAAGGGTCACTGGGTCGGATGGGACTACCATTCACCTAGGTAGGGAACCACAGAGAGGAATCAGGTATGTGAGGGAAAGATGCTCTAGGTTGCAGGTATATTACATTGGTGATGTCTATGGGACATCCACATGGAACTATTTTATAAAAATCAGATATGGGACTGGTAGTAAGGGAGAGACCTCAATAGGAAAGGCAAGTCTGGAAACCACCAGTTTCTAGTGGAGGCGTAAGCTATGGGTGTGCGTAAAATTTATCAGGAGTATCTTATAAAAGATACGAGAGTGAAATCCTGAGTAGGCAAAAGAAGATGAGTCCAAGAAAAAACAGCAGGAAAGAGAGCATTAGAAAACCAAAGAGAGACAGATAGACTCCAGTGAGGAAGAGAGTCCTTTAGTCCTTTGAGAAGTTATTAACTATGACAAATGCCAAAGAGAGGTCACTTAATTGAAGGAGTAGACATTGTGTCGTTTAGCAAGAGCAGTTTCAATATTAGCTAGTCGAGGCAGAAATTAGATTTCTGTGGCTTTGTAGTTGAATGGGAGATGAGTAAGTAGAGATCATGAATGCAGACTACACTTATTTTGGTGAAGAAAAAAGTCCGGCAGCTGCACAGTAGAACTCTCCTGACTGGATGGAGGGAGGGTATGCAGGCCCAGCCTTTTTAGGGTTATTTTTTCTAATGTCAGATCGAGTTAAAAGAAAGGAAATTAAAAGGAACCGTGTTAAAATATTGATACATACCAAGAATGATACTTTTAATTTTCAAATAGCTTGTCATTTCTCCGGTTTTCTAGGATTGCCCCCCCCCCCCCGCCGCAATATGCTTTCTCCGTCCTCATAATTTCAGCAGAGTATTTAAATATTTTAGTACCTTATAGAGCTTGGCAGTGAGTTAGGATTTTACAATTTGAATGTGCTGACTGTACATCCTAGATAATAAACACACAGGAACCCTCGCGGAGATGTAACACTGCTCAGCGCCCTGCAAGTTTGATGGATTCCACGTGGAAGGCCTTTGGGCTGCGGAGGCAGTGTCCTCGCAGTGAGGGCTGGGGCCACTGCTCCCAGGGCAAGCAGCTTGGGGCCAAATGGTTTCTGAAAACGGGCCATGTTAATAAATAGTCAATGCTCCTCCTTCCTATGCAGTTGCTACCCAGCGCTGCCCTCTCGGTGAAGATCTTGGTGTGCCGTGCTGTTTTCCTTCATTGTTCCCGCAAAATGTTTTAACCCAATTTCTTTTTCTGCATGGCCACATCGCCATTTATCCTTTCCCAAAGCTTTCTCCAAAGTCTCTGATTTACTGCATATTTTTAAGTTTCTGGGGATTTTGAACCAATAAAATTTATAGCAGTTGCTTTCCCAGGACTGTATTTTAAAGGGTAAAATATAAAAAGAAAGGGGAGAAACCTGCTCCCTGTGGAAGAAAAGAGCAAGTGGTAGAAGGATGGAACCTTCAGCTGACTCTGTTCCTTTAGTCCTTTCCTGACCATGTGATGGTAAAGGTTTCAGGTGAACTTTATTGAGAAAGATTTTGATTCCTCCAGGCACTTAAGTGACATATGTATTAAATAAGTGGATGATTCATTAAAAGTGACCAACTCATGTTATTCAAAAAATACTTAGTGAATGACTTATGGGCCAAACACTGTTTAAGGTATTGAAAAACAACATTATTACAGTAGCTCCTGCCTTCAAGGATCTCATAATAAGTTAGGGGAAGAGACAAGCATGTCATTCAAGAAAATTCACAGGTGAAATTATGAGATGTGTACATTTTTCACCTGTAACGTTTCCTTGTACTTCTTTGTCACAGGAACAAAGGCAGTCAGCTTTAGCTCTTTCTCTGTGGTCCAAGCTGGGGGCTTGTGGAGTCAGGAAGTTTCTACAGGAGAAATGGTAGCTGGGCTGAGTTTTAGATGATGAGTAGGAATTCGTCAGGTGGAGAAGAACATTCAGAGTGGAAGAATGAACTAACACAAAGGAGTGAGAAGAATTATACCTGGTCTGATATGTCTGGAGCCCAGAGCGCGGGTGGGATGGGTGGTGGGAGATGTGGTTGGGAAGGCACTGGTAGGCAGATCATGGCGACTCTACGCTCTGTTCTGACGGGGCTGGGTGCTGTGTGGTAAACCTCAATGAACTGGAGGATTTTAAGCAGGGGGGTTACATAATCAGATGTGTTTTTTAGAAAGCAATTTTGGAAGGAAGGTGGATTCTACTGGGCAAGTGTCAGATGCCTTTCATGCCTTGCCCCACACTCCTTCACCAGCCTGGAAAGTGCAGGAGATTTAACACTTTCATGGTGAGGGTTGGGAGCCAGTGGGTAGATGCTTCTCCTGGTCCCTCCTCAGTGAAAAATTCAGAGAGGCAATGAGCATGTACCTATGCAACAAGTAGGAGTGAGATTGAGCCCCAGCTATCCATGGAGGTGATCTGAATAACTCATCCTCATATTGGGTTTTGCTCCTCCCATCCTCTCCTGCCTCCCTTGTTCCTGCTGCCTTGAGCGCCTCCCAAATCAACTACCTACTCACAGGTTCTAGACAAGGTCTGCTTTTGGGGAGGAGGGATGGGAGACCCAGGCTGGACCCAATAAAGAAACTCTTGCAGTAAGTAGTCCACGTGAAGATGATAAAGGACCAAAACAAACATTAACTGCCTGGGGCAGGGCGGCCTGGTGGCTCAGGCGGTTAGAGCTCCATGCTCCTAACTCCAAAGGATGCAGGTTCGATTCCCACATGGGCCAGTGGGCTCTCAACCGCAAGGTTGCCAGTTCGAGTCCTCAAATCCCGCAAGGGATGGTGGGCTCGGCCCCCTGCAACTAAAGATTGAACAGGGCACCTTGAGCTGAGCTGCCACTGAGCTCTGGCTCAGTTGGTTGGAGCGCATCCTCTCAACCACAAGTTTGCCGGTTCGACTCCTGCAAGGGATGGTGGGCTGTGCCCCCTGCAACCAGCAACAGCAACTGGACCTGGAGCTGAGCTGCGCCCTTCACAACTAAGATTGAAAGGACAACTTAAAGCTGAACTAAGATTGAAAGGGCAACAACTTAACTTGGAAAAAAAAAAAAGTCCTGGAAGTACACACTGTTCCCCAATAAAGTCCTGTTCTCCTTCCCCAATAAAAAAAATCTAAAAAAAAAAAACACACAAAAAAAACATTAACTGCCAGGATGTCGAGTTGGGGAAGGAATGGAGAAAGCTGTAGAAGGAAAGAATCAAAATGTCTCAATGGCCAGTTTCATGTGACGGGGTGGAGAGGAAGAGGGATTTCCGACGTCTTTGGGATGGCTGACAAGGATAGGTGTCATTGACCACATTGAGAAATAAAGCTGAAGAGGAGTGTGTATGTGGGGAGATCGTGGGTTCCACTTTTCATGTAATGAATGTGAGACCCTGGGGAAACACAGGCAGAAACAGTCAGCAGGAAGTTGAAATCAAGAGTGTGGAGCTCAGGAAAGAAGTCCGCACCTGGCAGTTTGTGATTTATGAACATACAAGAAGGAGAGGGTGCCTACATTTTTAAAGTGTCTGACATCAGTTAAATGTAACTCTTTTCCCAGATTTTCAGAGTAAAGGGCAACATTAAATGCCATGAAAATCCCCCAATGTCCCGCATCCCACAGTTCCCATCGCTGTCTTTTTTATTTTTTTAACTAAAAGAGTGTTCATTTACTGAAAGTTATATTGTCATCATTATATTTTAAAATTTTGTCTTCTGACAAAAGGACTCACGATCCCTTCTTCATTTCAAATGCGTAAAAGAAGCTGAAAAACTGTTATTCTCTGGAACATTTTAGATCTTGCTCCCTGTCATATGTCATCAGTTTGGCTCAAATCAACTCTTAGAAAACTTTTAAATAAATATATACATACATCCATACTCATGATAAAGACAAAATTCCCTTTATCACATTTGAGAGCAGTAGAGGACGGAGAGGTAGCCAGACAGATATGGTCACAGGTTAGGTGCCTGGGTTTTATTCCTAGTGCTCTGGGAAGTCATTGGAAGATGCAGCCATTCGAGGATGGTGCATGCTGGGGGCCTAAGGAGACATGCCTGGGATTGGGGGGAGGTTTAATGGCTTTGCCAGTATAACCCATGTTCTTACCCTGCCCCCTTGATCCTCTCTTTGGCTAACTTCTACTCATCCTTCTGGTTTCATCTCAGGCCAATGAATCCTTGAATTCATGATCAGCAGGAGGACTTCCCTTCATTCCTGGTCAGGGCCAAGTGGTCCACTTGTGATGTCCTAGCAATTCAGATACATCGACGCATACCTTTAGCATAGCATTATGTAGCAAAAATGTTTACATGTCTGCCCCCTCAAATACATTATAAGCTCCTTGAGGCCAGGGACTAAGGCTTATTTCATCTTTGTATCCTCAGAGTCTGACATGTAACAGGCAATTGTTGAAAATAAATGAGAATGACACCCATGGGAACATACCAGTTATGGGTAGGGCAAGAGATACTTGAGGAGACTCAGAAGGAGCTGCTAGGGAGGAAGGGGCAGTCAATACATTATAACCATTAAAATTAACTTACATTATGTGATAGAAACTGACAAGAGCTATGAAAAAAATAATACTCTTAGGAGGATGGGAAGGCATGGGTTGGTAGGGTGACTATGGTGAGCCTCACTGAAAAGGTGACATGGGGCAAAGACAGGCAGGGGGTGAGGATGAGCCATCAGATAGAAAGGCTCTAGGGCAGCAGCTGCCCGGCAAGGTTGAGAGTGGGTGGGAGCAGACACGGGTTTCTTTGTCCCCCACTCATGTCCACCCATTTAGTCCATGGTCAGCATAGCTCCAGAGCAGTCCTTTCGAACTGCCAGTCAGCTCCCTTGAACATGTGCTCTGTGGGGACAGGGACATTTTGTGTGTGATGTAACTCAAAGTTTAGTGAGCTGTGAACGCTCAGGGATTTGTTGAATGAATGAATACAGGAAGTCAAGAGGGGGAAAGATTTAGAAAGGAGGGTGGCCTACAATGTGAAATGCTACTGAGGGGCAAAAGAAAATGGGCACAGGACAGACCCTTTGATCCTGGTCATCTATCCATGGCGATAGCTTACTGCTATAGAGAAGAAAATGTCTGAATATGAGGCACATTTTCTGTGTGATTCTGTGTGACCCACTGTCATCCTCACCCCCAGCTTTATTTATTCATGAAGGTCTATCTCTTCTGGCTTCTGTCCCTTAATTTGAATTCATATGGACCCTGTTAAAAGCTATAAAGAACTTTCATATTTATTTGGATTATTAACTAATTAATTAATTTATTTATTATCTATTTACCTTCTGTTCGTTTATGGTCTCTATCGACCTGTAGAATGTCCAGTTGTTCTCCACAATGGTTTTACTAGTGTGTTTGGAAAATAGATGGAAACAAACTATTTAAAGAAGTATCTAAGAGTCCCATTCCAAGGTTCCAATGCAAATATGACCATTCGATGGCTTACCGTAATGTCCAAAATCAAGTACAGTATGTTGCTCTTGGAATAGGGACTTCTTGTGTCTGTTTCTTCACAGTAGACAATTCGTGGTTAACATTGACATGAAAGTGAATGAAGGTCAGGTAGTCAAATGTCCTTTCATAAATAGTGATAGGGTGAAACCTTTAGCTTAGGATTCCAGTATCTGGCATTCACTTTTTGAATTCAATTTATAGTTAGTTGTCTGCCATGGAGACAACATTGTAGGGAATGTGTAAGAGGAGAATCTCTTACTACTTTAAAAGTGAAAGTGAGTAATCAGAAAGCAAAAAGAAAAAAAAAAACAAAGAAAAAGAAATGACAGGGTGACAAGTGTTATCTGGGGCATCCAGGCTACAACGGGAAGGTTTTTAAGGTCTGGGGTTCACTTTGGGTATAAAGCATAGTTGATCTGACAGAGAAAATCTGCTTTATTTATGTACTTGACTTCTTTCCAACTCACCCACAGGATAGAAGCACATTCAAAGATAAGCATTTAAACCACAGAGGAAAGCAGGCATCCATGCTGGAGAACACTAAAAACGTGCGCTCATCAGGAGGGAGGAGAGATGTTTTATGCAGTAAAAGCAAAAGTGGGGTGTGAAATAGCCTCTATCAGCTTTTGTGATTATAGGGATATACTGGAGAAAAAAAATATGGGCGATCTATGTCAGGAAAATTCCATTTCCAAACGTATGAAGTCCAGTTTCTCATGGAAGATGAAACCATGATGACAAGGGTGGTTCAGCTATGCTTAGAAATATAGGGAGTCCAATCCCTGGCGGCTGACCCGCAGCTCCGCCCTCATCTCCTGCTGAGTTTGTCTGTCTGAGCAATCCTGTATATCCCACCGCAGACGCTGGGGATCTGGTGGGCCTTTCCAGCTACTGGTTCTCTCTGCTAATACTGGCTCTAGGGTAGGATGCAGTCTATCCAACCTTTGTTCTTGCATGCTCTGAAACAAATACACACACATGCTGTGGAGATTTACTGCTACACACATTTTTAATATTGGGGAATTTTACCAGTGTTCAAGAAATCTCAAAAAGTTGACAACCTCAGTAGCTGATGGTCTCCCTTTCAGTGCATGCCCCCATGCCGCCTTCCCTCCAACCTCTAACAGTCCCTCGTGCCTCCTTCCTCCCAGGCGATGGCCTGCCTTCCCTAGTCACTGGGAAAACAGACATGCCATCAGAAGAGCAGCCTTAGCTTCCACTCCCCCCATCTTCCCGTGGCCACCTCCAATGACCAGTTTTCATTTCTCCCCTCATCTGGTCTTCTGGGAACACTGGGCATGTTTGATTGTCCCTCCTTCATGGAAGTTTCTCCCCCATCAGCTTCTACAAGCTCCTCTGCCACTGTGTGTGGCTGTGGCCCTCACTGCCCCATCCTAGCAGGGCTCCCCGCAACCACCAATTCTTCCTGTCACTGGCTTCTAATTTGGCATCTAGTGTTCATGTCCTAGAACAGGGGAGCTGGGAAGGCACCTGGGATTTTCACTTAACGCAGGGTAAGAATGTTGTGCTTCATATGGAGGAAATTCCTCAAAAACAGGAGAGTCCAAAAAGAATGACAGTTGTCCACATGGGACCTTGACCTAGTAAAATTTGGGTCCTTAATATAATACCTTTTGTACCCAAACTGGTAATGTCTGGTGAAACTAAGGTTTTGCTAACTTATCAGATTTATGGGATATACTGAAACCTCTAAATGTTTCGGTTTTTAAAGAAAGCAACAAACAAATAGGCTAAGAATCAGAAAAGAGCAAAAAGAACAAAAAGCAAAAAGAGAAGTAGACAGAAAATAATCATAGAGGTCAAAACACTGGTTAAGAGTTATTGACAAGAGGCCACCAGAAAAGTAATTCAAGAAACCCTAGTGCTGTGTCTTAGGCAAAAGCAACCAAGTAGGCAGACTTCCAGAACATCTATTCAAGGGAGAAAGAGGCAACTAAAGCAAAACAAGAAAGGAGATACAGCAACACCATAACCTTTTGCCTGGTCAACCACAGAACATAACTAGTCTCCCAGCTGCCACTCTTGTTCCTTGCCCCACACTCTATATAATGGCCAAGTAGATCTTCTTAAAATGTACATTGGGCCGTGTCATGTCGCTCTTTGCTTTAAATCAGCATCTTCCCATTGCCCTAAGAATATATCCAATCTCCTCACGACGGCGGAGAATGATTTCTCTTGGCCTCCTTTATCATAACCTGCCTGCCTTTGCTTCTGGTCGTGCTTTTTCTTCTTTAACCTGCCAACCTCGTTCTGGCTTTGGATCCTTGGCAAGGCTGGCCCCTTGGCCTTTGCAAGCCTGATTCCCATGAAGTCTCACTTCCTCCTCATTTCCTTGGAGACCCCATCTCTGACCACTGTGTCGCAGGCAGCCATGCTCGCCCCCCTCCATTATAGCGCTTTGCTTTACCATCTTCCTGTCACTGTCTGCAATCAAGTTGTTTACTTCATCTGTGGTTTCTCCCTATGGGAATGTAAGCATATTGGAAAAGGACTTCTCTAGCCACAGTCATGGCAGTGTCACCAGCGCCAAACCAGCATCAGGCACGGGATTCAATGCCTAAAATGTGACGTCTTCGTGGCAGACTCCTTATTACCTATTGAATCTCTGAAGTCAGTCACAGTATTTGTTGAATGAAGGAAGGAAGGAAGGGATAAATACATAGGAGCTTTAAAATATTATAAAACACAATAAATGCTAATAAATAGAAAAATCTTTAACTGAACAAGAGGGGAAATTTGAATAGACCAATAATAAAAAGTAAAATTTAAAATTGTGTTAAGGAGTTATTCCCCCACATTCCAGAATAGAAAACTGTAGCTCCACCTCACCTTTTAACATAGATGTGAAATCCTACATACAATAATGGCAAATTAAATTAGTGGCACATTTACTGAATAATTTATGATGATCATGTAGAATTTACGACATGAATGCAAGAATAGCTATATTAAATGTATTAATAAACCAATTAATAACTCAAAAAGGAAAACATTCATTTCAGATGCTGAGGAGATTTTTATGAAATTCGGGGCTCTTGCTTTATGAACATAAAAAAATCCTTAAAACACTAGGAATCTGAAGGTGCACATTTGAAAGAGAATATGCAACAACAGCTAACTTAAATGTGAAACCCTAGAAGTATTTCCATTAAATATGGGGGAGACTTCAAGATGGCTGCTATCACTATTATTATTTACCATTTCCTGCAAGTTCTGGACAATGCAGTTCGATATCAAATAGAAATCAGAGATATACTTATATAAAAGGAGAAAAAATTGCACCCAATATTGTTTTCTACCTAAGAAAACACCAGATAATCAAAGAAACATTTCGTATGATAAAAGATCAGTAAAGTGGTTGAATGCAAGATAAATACCTAAAAATTGGTTTCTTGCTTCTATACCAGCAAACTGCTACATTCTTTACCTGGTCTGATGCAAATAGTTTGTCCTGATTCAGAAGTGGAACCAGAGCCTTTTTCATTAAGAAAAGATTACACAGTATTCCCCATTGATTGTGGTTTTGCCTTCTTTCTCACCATGGGAATACCACCCATAGAGAAGTTTGGAGGCTGAGGAAGCAGTTTATTTAAAACCGATCTAAAAGGTAAGAAGAGTCACTTAGATAAAGTAGGGTGTGTGTGTGTGTGTGTGTGTGTGTGTGTCGGGGTGGGGAGTAATGAACATACAACACAGTGTTTTTGTGCTGTTTAAAAGGTGGCTTGAACAAAGGAATCACCCAACGAGTCAATATCAATTGGTACAAGTTGAATAATTGAAGACCTTTAAGTGTTTCTTTTTGGAAAAACAAATCAAGAGTGTATTGATCTCTGGAAGTGAAGATGACATGAGGCAGTGGAAATGAATAAAACAAGAAAGGTGAAATGAGCTGGCCCCATCCTCCCTAGCAAAGGCATCTGGACATAATGAGTTTAACAGTCCCTCCCTTTTGCTGGAACAAACATTACAGGTCAGAGGCTTCACTTTCCAAGGAAAGCGCAACACATGTGCGGTGCAGACACATGTGTTTGTTGCTTCCACATCGCATGTCGGTCCCTCTCAGTTAAAGACAGAGTTTCTGTCAGGAGAATCACCTTCTGGCCCAGTGGCTCCAGTTAGTCTGTGGGCTGCTAGCCTCAGGCCATGATGAAGTTTTCCCAGTCTTTGGCAAAAGGAAGGAAGGAAGGACCATGTAGTGTGTATATAGGTACTGGGATCATGTTGCTAACTGTCTTCTCTTGCGTGAGTGATCCTTGATTCTGAGAGCATGTCATCTGTGCATTTTCTCTATTTTTGTTTGTTGATTGCTTAATGACCTTACTTGGACTAGTGGAATGCTATTGTTATGTCTGCCTGATTTTACTTCCCCTTTTGTTCTTTTCTATACATCTTATTGTTTTGTTTTGTTTTATTTTATTTTATTTTTTGCTTGTGTATTCATTTATTCTGTTAATCCACATATACTAACCATCTACCATAGGATTTAGTAGAGCTTAGGCCAACCCCGCCTCCCCCCCCAAAAAAAAACCCCAACAGCTTGGCCACCATTGAAACACACTTTGAGTTTCATCAGTCCTTTAAACCTCAATGTGGGTAAGTTTTAGATTCTTTCCTAAGAGGATAGGGTGGGGAGGGAGAAGGAGAGATTTTGGAATTCTGAAGAGAGTGGGAAGGATATAGAAAGATGAACAGGAGGTTACCAAATTAAACTTTGTCCCAACTTTCCAGGCACTGAGGGGATGGCTGTTGCCCTTGGTGAATTCACATGTGTCAACAGATAAAGTTGTTCGTAAATCACACAGAATTTAAAGATGGTTGAACTTGAGATCTCAATACCGGAGAAAATGTGGGTTTCATCCTATAGATGTTTAAACTTGGGTTGAGTTTAAAAACTTACAGCCAGATGAAACTGGAACTGATCTTTCCCAATGAGCACCCATTGCTGCTTCTCTCCAGCATTAGGCTGTAAGCGTCTTAAGGGCAAGGGCTGAGTCTTGTCCATTATTCCTGGTGCCCAGCCCTCTGCCTAGGACATTGCTAGGACTGAATAAATATGTGTTGGTTGGTTTAATATAAAAATGTGGCAGGATGGCCTAGAATGACAAGATCCTCTTTCCAAATGGAAACCTGATTCCATCTTATTGTGGGATCCCATGGAAATAGCTGTTCATAGGGTAAAGTGTAGCTGCTTTTGCAGGAAATCAAGACTTTGGGAAATTGTTTCTTTTGGCCCCAATTGTCTACTGTGTCCTTAACATTTATGAAGAAGATTACAGAGCCAATAAACTTCCCCCCAATTCCAGGCAGGTCTCTTAAATTCCCTAGCCCACTGTGTCCTTAATGGCTGTACCTTCCAGTGACTTCCCAGGGCACTTGGAATAAACCTAAACCCCTTCCAGCCTATGTAACTTTTTCTGGCCAGTCTCCCTCTTGTGTGTTGCGCTAGAATGTGATGAAAGAAACCTTTGTCCTCGTGAATCCTTTCTTAGGGAAGACAAAATCAAATACACTGTCAAAAGCATGGTAGTGCCTCTTTTAGTATATGAATGCTTACTTACTGAAAACAGTGCTGGGAGATGAAACAGTGGGATGCCGGAAGAAGGGGCACTTTCACAGTACCCGTGGCCTCGCCTCCCCCTGCCTCAGAAGGCCTGGGAAGAGCTGCGCCTATTACTGAATTGGCCTTGAATAGCAGGGCCCTCATTGTGCCGAGCTAGTTGTCCCACTGAGCTGCCACTCAAAGGGCAGCGTGACTGGAAGCCGACAACCCCGTTCCCATGGCCAAATGAGGTTCCAAGTGCCATCTCCTCTGAGAAGCAGCTGTGGGATACCATGACTGCTCTCATAAGCGTCATCTTCACCAGCACTGTGGGACTTAAAGCTCTAAAACTCTGTGTTGCCTTTCTGCTCCCATCACCTAGGATTAGAGGCTGCTGGTGGTGGGTTCAGTTTCATCAAGTAGCCAGAGGGACAAGAGAGGGCTCCCTCATTGATGCAGTATCCTTTCATGAACCTCACCACCATACAGGAGGAGAGTGTTCTGATTCAAATGGCTGTGGTGTCATCGCAAATGCAATTCACAGTTCAGATTCAATTGGGGTTTACCCAGGAGAGAAGGGAGCAAATTTGAAACTCAAAATTTAAATTGAATCACAGTCTAGTTAATCTTTTATAATTAATTACTCCATGTACAATCGCTGATACGTTCAAAATCCTAAATCCCAAATCTGAGGTAATTAATATTTGGTAAAGTCATTATCTGCTTTTGAGTCCATTTGTGTCATCTTAACCGCCCTCGGAAGTAACAGGATTCAGGTGTTGTCAGGCTTGGGTTTTTGTTGTTGTTGTTGTTGTTTTCTCCAGTTTTCTATCCCTTAGTCTTATATTAATGGCTTAATGTTTTAGCTTAGACTCTTCTAATTTGTTCAGGAAGTATTTCATTTTAGAATAATCTTAGGTTTACAGAAGAGTTGCAAAGACAGCACAGAAAATTTCATACACTTCATACCCAGCTTCCCCTGTTAACAGCTTCATTACTACAGCACATCGTCACAACTAAGGAACTAACACTGTTAACTACGAAACTGCATGCTTTACTCATATTTTATTCGTTTTCTCCTAATGTTCTTTTTCTGTTCCAGGATCTTATTTGGACTGCTATGTTTCATTTAGGTGTCATGTCTCCTTAACCCCCTTTGGTCTGGGACACTTTCGCAGCCTGTCCTTGCTTTTCATGACCTTGCCAGTTCTGAGGAGTACCGGTCAGTGTGCACTGAATTTCAGAGCCCTGTCACTCTGTTGGGGTGTGTCTAATGTTTTTCTCATGATCAGACACGTATGTCCTTGGGAGGAAGAGCACAGAGCAAAGTGCCATTTTTATCACATCGAATCAAGGGTACATGTTATGAACATGCTATCACTGTTGATATTGAACTTGATCACCTGTCTGAGGTAGTGTTTGCCAGGATTCTCTACTGTATTAGTAAGGGTTCTTCAGAAAAACAGAACCAATAAGGTACATAGATCTTGTAAGCAGTCTGACTACCCTGGGACCACCCTGGAGCAGCCATGGCACTGGGTGGGGCCCTGAAGGAATGAAATGCCAGGTAGAGAGGGAAAGGCCAGGAGGCCCTGAGGTGCCACACCTGGGAGTGCAGGTGCTGTCCTGGAAGTGGCTCCCACAGCCCCACCTCCTGTGCAGCAGACACAGATTGCCCAGGTGCGCTCTTCCCGCACCAGAAGCAAAATCAAATGGTGGTTTCCAGTGACTAAGTTTTAGGGTAGTTTTGGAACTGGCAAAGAGAAATTATGCTGACACTTGTGAAAAATAGCAAGGAAGAATTTATTCAAGACGATAGGAGTCAAGACTATAGCAGTAGTCTTGAGGAGAGAGATTGACACAATTCCAGGGTCACGTGGGGAATTTTAACCAACTGGCAGGATGAGGTAGTGGATGGAAAATCACTAAGAACTTGGTGAGGCATCAAGGTGGGGGAGGAGCCTGCTTAGACATCAGGGTTGGGGTGGGATATTCTCAATAAACTGACTTGGACTCTTAGGTAAGATTGGACTTGACAGACCAAGGACAGAGGCCAAAGATGAAGCCTCGTTGAAAAGAGGGTTGTGGAGCCTGACTCAGGTCAAGGAGGGAGTCCCTGTCTGGTGCAGCCATGGAGACCAGACAGCAGGCCTGAGGGTGGCTGGAAAGCATGGCGGGGATGGCGGGAGCTTTCTATGAGCACTGCTGGTGCCTCACTCAGGAGTTCCTAGAGGAGCTGGACTTCTTCCCTCTGGCCCCAGGATACTTTGCTCAAAAGACAGTCATCATTTCAACAGATTTCCACATTTTAAGGAAGGATCGGAAAAAAGAAATGGCAGCGATCACTTGCGAGAGGACTGCCGTGGCTTGGGGTGCACGAGTGATGGTGTTGGAGGATGAGGAAGTGAGAGCTCGTGCTGCTGCTAAGCGGACATTGACGAAACCTTCGCAGGGGAGCTCATATCTAGGATCTTCACTTTATCATCCTTTTGACAGTAAATTGATCACTTGCCTCTCTTTGTGAGTGAAAGGGGCCAAAACCATGATCTGGGATAGGGACTCTAATACCCTCTGTTTGTCTCTATTCTCACCACTATCCCTGATCAACCATCTGCCATGGAGATGTCACCTGTAATGACATCAATCTTCCCATTGCTGTTACTAAGAATCAGATGCATTTTCTGTTAAGGTATCTTTGTAATCATGGCTGGTCCCTATGTGATCCTTTCCAGGTCATGGCCCAGCAGCCATTTGGGGAGTGCTGGTTGCTTGGCTGTGGTGTGCCAGGGACCCAGCGGTGCCCTCCTAACCCTGTGAGAGCCCATCAACAGGCAAACCTACCTGGTAGTAGAGCAGTGACAAGGACCCTGTAGAGGGTGTTGGCACATTCTCCTCCCCTCCCCAATTCAGGCAGGCCCTGTCATTCCTCAGCGAACCTGGGGTTGGCCATCTTAGCCACTCTGCATGACAAGAGGGTCTCTGGAAGACCCCAGAGGAGATGAGATGCCCCAGCACCATGTGCTGTCATTAGCCACCCCCAGCCTCTCACTCACCATCTCGGAGAAGAGTGGAAAGAGGGGAAAATATCTGAGAGACTCAGCATTTTACTTAAGAAACTGTGCATATACCTAAAGGTAATGCTTAAATGATTACATCAGACTGAATTTACTAAATCCCAGGAAATTTAATTTCCCACCCTCTCTCCCTGCAGTGCATGGGACTCCTGAGAACCAGCACCTCAGGACTGGAGAAATGCAGAGACCATTTTGTCTGCTCAGTTGGGGGTAGGGGTACATGTAGGACCCTCCTACGCATGTGTGTATTCCCAATATAGTCTTTATCCTGTGCCAGCTACTGGGGGGAACCCAAAAACCATTTTCTACACTTCATTTACCAGCATTTCTTTAAGTATTGGCTGTATAGATGGACTTCTTTATTTCCTACTGACAAATTTCATCTTTAATCATCACTCCCACAAATGGGACTCACTATTGGTTTCAAGATAGTAATCACAGAATAATGTGATGAATGGAGCCCAGGGCTACAGACCCACTTTATGTGACACCAGGACTGTGGCTTGCCTAATGAGTTAGATGATATATTTATGACCCTCATGTTTCACTTTCAACCCAAAGCCTAGAAGATTTCATAAATATTATTTTATATCAAAGCTTGCAGAATCACTATTCCAGAAGTATTTTATTAGTCATATATTTTCTCTCTGAAATTGCTCTCATGAGGTAGAGTTATGTGCGTGCTCACACAGTGCCCAGGCAATAGGGCAGTCGATGCATGGCCCTGGGGTGGGTCCATGAGAGCGGTCCCTGGAAAGGAAGCCTGGGATTCCACTGCGGCACCAGCATTGTGCAGGGAAGGGATGAGGTCTGAAACAGAATTTGAAAAGACAGGAGACCTTTGGATAGGTTCAATTCTCCTTCCTGCCCCGGGGGGCACACAAGGAAGCAATTGACAGTGCCATTAAAGTCAGAAAAAGGGACAAAAACAGAACTGCACCCACCCCCTCTTCCCCAGGGAATGATGACGTGAAGCCTGGTAGAGCATTAGGGTTTACAGAGCTCCTCCAGGAGGGAGTGCTTTTACTCCCCTGTTACACAAATGAGGAAGGAGTCTGGGAGGTTCTGCGGATATAGATGAAGGTCCTGCGGATATAGATGAAGGTCCTGCGGATATAGATGAAGGTCCTGCGGATATAGATGAAGGTCCTGCAGCTGCTACCTGGCAACCAGGGCTCCCAGGGCTTCTCCTGCCACCCCAGAGCGACCTCTGGACCAAACAACACAGATCCCAAAGACTTCATCTGGGTAATGTTTCCAGCTTTACAAGTTGTACCACTTGGCACCTCCTTCAATCTTCACTGTAGTGCTACAGATTATGGATAACAAGAAGCAGTCTTCTCATCTGAGTTAAGGAATGGGAAGCTCAGAAAGACCAGCCATCTGGCTTGGAGCAGGTGCTAAACCTCGGTCCCGCCGAGGAGTGAGCGCCACCTGGTGGTGGGTGAGGTTGGCGGGGGGCCTCCTGGTTGTAGCTTTTCACAGTCGGCTCTCTCAATGGAGGGGCGCTGTTTTCTCTCCTTCTTCCAAATCACAGCAGTGATGGAAGACGGGCGTGGTGGACAAATCAATCTGCGTGAGCATTCCGATGCTCCTTCGACAATCTGATGGGATCAGGCTGACTTCCCAAAAGTTGTTTTTCACCCCCACCCCCCATACCTGTTTCCTCCTTTATATAGTGGGGACGTAAATAAATAAACAAACGCGCACTTACATCCTTAGTTTACTGTGAGGACATGATAAGACGGTTTGCTGAACAATATCAGCCCTTAACTGGCATGGAGAGCTTTTCCATGGGCTCAATATCCATGCATTCTGTCACTCAATCCTCGCAACGGCTCTGTTATCACCCTCACTTTATGAAGGAGGAAGCTGGGGCTCAGGGGGTTGTCCCTGCAAGAAGTCACCTGTGGGTCAGCAAAGCGGTGGCCGCCGGATACCAGAGCTTTCTCCTGCAGTCCTGTCTGTCCCCGCGCCTGGCACGCGGAGTGGAGGGTGCAGTAGGGACAGCAGTCGCTTCTGTTTTTATAGCCCTGACCTTCTCCACAGAATCAGGAGATGTGGAACAAGCCCCTGGCCAGTCCAGTTGGAGAGTGGCCTCTTAACAAAAACCTAGGACAAACCAAACTGCAAATGGCCTGGTGTTTTAGTTTCTTATTAGAGAATTATTATGTTCAGTATGTGGAAGTTATGTATTTTACAGAAACGGCTTATTTAAGAGGCTTAACACTTACTGCTGTCCCCACCAGGGCACTTTTCTGGTGGAAAGCCTTTGAGGACATTTATCTTTAACGAAACAGACTAATATTAAAATGTAATTAAGATGGTAAAAGCAATAGTTTTGTGAGAAAAATTCCTAAAGTGACTATTTCTTTATAGAGCACAGGATGTAATGAAATCAATCATCTGCTGGAGTCCTCATTAATTCTCTCCCTGCTTCTCCCTGTGATACCTGTATGTGATACCTGTAAGTGGGTAGGAGAGAGGGACTTCCTGGTGTAAGGAGCTTCCCCCTCCTCTCTCTTCCTCTCTCCTTTCCGCCCTTCCTCCCTCCCTCCCTCCCTCCCTCCCTCCGTTCGTCTCTCCCTTCCTTTTTCCAGTATGGCTTGTATGCCAGCTAATGTGCTGGTTTTTGGGGATGAGGAATGAATGAGACAGATGGGGTTGGGCCCCATGAAGCTTACAGTCTAAAGGGAAAAGACAGTTATACCAATGAGCATAGATGTCCAATGCAGAGACATGCTGTGAAGGTACAGGGTATGTAAGAGCATATAGCAAGGGACCTTCTTAGATGAGGTTCCTCAGGGTTGGTGAGATGTGCGCTGGCCCCAAATTCACCTGTAGCGGGAAGTGGGATGGGGTGAGCGTGGGACTGATGGATGGGAAGGTTGAGACAGGAAGGGGGCAGGTGGTTGAGGCCAGGTGGCTGGAGCCTGGGGTGAAGAGCAAGAGACAGGGTAGGACAAAGAGCCAAGGGCCACATCATCAGGATATATGGACTAGGTTAAGGATTTCAGACTTGATTGTCCTAAGGAAAATGGGGAGTTTACTGGAAGGTTATAAGCAGGAGAGGGTCGTTATTCTCAGAATCTCACCATGGATAAGAGGAGGATCTCTTAGGGAGGCTGTCGCCTGCTCCTGCTCTGGAAGCTCAGCCCATCCTGTAGGGCCTCCACAGTATCTACACAGATGGTCTCCAATAGAGGTGCCTGAGTGCAGGTAACGTGGGCCAGGAGAGCCACCTGTGATGAATGGTGGCCCTGCGGTGTGGTCATCCATTCAACAAATACCAAGTCCCTCCTGTGGGTAGTGACGTAATGACGGTTCCAAAGAAGCAACATATAAGAGTTCCTTTATGGGCAACAGTTGGAAAATCTGTTTCGTGGGTTGCTGGGTGTTCCCCATTTGTCATCCGGATAATTGGACACACCAAGTAGGGCACCAAGTAGAGCTCCCAGAGGAGATGCAGGGTGACCCTTGTCTCTGCAGACCAACAGTTGTTTCACTGGATAGAAAGAAGTGTGTGGGGTATCAACATATAAGATATAAGTAAAAACAGGAATAGGCCAATTTCCCCTCATGAAACATCTCTCTCCATGTGCATAATATGTTCTGGAAAGAAATGAAGCAAAGCTGAGGCCTAGTTAACACAGCCAGAGTGATAAGAATAATTTTGTCAGTGTGAAGAGTCAAAAACATCACAGAGAAAGTCTTTATCCAAATGCTTTGCTTTTTTGCCCTATTTTGTTTTATTCAGATTATTAGTCTAATTTCTTTTAAGGCCGTTAGCTTATGAGTCTAAAATCAAGGCTGTGTTTCTTGTCAAGAATTTTCCGTCCTGTTTTTTCATGAAAAATTTCAAGGACTTGCTCTCCGAGGACAGGCTGCCTGTCTGGAGAGGACCAAGTGACAATGAGAGACAGGCAGTCATCTCCCTGGTGGGGCCCTGAGGTGCACACCTGAGATCCTCGCATTGCTCTCCCACCTCCCCCAGGACAGATGACCTTGTGGTTTTATCTCCTTTCTTCTTCTTCCCTTCAGCCAGTGAGCATCTTTTTAATCTTTCTTGCTTTATAGTTCAGCTGTTTTCAGTTTTTATTTTTATTTTACACTCTTTTCTAAGGTGTAAAATATTCTGGATCGAACTGTAACACTTTAGTACCATTTCCCTCATTCCTGAAACCTCATTACCTGGCACCTCGTGCAGCTTAAAGATGTGCTAGGTGAATGACTAAACTAATAAATGAATTTATTTTTTGGTCACACAGGCAAACACTAGCCATACCAAACCCCTCACAATACCGCTGTTCATTAATACAGAACTGGAACATGTTTCACTGTCAGAAAAATGGTCTTATTGATTTGGGATCCAAATTGAGAAGCAATAAAAGGAGGTTAAGGAACAATAAGTACTGAGCAGTGAAGCTCTTTAATGCTAAAAATAAACCAAAAACAACAACAACAAAACACCGAAAACGGTTCTCCTCTGGGTTCACTTCTCTGCATCTCTTGATTTTTTTTTTTTCTGCTCTTGGCCACAAGATGGCTGCCACAGTTCCAATCATCACATTATCCGCAATAATATACAAAGGCAGGAAGGAAATGGTTTAAAAAAAAGGGAGGACTTATTAAAGGGATATGTGAGGAAATAAAGAAATGAGGAATGTGTAACGTCTGGGGGAGGAAGAGGGTGTCTCAGGAAGACAGAGCTGGAGGCCGTCTTTCTCATCCTGAAAGGAAAAGCTGTCATGACAGGACTGCCTGGCCCCCCTGGGTGGCAGGAACTGGCTGACCTTCATTCTAGTGCCCCAGCCTCTAGGTGATCAGGGCTTGTGGGTGTCTGTTACTAGCACGGCCGTCTCCACCACCACTGAATGATGTTTTCCAATGGTCCCTAGGCTTCTCTGCTGGGCTCTGCTGCCGGCCTTCTGTCTTTCTCTTTGCTTCCACTATTTTTTGCTAACTCTGTCTCTGTGGTTCACATTCAAACTCTGCAAGAAGAGAATCGGATTAGTTATTACAGTGGTGAGAATTAAATTAGCCCCCAAACTCAGAGCATGGATATTCAAACTAATTAAAACAAGCTATGCTGTAACCTGCTTAAGTGTTCCCCAAAAGCCAGTAGAAAACAGAACTATTAGGTTGGTGCAAAAGTCATTGCCGTTTAAAAGGTTAAAAATAATTGCAAAAACCGCAATTACTTTTGCACCAACCTACATGTCTAAAAGCTTAACCCACAAACCCAGAGGAACCAGCGCTTTTCTCTTTTCTTCCTCGTTCCCCTGTTTTACCCCCTCCTCCATTCTCAACCTCCATTTGCCTTTGCCTTTTCACTTCCATTGGTTAGATGGTTACATAGTCTCTCAGTAGTAGCGGCATCTGCCCTGTGCTCTCAGAATTCCAAGCCCCCTCACATTGCTGCTGGCTGATTTTCACATTACATCCCAGCCCTCTTCCCACCTCCCACTCACTTGTACAAACCCTAACCGATCCTTGTGTTTCCATTGTTCGTAGCTATGTTAGTCATTAGCAGGATCCTCCTCTCCTGCTAAGCAAACCCAGGCTTCGGCTGGGAAAGTCAGAGGCCAGAGTGAAGCCAGGCTGGCAGTGTGGCCCAGGGGAGGGGCCAGGGCACACCAATCCCCAGGAGAGACGGAGGACCCTGTGTCTGGGGGCACACATCTTGGTGTGGCCCTCCTGACATGGTTCCTGCTCTTTGATTCAGTCTGTTCAGGGACTTCAGAGGGCATATCGTGTAGGAACAGGCCTCTTGAAACTGAAGAATTCAGCTCGGTCACCTAAATCATTTCCGTGTGTGACTGTCTCATTTCAAGGAGGAGGACTGATGAATGCTGTCTTATGATTTGTCCTGAACGGTCAGGAAGTAGGAGTAGGTGGTATTTGTTCTAGGTACCTGTGGTGACAATGTGGGGGTCTACCAACACCCAGTCCCTCTTTTCCCTGGTTAACGAAATCTCAGTGTTGTACTGGGATTGGTGACTGAGGAGAGCTGGCACCCTTCTAGAGCATGAATCATGGTTAGTCTAAGACAATCATGATAATCCCATTTCCCTTTGTTAGTGACTGGGTTTAGGAGGAGGTGGGTGGGGGATGTGTGACTCTGTTCTGGCCAATGAGATGTACAGGAAAGTCTGTTGGAGAATTTTGGGAAACATTTTCTATTCTGATGAGACAGACGTATATGAAGTGACTCTACCATTTCCTTCCTGCCTTTGTATATTATTGTGGATAATGTGATGCTTGGAACTATGGCAGCCATCTTGTAACCAAGAGGAGGGGGGGAAAAATCAAGAGAATGCAGAGAAGCAGACCCTGAGAACTGATATCATCAAACCACTGGATCACTGTGGCACTTCCTAGCTCTATACTCATTATATGTCGTAATAAACCCCTATTGCTGAAGCCGCTCTTAATCAGGTATTACTTGCTGCCAAAATCTCCTTGACTGATGCAGGCACCCACGTGCCTTGGACCTTCTGGGAGAGGCCCACAGTGCTGCATTTAGTCTGGAGAAGCTTGCTGCAAACCTGGCAAACAGGAAGGATGATAGCAGAAGATGAAACAGATTTCGTTGTTGAGAATCCTTAGCCAAGAAATAGGGCTACTGCCCAGGAATGTCAGGACTCGCTGTTGCCCCACCTCTTTCCCAGATTGCCACCTCAGTCAGTTGTACCTACTTGTCTCGCTTGGGAGAATTTAGAAAGGAAAGAAATGAAGAAACCTCAAAGTCAAGACATAAGCTCTACCCTGTTGCTGGGGCATTGAGCTAGGATGAGGTATGGTCTGCATGGAAGAGGGAAGCAGCCTGGAGACATATTAAAAGGAACTTCATCTGAGAAGGCCATGGGCAGGGACGTTGGGGTAGCAATACAGAGTCTGTGTATATGTGTTCGTGGGGGGGGTGCACTGCTGCAAATCCGGAACCTGGGCTGGGGGGGGTATGGGAGGACAACCAGTGGCCAGCCTGAGGAGGCATAGCACACGTTAGGGGACCTGCCAGTGAGAGAGCCCCAACAAAGGCGAGTCTCTAAAAAATAACATAAAACCCATTCCTACCCTGAGGAAAAGTCTGTTTTGAACACCTGCCAGGCCCAGAAAACACCAGCATTAGATCCCAAGGGCACTTGTCAGGTGATACAGTTCCTGTCCTTTCTCTGGTCCCCTTCCCAGGGGTCACTGGGTGGGAAGAGGAGGACTCATGGAGAAACAGAACCTCCTTTTCCTCTCCATAACCTTCCAGCCCAAAGAAGAACAAAGTTGGAGAGAAGTTTTAACTTTTTCATAAAAATGTTAGAAATTATTATGGAAATTTTCACATATACACAAACGTAGAAAAAAATAGAGAAATGAACCCCTATTTACTCATCCCCTCATTTCAACAATTATCAATATTCTGCCTTTTATGTTTTATCTGTTGTTCCCCAGTGCTATTTTTCCCAGAGTATTTTTTTTTCACATTTAAACAAGTTTATTTTTTTAAATTTTTTTTATTAGTTTCAGGTGTACAAGACAAGGTAATACTTAGACTTCCCAGAGTATTTTAAAGCAAATTCCACCCATTGATCACCATACTCGTAAACACTTCAGTATGTGTGTGTCTCTAACAGATAAGAGCTATTTTTAAAAAAACATAAACACAATGCTATTATCACATCCAACCAAACTTAACACTATTTCCATCATATCTAATGTTTAATTGGCAGTCCATGTTCGATTTTCCCCCTTGGCTAAAAAAGATGAATTTTTCAGTTGATTTACTGCAACCAGCATGCGAAGAGGATCCTTGCGTCCCATTCATGTGATGGGTCTCTGAAGTCTTCACGTTGTTCCTGATGGTTTTTTAAAAGCCATTGGTGACTGTTCTCAAACTCCATCATTTCTCTAGGGGGTTACAAAATTGTGATTTTTCTAACAACATAATTACTTCAGTATTAATTAGCTGGGTTTTTCTTATTATGAAGGAGTTTCTCTCATAAACTAATTGTTGGGTTCTTCTGAAGTACCGACTATATAGGAAAGGCAGGCTGGATGCTAGATTCTTCTCCTTTATATATCCATCTTCAGATGTATAATATATAAGTGGCCTAGCAACGTCCAAGAAATCCAGTAGGTTTGGGATTTTTGTGTGTATGTTTTTGTATTATTTTGTTTGTTTTTGTATTATTACAGAAGCCATGAGTTTTTGTATTATTACAGAAGCCATGAGTTTTTATGTGTTTGATTATGCTCATATTTTTTATTTTTATTTTATTTATTTATATTTAATACCCAATTTGTTCCATTTTTGGTGAACCAGTGCACTTTCAGGTTGGGTCCTGTTTTGTTTTCAAAATGCTCTGTGCTCTTTGATGGTTTCTTTACTTTCAGTATCAACATATCTTAGGCTCATCATATGCCTTTCCTGCCCCAAATCTGACATTAGTCATTTCTCTTTTTTAGAGACCAAATCTGTAGGGAAAAGCATTTGACTTCAAATGAATTTGAAGCCTTGAATATTACATGGAATTGGACATTTTTAATTACAGAGAAATCATACTGTACTAAATTTGACAGGAAGACTTCTATTTTCTGAGGCTGATGAGAGTCATGGGACCTGCCCTAACTCGTGTCTAGCTCTGGCCAATCAAATGAACATTTCTGGCCCCAGGTTTTCTCACTTATAAAATGGGAATCCCAATACCTACCTCAGTGCGCTGTGATGAGGACGAAGTGAGGGAGTCCATGTATCAAGTTCTTACTTTAATAAATGTTCAACGGTGGTCGTAAATGATAATTGTTGTTGTTTCTGAAACCCAGAGGAGAGACTCACCCTCCAGGACACAGGAAAGCTACCCAGAGGATGGAGGGTTCAAGAAGAATAGCCTGATGGGAGTAAGCACCGAGGGCTGACTATGTGCACACACGGATACGTAGACACACGTGTGCAGAAACACACCGTTTTGCTGTGGGCGGGAAGGTCATAATGAGATAGCACGACACACATTCTGATGTCTAGACTGTTATTGATATAATAGTAATTGCATTAATCACATACAGATCCAGCATAGGAGACACTGCTGTTACCCTGAGAACTTGTGGGTTAGCAACTAGCCATTTGGAATAAGGAATGCATGATTGCATCGGGCAGGGGAAGAAAAGAAAGAAACACCATATGTCTGGCCTCGCGTAGGCAGTTGGTTTTGACTTTACCTGCTGTTTCATGTCATGCTGCGGAGCATGGCCGTTCAGAGGCCCTACAACCCACTGCGAAACACGGGGCTTCAGACAGCAAACAGAAGCCCACCCTGGCCTTTAGGAAAGGAGAACACCGGGCAGGCAATGTGGTTATGAGTGCCAGGATGCATGGCCTGAAAAAGAGCTTGGCCACAAGGGAAGGCATTTGGCCGTAAGAAAGAAATGTTTTTGGTTGCTGTCTACTGAGATTTGGGGATAGTTTGTTACGAAGCTCTGCTGCAGCAAAAGCTCACTCATATATATGGCATTATCGTAGAACAAGGTCTGGCACTTAGTGGCGAATAACTAAATGTTATTATTTTGATGGTTAGTTGTATGTGTCAACTTGACTGGTCTAAGGGATAGCTGGTAACTTGTTCTTTCTTAGGGTGTCTGTGAGGATGTTTCCAGGAGAGATTAGCATGTGAATTGGTGGACTCAGTAAGGAGACCTGCTCTCCCCAGCAAAAAGGTCCCCAGGGTGGGCGGGCGTCATCCAATCCACTGAGGACCCAAATGGAACAAAAAGGTCAAGGGCGAATTCATTCTCTCCTCTTGAGCTGAGACATCCATCTTCTCCTGCCCTTGGACATCAGCTTGGGCTTTCTGACTCCACTGGATTTACACCATCAGCCTCCCTCTCCCCTTTCTTAGTCCTTCAACTCAGACTGAATTACACCACTGGCTTCTCTTTCCCCAGCTTGCAGATCACAGATGGTGAGGCTTCCTGCCTCTATAACTGAGTGAACCAATTCCTACAATAAACCTCCTCTTATCTATATGTATATATCTCTGTCTCTATCTCTCTGTTTATCTATATATCATTTCTTGGTTCTGTTTGTCGAACACCTGTGACAAATGGGGAATATTGGGGACAGTGTGTTTCTCCAAGGTCCATCAGCTCCAAGTCATTGTCCTTCAGTCTAGCTGTGGAGGGCGCAGCTCAGCTCCAAGTCCAGTCGCTGTTTTCAATCTTTAGTTGCAGGGGGCGCAGCCCACCATCCCATGGGGGAATTGAACCAGCAACCTTGTTGTTGAGAGCTCGCGCTCTAACCAACTGAGCCATCTGGCTACCCCAAGTGATTAATTTTTATATAACCAAATCTTTTAATCCATTCCTCGATATATATTTTTAATAGACTTTATTTTTTAGAACAGTTTATGGTTCATAGTAAAATTGAGTGAAAAATACAGAGTTCCCATACACCCCTTACCCCCACAGAAGTGCAGCCTCCCCTGATCAGAATCCTGCACCAGAGTGGTGCCTGTGTTAGAACTGATGAACCCACCTTGACCCATGTTTACCACCCAAAGACCTTAGTTTACACAAAGGGTCACTCTTGGTGTTGTATGTTCTATGGGTTTGGACAAATTTATAATGACATGTAGGCACCATTACAGTGTCTTACAGAAGAGCTTCATTGCTCTAAAACTCTCTGTGCTCCGCCCATTCATCCTTCCTTTCCAATTAGTCCCTGCAACCACTAATCATTTTACTGTCTCCATAGTTCTGCCTTTTCCAGAATATCATACCGTTGGAATCATACCCTATGCAGTCTTCTCAGAATGGCTTCTTTCATTTAGTAATATGCATTTAAGGTTCCTCCATGTCTTTTCATAACTTGATAACTCATTTCTTTTTAGCACTGAATGATATTCTATTGTTTGGATGTACCACAGTTTATCCATTCACCTACTGAAGAATATGAGGTGTGATCAAATAATATGGTGAATGTTTAAATAAAAAAATATTACAGTAAAATACACATTGCCATTAATTCCCCTCAAAACACTCCCTCTTGCTTCAAACACTCTTATCCCATCGTTCTTGCCACTTTCTGAAGCAGTTCTGGAAGTCCTCTTTCTTGAGTGTCTTTAGTTGTGCTGTCATGGCTGCCTTGATGTCCTGAATGATTTTGACTTTGGGGAAGAGGCAAAAGTCGCACATTTCAGATCCAGTGAATAAGGTGATGAGGACACACCATAATGTTTTTATATGACACAAAGTGCCGTGTACCAGAAGTGATGTGTGACACAGAGCATTGTCATGATGGAGGATAATTTAGGGCACACTTTAAAACACACCTTCTCTCAACCATAGCTCACATTCGACTGTCTGCACCAAACAAGTTGAAACTTGTCACACACTGTTACTAAGGTTTGAGGTGCTGCGTCCCGTATTAGAAATCCCTGTTTTCTCTTGGATGGCACTCAGTAGCAGCATTCACTGTATTTTGTGATCACAATGGAAAGGCTCCGTGTCACACATCACTTCTGGTACATGACAATTTCTGTCAATTATAAACATTACGGTGTGTCCTCATCCACCTTATTCACCAGATTTGGCGCCATGCGACTTCTGGTTCTTCCCCAAAGTCAAAATGATTCAGGACAAATGATTCATGACAGCGCAACTAAACACACTCACAAAAGAGGACTTCCAGAACTGCTTCAGAGAATGGCAAAAATGATAAGTGGGTTCAAAGCAATGGGGAGTATTTTGAGGGGGATTAATGGCAATGTGTCTTTTACTGTAATAATTTTTTTTTATATTTAGACATTCACCGTATTTGTTGATCATTATCTGTATCTTGGTTGTTTCCAAGTATTGGTACTTATGAATAAAGTTGCTATGAACATACATGAGCAGGTTTTTGTGTGAACATAATTTTTGGTTCTCTTGGGCAAATATCAAGGAATGCTACTGTCACGTCACATGATAAGAGTATGCTCAGTTTTGTGAGAAACTACCAAACTGTCTTTCAAACTGGCTGTATCAGTGTGCATTTCCATTAACATGAATGAGAGTTCCTGTTACCCCATATCCTTGTCAGCATTTGGTGTTGTCAATGGTGGATTTTGGCCACTCTGATAGGTGGGTATTGGTATCTCATTGTCTGTCTGGGTTCTTTTGCCATTTTTAAGTCAAGTTGCTTGTTTCCTTGTTATTGAGTTATTTGTATATTTTATGTAGCAGATTTTTGTCAGGTATGTGTTTTGCGAATATTTTCTCCCAGTTTGTTGCTTGTCTTCTTATTCTCTTGATGCTGTCTTTTGTATAGCAGAATTTTTTAATGTCATCGAAGCCCAGCTTATCAATTATATCTTTCATGGATCGTGTCTTTGGTGTTGCATACAAAATGTCATTGCCATATCCAAGCTTACCTAAACTTTCTCCTATGTTATCTTACAGAAGTTTTAGTTTTGCAGTTTGCATTTAGGTCTGTGATCCATTTGAGTTTATTTTTGCCAAAGGGTAAGGACTGTGTCTAGATTCATTTCTTTTCTTTTTTTTTTTTTTGCATGTGGATATCCAGTTTTTCCAGCATCACTTACTGAAAAGACTAATTTTGCTTCATTGTGATGTCATTGCTTCTTTGTTAAAGATCAGTTGACTATGTTTATGGGGGTCAGTTTCTAGACCTTCTAATCTATTCTATTAATCTTTTTGTCTTTTTTTTTTCTTTGCCAATATGACACTGTCTTGATTATTGTAGCTTTATAGTTAGTCTTGAAGCCAGGTAGTGTCAGTTCTCTGTCTTTGTTTTCTCCTTTAATATTGTATTGGCTATTTGGGATCTTTTGCATCTCCATATAAACATTAGAATCAGTTTGTTGATATCCACAAAATGGCTTGCTAGGATTTTGATTGGGATTGCATTGAATTTGTAGATCAACTTGGGAAGAACTGACATCGCGACAATATGGTATATTCCCACCCATGAACATGGAATAGCTCTCCATTTACTTAGTTCTTTGATTACTTCATCAGAGGTTTGCATTTTTCTTCCTCTAGGTCTTATACATATTTGTTAGACTTATACTTGACTACTTAATTTTTTGAGGTGCTAATATAAATAGGTTTGTGTTTTTTATTTCAAATTCTGCTTGTTCAGTGCTGATATATAGAAAAGTGATCAATTTTGTATATGGACCACCTGAAGCACAGTCACTTTCCCTGGACCCCTCTTTACCCAGCACCCCTTTTACTCTTCCTTGGGTTTCTGATTTTTTTTCACATGGTACATTTCAGATTCTGACAGGCTCTATGTCCTGCTTATTTATTTTCTTTTTGTCCATCTCCTCAAGCATAATGGAAGTGCCACAGAGGCAGCAGGGCTTTGTGTCTCTTTGTTGCTGCCCCATCCCCAGCACATACATAGTGTCTTACTCTTAATAGCTTTTAATAAATATTTGTAGACTAAATAAATAAATGAATATGGGATGCTTCTATTTGTCAATTCAGTCAGCCTTGCATACATTTTCAAAAAAATTATATTTGTTTCATTTACCAGATTGCACAATCTAAGGGCAGAGATCCTGCCTCATATGAACTATCTTCATTCGTTCAACAAATATTTATTGAGTGGCTGTCAATATGTGGTGTCAGTGTACTACACAAGGCATAGGGAACACAGACAGGTTGGATCCCTATTCTCCTGAAATTTGTAGCTCAGCCATGAACACAGACAATTAAACAGGGAATAAAAATTAAATAGGATACTTGTTTTACTAGAGCATTCATCCTTCTGCAGGATTAATGTAGTGCCTGACACTCAACTTTTTTGAGTCAAATAGTCCTTCAATGCAAGCAATGGTTTTGATGTCATATTCCTACTGAGAGATTATAGGGAAATGAATTTCATGCTTGTTTTCACAACTGTTTCCATTTCAACCTCAAAATTAAAATAGAAGTAAAAAAAGAATGTTAGTCTTGTGACACACTTAAACCGAGCTAATATAAATCTTAAATCAGCTTAAGTGTTAATATGATTTGGGGCATCTGTTCTTTCTCAGAGGACCCTGTTATGTCGCAACTGTCCAACAATATGCATTTGTTCTTGGCTCAGCAAATGATGACAACAGTGAGGTACTATGTCCCTCTCTGAAGTCAGACCCAATTCATCTATCCAAACCACTTTCTCCTCTTCTCTCCCTAGAATCTCCTCTATTTAAGGGTTTCAAACCTTGCGTGAAAAGCTCCCCATCTGGCCTGAGGTGACAATCGTGATAACCAGCACAGAGCATGCCAGTGTCGCCTGCTCACTGATGCCGCCTTCCCCTCTTTGTGTGGTCCTGCCCAGCCTCTGGCAGCACATCTGTGCTTCACAATGAGTCTGATTTCACATTTTGGCTCCACCATAGCATTGTCACGGGAACTGAATACATGCCCAAAGGATTATAAACAAGGGGCCATTCAGCAACAAATATCAAAATGAAGATACAAGAAAATAAAAGCGGTTTGTGTCTCTCTGCTCTTTCTTGTTCCCCAGGATTCCTACACAGGGCTTCATGAAAACCCTCTGGTTCTCTCCATCATATTGACTTCCACCTAAATGCTCACAAGCTTCCCCAGAGAGAGACGGTAGCATCTGGCTTGTGAAAAACTGTTTTGCCTCCAGTATGTCTGCCTTACTGAGCTTTGTCCAACTGCCCTGGACATGGGACAGCAGGGAGATGGTCCAAGACCCTTAGAGCAATATTGCCGAGGTCCCCATTGGAGGATGGAGAGGGCCTGTGCTGGAGTGGTCAAGCAGAGCATTTATCCTTGCTACCTGCTGTTGAAAGAGTCAGGTGTCACTGGGGAGAATTATGAGATGGGGGTGAGGAGTCCAGACGGAGAGGAGAGAAGAGGCAAAAGGTGTTCCCAGGGGACTCCTGTTCCTCCCAGAACACCCCCACCTATGCAGGCGCCCCACTCCATCTTATCTTCTCACTCCCGCCTTCGGGGCTTCTGGAAGGTATTCCTCTGAGCCTGTCTCTCCCTGAGTTAGACCATATTTACCTTGGAGTCCTTAGGGACTCTTAGTGCTCAAGATGGGTGCTTCGAGCATATTGCTTATCTAGGTGACTCGTTCTGCCTCCACGGTTGGGGGCGCAGACAGAAGGTGAACAAAAGTTGGGTGTGTGTTCAGACAGAGGGCCCACAAACAAGGTGCATGTATTTCTTTTCAAAATACACAGTAGTACAACTTAGTGTTGTGTTAGTGGAGTGACTAACTCATCCTTGTTTTTCACAGATTTTCCTGATGTTCAAACTGAAAGTCACACTTGTAAGGAAAGCCCTGTCTCAGGGACACCGGGATGGCTGGTTGCTGTCTTTACAGAAGAAATTTAGGAGATTTCCATGTGTTGTCTGAGGGTAGGGTCCATGTTTTACTGATGCGTGTGTCCTGACTGGAGCAGTCAGCCTCGCACATAGCAAATAGGTGCTCAGTAATGATTTCAGAGGTTTGGCTCCTTGACTGTTGTGGAGAGCATGTGTGGGCCATCCACACTGTTTGAGCAGTTGCTCTGACATGGAGAAACTACAGGTAGTACTTTGCTGAGCTAGAGGTAAAGCTGAGGCTGTAGGACAGATATCTTTCCTATATAACGGAATCTAAGCACTGCCTGGAGCTCTGGAGCTAAACTGCCAGCTCAGATCCTCCCTGGGCCTGCCAGCTGGGCACCCCAGGTAAGGGCAGAGCCAATTAGAGCTGAGCTTTCCGAATTTCTAACAGCGGGTGTCACTACCTCTTGTGACTGGGAGGATTAAGCGATCATATGTACAAAGCTCTCAGCATAGTGATTGACACACCTGGTAAGCACTCAGTCAATATTACTTATTATTATTATTATTACCAGCTGGGCTATTTGTAAATGTATTTCCTAATAACGTTTAGCAATTAAATTATAGAGGTGAAAAACAAAGCCCTCTACAGAGAAGTAGGTGACACTTGAAAATAGCCTAATATTCGGATTTATGTTTAAAAGATTCAGTAAATGAACCAATAAATGCCAAAGGGGAAAGAATGACTTCAGCTCACTTATGTGACAAGAAGGTGGAAATATTTCATAAAGAACCATCTTGATTGGCAGGAAGATGGTTAGATAAAATAAAATGATCCCTTTAGTCTCAGGGTTTTATAGGCTTTCCCAGCATTATGAAGATGTATGTGTCTCAGGGAAATAATTTCATATAGTTTAAAGGTTAATTAGTGAATTTTCTGAGTTTATAGAATTCAAGGCCAAAGGAGAGAAAGGTTTTGGTGTCTGTTTCAGCTCGTTTCAGGAGACATCTGTGAATGGTAACATTCATTATTAAGTGTTCTTTAAAGCAAAGAAAATTTGAAGATTAACCAGAAACTTTCAATACTTGGGCACAACTCGTTTATAGTAGTCAGTAAAAGGTTGTAAAATGGGAACATGACTGATTTATATTAAATTTAAATGTTTTTGCTATACTTTTGCCTCACCTCAAACATTCAGTCTGGCTAAGGAAAATCAGTTTCTTTCCCAAAGTTTAAAAAAAAATCGTATGAAGATGTTGCCTGGTTCATATGTCACACACACAAAAGGACATATGTGCCACGATGTCAATTATCTATTTATTCTGGGATTAGACACAAGACTGGACCAAGAACAGATTAAAATGATCTGACTTCATTAGCATCATTAGGGAGTCCCAAATTAGATTTTTGCAGCTAAATTCTTCAGCCACGCAGGGTGAGCAGCTGTTGCCAGGCGCCGGCGTCAAAGGTAGAGCTCCCACCGTGGTCTGGGAGCCCTGGCCCTCCCAAAGCTGACCTCAATGAAAGACTGTTCCGGAAGCCCATGGACCACATCCTGTGGCCCTGGCTGGCTTTGACTTCAAACGTGATTTTTCAGAACAGACTCCACTGGCCTTTTCTGTTATCACTGGGACTCACATGTGCGCTTAGCTCTGCAGCAGGACCACACAAATAATTGGCTGGGACCAGAGCAAAATAAAAATTCAGAGCTCCCTGCTCTAAAAGTATTAACAATTTCAAGACACAATGGCAGGGCATTAGCCTAGCATGAGTCCTGTATAACTAGACATGCCATGAAGCTGGCCCTTCTTTGCAGGTGAGCCATCCCTATACTTACCATATAAGCTGTGGTTATTCCACCTCCCTCCCTCCACATTCCTTCTACTCAGGAGGCCATGGCTGAGGTCTACCAAGTGTGATAAAAAAATACAGTGAATGCTGCGCCAAGTGCCATTCAACGGAAAGGCAGCAATCTTCAATTCAAGAAGCAGGGCATCAAACCTCACTAACAGTGTGTGACAAGTTTCAACTTGTTCAGTGCAGTCAGTTGGGTGTGAGCTGCAGCTGAGAGAAGGTGTGTTTTAAAGTGTGCCATAAATCATCCTCCATCATGACAATGCTCCGTGTCACACATCGCTTCTGGTATATGGCAATTTCTGTCAATTGTATCCTCATCCACCTTATTCACTGGATCTGACACTGTGCAACTTCTGGCTCTTCCCCAAAGTCAAAATGATTCAGGACATCGAGGCAGCCATGACAGCGCAACTAAAGACACTCACAAAAGAGGACTTCCAGAAACTGCTTCAGAAGGTGGCAAGAACGATGGGATAAGTGTGTTTGAAGTGACAGGGAGTATTTTGAGGGGGATTAATGGAAATGTGTCTTTTATTGTAATAATTTTTTTGTTTAAACATTCACCATATTGTTTGATCACATCTCATACAGTGTGTTTGATACACAATGCATACATGATCAGATTATTCACCAGTGAGTACCTTTTTATTTATCTTTATCTACATGTATACAGCATGCTATGATCCCTAGAAGTAGTATTCATGAAAGGAAATGCACTATCACCAATGAAAAATACCAAAGTCACACTAGCCTAGGATTTTAGTATTGTTGAACTACTTTGAGATATCCAGGAAGAGATAAATGTTATTTATAGAGTTCAAGAAACCTAAAAATGCAGAGCTATCATCTGATTAAACAAACAAACAAACGAAACCTTGAATATTAGCAAGCTCGTGGACCAAATTATATGACAGAAATTTTGTCAAAGATATTCCTTAGTAACAGTGAATTTTGTTATTGGGGTACAATAGAGTCCAGTGAAGTAGAGACACAATACCCAGACAAGCAAGCCAGAAGGTCATTTGGAATATTGTCAAGGTGGCTATGTGGCAGGGTGGCATCAGGTTCCTACAAATTAAGGGGCAATAGAGCAAAGACATCAACCAACTCCCCTGACAACTTCTATGCTTAACTTGTCTCCTTCCAGTTCCCTAACTATGGGTTTTCTCCTTCCCTCTTCACTGCTACATTATCCTTTCTTGACCGTTCAAATACTACCATTGCTTCAACTCAACACCAAAGAGGCTCACAGAGGTCTCTTAACCCTGGTCTTCCTGAGTGTTTGCTGTGCGTCTCCTTGTGTCTGCAGGGTACCTCGACCCTCGTGTGCCAGACGCACCTGAAATTCAATTAGGCAGAAACAGAGCAGCTGCCAACAATTTTAGTCATTAAACCTCAACACCCTTCAGTTCCCTATACTTTCTTCTCCTCGCTGTCATGTTTAATCAGATAATGACAGTATGACTTTATGCCTGTAATGTTTCTCTAATCTAGTTTCTTTTCCTGTCTAGTGCCAAGCCTGTGACTGACTGCCATGTCCCCGTTTTGCCCCCTTCAATCCACCTGCAATGGACAACAGTCATTTCTCTTCAGCTCCAATACTTTCCTGCTCAAAACCCTTCAATATTTCCCTCAGCCCACAGAATAAATTTTTCCATCTGCATTTACAGCTTCCTTAAACTAATTGTAATCTATCTTCAGGCTTTCTCATCCAGTAACTACTCCTCTGCATGACTTCCTCCCCTCTACCCTCTCAATCCCCACCCAAACTACCACACGTGTCTTTGGAGCTCACTTTCCTTTCCCTGTCCCATTCCTGTCCCATACGCCATGTTGTTCCTAGAACAGTGTCCTCCCACGTGTGCTCACCAAGACCCTACTCTTCCTTCACAGTCCAACACAGCGGGGCCTGTGGCAGGGAGCCCTCCTGAATCATTCCAGTCTGTCCGTGGTCATTCCCCTTATGGAGGGTCTGAATTCCTCTCTATTGTACTTCTTAATTGGCACTTGTCACATCCGGTAATATGCAGACTTCTGGGTTCTAGATTTGTCAAGCTACTTGAGGGTAGGCCTTGTGTCTTATGGTCTTTCCCTGCGCTCACCAACTTAGTGATTCAATGTTGAAATAGTTATTATAGTAGCTATCATAGCTGTCATATCCAGCTTTATCATGTTTAATGTTTAACCATGAGGTCTGAGAACCAAGTCAATTAGCACATGTCTCTACCTCCTACTGCCTCTATCGCCACCATCTTAGCCCAAACCACTACCAGCCCTCTTGGATCACTGAAATGGCCTCCTCACTGGCCTCCCCATGTCCACCCATCCCCAACCTCCAAACTCCACAAGGTAGCCAGGCAGTATTTTAAAACTATAAGTCAGTTCTCATCAGCCCCTTGTTTAGGAACCTTTCAGACTTTCTGCAGAGAAAGGGCTTAGAGCAGGGGTATCCAAACTTTTTTCAACGTTTTTCACCAAGGGCCATATGCGATAAAATACACAAATAGCCAGGCCACTCACTCGAGGTGAAGTACGTATTGCCTCACCTGGTTTATTTAAGTAAATTAAATATATTTTTGGAATTTGCTGTGGGCCTATTAACAATAGATCGAGGGCCGCAGTTGGCCCGCGGGCCGCAGTTTGGACACCCCAGGCTTAGCGTGATGATAATCTGATTCGAAAGGAAGACCCAGAGAATTGTGTTGATGCCGTATTTGCACACCAACAACACTGCTTCTTCATCAGAGTGTAAATGGTTGAAGATGCCTCAGGGTTGCTGATGGAGAAAGCTAAAGTGTACCCCAAACCACACGGCTGCTGGGACCTGGCTCCAAGCTGGAGTGCGTTTGAGTGGGAGGAATCAGAAAGTAGGTGGAGGCCCCCTCGTGTCCGGGTCCTGCCTTGGTTTGGAATCTTGCTCCTTCCTCTTCCTTCTTTCGCATTTGTTCCTCTCCTAACTCTCAGAGACTCCAGCCTCCAGAGTGCCCCCCTCCCTCCCTCCTTCTTCTTTCCTGGGGGCTTTCCCCATCTCTCTAAGGATAGGGAATTCTTCCTGATTCCTTGGTCCAGGTTCCTGCCTGAGGAGAGAACTACAAGCAAGTACAGGAAGTACTTGCTTATAATATAAAATGAAAGGATTGCAGGAGTCAGAGTCTATAAATACAATGTCTCCCCTGAATGAGGACAATTCCATTCAGTCGAGTGACAGAGCAGTATCATTTTCACAGATGCAAGAAGAAATTCTCAGCTAACACAGGGAACCAAACCCCTTGCAATGATTTGAAGAAATGAAAGAACATAGTCCACACACACCGCCTACAAGAAACTCCATGCACATTATACAAGGGAAAAGCATTTGCTGCTTTTGCTTCATGCTGTCGGAGGGAGGAAAGAGAGGGAAGCTTATTCAAGTGCTTCCCACCTCCAAGCCCCGTGTCTGCCCCCAAACGAGCTGTGAATAGCTGGTGTGCTTCTGAGACACCCAACGCAGCACGCTTTGTGTATGGCTCCAAGGAATCGCTATGAAAATTCAGGGGACTGGCTTCACACTGAAATACGAGCTGCCCTCCCCTATCCTCATGGATCCTTGTGTTTCCTCTGGAACCAGGCCTGTCAGCTACACAGAGGCTTGTTGTTTACATCTAGGGAGATGGTTCTGGATTAGTCAGAAGCTAAATGCTTAGCAGAGGTAATCAGACTAGAGCTTGCCCTGGTAAACTCCCTTAGTTTTGCCAGGCTGAGAAAAGAAGGGCACCCATCCACATTCTGAACTGCACTTGGCCATGAAAGGCCGGGCAGGTCAGTAGCAGCCTGTGCACCGAGCTCAGAAACCAGCAGGTATGTTCTGCACCTTCGCAGTGACAGGTCCCCATCCAATGGCCAGGCAACTGGTGTGATCTCCCAGAAATCCTGACGAGGTGTCAGGTGTCATGGGGGCAGTCTGGCAACAGGGCAAGGAGAATTCAGATAACTAGATCTGCCTTTGAAAAATGGGGGGAGAGAGTTGTCACTGTTTGAGGGATATAAATGATAAATGTCTGACTATTACACGGTTTTGTGCACCTGAAACTAATACAAAAATGGAAAAAAGATAAATAAAAACAATTGAACCGTCAGACTTTCACTTGGAAGCTGGTGGTTGTTAGCCCAGGGCAAGGAGGGCAGGACTATTCATTGGGAGTGTCCTGTCTACACCTGACGACGGAAGGAAACTTGCCCTTACCTGTCCCACACTGGCTTTTCCTGAATTCCTGACTTTTAAATTTTTTTAAAAAATTTTCCAAATGGTGGTATCTCCCAGGTACCTGGGCTCCAAATATTTCCATTATTTCTGAAATCTTGGAAAACCCAGCAAGGTTTTGTAGGACAACAAACGCCACCAAGAGCCCTGTTCCCAGAGATGGCCACTGTTACTGTTTGATTTAATTTCCTCTTTGTTTTACATAGTTGAGACTATACTGGGTATAATTTTAAGATGGTATCTTGTTTTTTTCCTGCTTAGCTCATGTGATCATAAGCATTTTCCCATGTCACAAAAACGTCTTCATATAATAATGTGAGGGGAAAATGTATATTATTAGCAACTGATGCAAGAATTCCTTTTAGGCAAAAAATTGCCTTTTTTGAGAAAAAAGCTCTGGGAAGAAGGATATGGAATGATTTGTCATTTGCTCCAGGGAGTTGAGAGAGCAAAACTATGAGAGTGACATGGAGCAGAGCTTCAGATTCTGCGCCCCTTTGCAGAATCTCACGACAATAAATCACCCGAGACATGAAATGCCGGGCAGATGTGGAAGCCGGGTTTAAGCAGCCCTAGACACGGCAGAGACAGAAAACACATCTGGAAGGACAGGAGCTCTTGGTCGTCTACACAATTAATGGGACAGAATTGCATGTTCATAAATTGTGGCCTGGAAAATCAGGGCACGTTAATGAGACACCTGAGAGACCAACGGAAGGGCCTCTGACTGTCCCCAAGCTGCCTATCAGGTTACATTCACAGCAGTCTTTTGATGGTTGCCGAGTGTTCCATCAGAGAACAGTATCGTTTAAATAACACTTCCAACAACTCTGTCTTTGGATTATTTCCTTGGACTTGAAAGCATTAGGTCAAATGGTACAGCATTTTAAAGGAATCTGTTACTTTATCACCTGGTTGTCCGATCGCAAATGTTTAGGCCTAAAGGCAGTGGTGTGAGAGCCGTGTCTGTATCCTCACCCGCACTTCTCTGCTAGGTAGAATTTACTGCTTATCTGCCATTGCCTCCAAGAAGCTTTCTTTCTGCCCAAGTAGAAAGTGTCTTTCTTCTAAACCCTGTACTGTCTGACAGTGATTGTATTCTGCTCATAAAGGCAGTGATTACTTTGTACTATTGTTATTAGCACGTGTATACTGCCCCCTTCAACTAGACTGTAAGCAGCCTGAAGGTAGAACCTGTGCCTTTCTTACGCTTGCTGTGCAATAAATATTGAATGAGAGCAGAAGAGGGTGCACAGTACTCTCTAACTTTATGTGTCCTGACCCAGATTCCCAGGAGGATCAGGTTCTGAAGGTGCGGTGATTGGTCAGTGACTGAGCACTGAGGTCATCTCTGGAGAACCTTGGAGTACAGGAGACTTTCTGGAAGGCTGCCGGTGGGTGAACAGTGCTGTTTTGTTTAGAAATGGGCAGAAGGTGAATACGGTGGGGCAAGATTCTAGCACGGAATGCTAAGGAGAACATTTGAGGGGAAGTTGTGACCATCGGGAGTCAACAGGGGCTCAGGAAGAAACTTCAGGCTGACCTCATTTTTGTTTTTGCTGCCAGGATCATGGTTGTCGCCATCAGGGAGTTGCAAAGAGCAGGGCGTTTCTGGAACCTAAGCTAAGTGCTGGCAGTGGTTCTTATGACACTCCTGAGATGAGGTGCCAATAGAGGAGTTGGACGCAAAGACCAGTTGGCGAATCCGTAACTGCTTGAACCACACTGCCCTATCAGTTTGCAAAGCTGCAGATCAATTGCTAGATTTTAATGTGCAGAGATATTTTTTAGTGGAGTTCCTCAGAGCTTTGTTCTTGTCTCTGAACAGGACAATAGTTTTATCAGTCACTTGAAAGAAGGTGTAGAAGGAGGAGGTAAGTCATGATCAGATAAAGGTTTGAAAGCTGGCAACGGGTGTGAATCCAGTGGAAGGCAGAATCAGGATCCAGAAAGGCTGAATGACTCAGAGGGCCAGGCCCAATTTCGTAAAATGAAGTTTAATTTTGAGTCCTTCACAACAATGGCGCAAGAACAGAGTGGGGGACATTGAATTTCAGGTGACAGAATTTCTATGTGATGCTGCATGGCAGTCAAAAATTGCCATTTGAGGGGCCAGCCGGTGGCTCAGGTGGTTAGAGCTCCATGCTCCTAACTCCAAAGGCTGCCGGTTCGATTCCCACATGGGCCCCACTGGGGCTCTCAACCACAAGGTTGCCAGTTTGATTCCTCGAGTCCCGCAAGGGATGGTGGGCAGCGCCCCCTGCAACTAAGATTGAACACGACACCTTGGGCTGAGCTGCCTCCCGGATGGCTTAGTTGGTTGGAGTGCGTCCTCTCAACCACAAGGTTGCCGGTTCGATTCCTCGACTCCCACAAAGGATGGTGGACTGCGCCCCCTGCAACTAGCAATGGCAACTGGACCTGGAGCTGAGCTGCGCCCTCCACAAGTAAGACTGAAAGGACAACAACTTGAAGCTGAACGGCACCCTCCACAACTAAGATTGAAAGGACAACAACTTGACTTGGAAAAAAGTCCTGGAAGTACACACTGTTCCCCAATAAAGTCCTGTTCCCTTTCCCCAATAAAATCTTTCTTTAAAAATGCCGTTTGAATCAATATCCATGTCTAGAAGATGGGATGATGGTCTTTCTGCTCTGTGCGGCCCAGGTACACCTGGGCATATGACATTCAGTTCTGGGCACATCAGAAGAGAAGGACAGAACGAGTCCATAACTCACAGGCTAACCTGAGAGACAGAAAACTTAGAGATACTTGAGAGGTAGTTTCAATATCTGGAGAGGTGTTATTTGGAAGCATGTAGAAACTTAGTTTCAGGAGAGGCAGTACAGTGTTGTGGTTTTGGTTTTGGTAGGTGATGTCTCCCCAGATGGCAGCAATAAACTCTCTTGTCTTATTTGTTCTTTTGTTTTTTGATCTTGCCATTCTCTCCTAAAGAGATGGAGTTCAGTTATCCACCCCTTGAATCTAGGCTGGCCCTGGTATTTACTTTGACCAAGGAATCAGCTTTCACCTTTGCTGATTGAAATGCTTGCTTTGGGGCTCCAGCTGTCATGAAAAGAAGCATAATCTAGACATTTGGCGAGAGTGACGTAGAACCTCTCAGCTGTCCTGGCCATGGGTCCAGATGCATGCGTGAAGTTTTACTGAAAATCCCAGTTCTAGCTGCCATCACACTGCCATTCATGAGAGACCTTGGCTGATGCCAAATGGAGCAGCAGATATGCTCAGCTGAGCCCTGCTGAAATATCTGGTCCACAGAATTCTGAGCAACTAAAATGGCCATTGTTTTAAGCTGCTAAGTTTTGGAGTGCTACGTTATTCATCAATAAATAATCAAAACAGTGATGGAGAAAGTAGACTGTGGGCCAGACCTCTTGCCCACTTACTAGCCGTTTGATCTTGAGCAAATCATTCATCTTTTTTGTCCTGGTTTCCTCTTCTGTAAAACAGGGAGGATCCACCTCTTGTAAATACTGTGGGGATTACATAATTTAATGCATGAGAATGATTTGGAACAATACTGCTGGGCCATAGAGACTACTCAGCACAGGGGCAGAACTAGATGAAGGGACAGATGCTGAGAATATACAAAATAAATGAAGTATTTAAAAAAAATCTCGAATGGAATTTTCTAGATGTGGAGTAAGCTGCCTCTGGATGGGGTGAGGTCCCCTTCCCTGGATGAATTCCAACATGAATGGGCGGCTGCTTGTAGAGTTTGGGATCGATAACCAGCCCACCTTGAGCTTGTGTGCTCCATTGTGCTGGGCTCCTGTCTGTGATGGAGAAGGCACGAACGCTTTTCTTGAATTGACTTGAGCTAGATATATAAGAAAGAAGTAGTCATCTGGATAAAGCATTATGATTTTGAGATTACCCAACAGATTTTATTTGCCGTACTGTTTTTTCTTCAACCATTAATGTTCCTGAACACATCTTTATGAGGTCAGCATTACCACTTCTGTAAGATAAAGGACTAGAAGCAGAGAAGCTAAATGGCTCATGAATTATTCAATGGGCTGCTTACAGCACCTTTCTGCTTGTGAATTCAAGGCTGGAACAAGAGGTCCAAGCCACTCAGCTTCTTTGCCCAGCGGTGCGCTATGAAGACAGTCCTGATTTCCCCAAACGCAGGGGTGAAAAGGCACAAAGACACAGAACAGATCTCACTGCCACTTCTCCAGCTTCTGGGACAAAGAAACAGTCCAAACTAGCCCTGGAATTACAGAGATTCAGAGAAAGGCAGAGTCACTGATTCCATAGTTAGAGGAAAGGAGGGCTGGAATCAAAACCTTCCTGTCTGTTAAGATCTAATAAGATATCCAGGACCTATTCCCAAGGGCTCTCAGAGATAACAACCCCAAAGTCACTTGCAAGTCAGCAGAATATTTCGTGCCAGCTCATTCTAAGTCAGTGACAAGATAGGAAAAAAAAAGGCGGAGGGCAGAGGTTCTGGGTGAGGGGGGCAGGGGCCCCAGCTTGCATCCCATGCACTTCAGTTTCTCCCACGTGGGCATCAAAGACAGCAATCTTGGGGCTCTAAATGAGGACAGACTGACCCACAGAACAGAGACAGGTGGTCACTTTGCTACTCACTCTGAAACCCCACATGGGGTATTTTAATAGTGTTCTCCATCTGTCCAACCTCGGGGTTAATCCCTTCCTAATCTGAGCTGTAATAATTGCGTAATCAGACGAGACACTCCACAAAGCCCAGGCCATAGTCTTGCTGTTCTTTTTGGCTACACTTTTCTTTCATTAGAGCAAAGTATAGCTGACCTAGAAATCTCCTGTTTGAGCTTTGGTCTTCCACTAAACAAAAGCAGGCCCTCCTGAGAAGCCCGGATGTTTAGCAAGCACAGCCCTCTGTCTTGAGGGTAATTTCAGCCACGGCTCCCTGAATGTACCGGAGTGGGAGCTGCTAGCAGAAACCACATGATTCTGCTCTTAGCTGCAAACTGGGGGGGAAAAAAAAACAGGCCCATGGTTAGCTTGAGCTAATGAGCTCGCTCACTGGTGTGTGTCCAGGAAACACCCCAGAATGAATACATCTGCTGAGATTTCTGTCTTTTGAAAAAAGTAACCTTGTGGTGATAGATGGTAAATGAAACATAAATGAAAGTTGCGTGAAACTGGATCAGGGACTAACCCTAAAGCACATGAAGAAAGCCCAGTAGGTGGTTTAAATCTGGGATAGGAGTAAGCCTGGCTATATGGGGATTAACCCATCATGGAGGAAAACGTGGATATTTTTTTCAAAAGAGAAAAAAGTCACAGCCCAGCTGCTGAGGCCTGACCATACTGGCCAGCGGCAGGGCTGGAACAAAGACACTGCCAGCCTTCAGTGGAAACTTACACACTGACCACAGTCTCACCTGGATGAGTCTCCTAGTTGCCATTAAGGGCTGGCATCCTGGTCTATTCATGACAACACCCAACACACAGCAGACCCTCAATAAATGCCAACGGACCCAGGTAGGCAACAAGGAGACCCTTCGTACAAAACTCTGCAGATGGCAGTAACCACAGTCAGGTACTTAATTTTGTCTGTTTCAAACATGCGCTAAGTGTATTTGTTTTAAACAAAAAAAAACCCATTTTCTCCAAAGGAGAAGGCTAACGAGTATGAAGAGAGAGTTGGAATGGACTATAGAGATTGGAACACCGACGTCTTGCGACCTAATAGACAGTCTCGTGGGAGGAGAAGGCATGAAGGACAGTGACTCGACTGAGGTGCCCTCACTGGGGGACATGGAATGCTCCCTTTCTCCAGCGTAGCTGTAGGATGGGTTGATTTGTGGCAGGTTCTGCTAGTTGACCACTCTAATATGAAAGGTTTTTTGTTTTGTTTGTTTGTTTTTTTGCATAAGACAAGGTCATTTAAACTTCAAGAGCAAAGGTCCCAAACTAAGGGATACGTTGAAAAGAATACGTATGTGTTTTTGTCTGTTGGCCCAGAGTACTTAAGCCCCCAAGACTCTGGTGAATAGCAGATAAGAATTTAGAGAAGAAAGAATACAGAGGGTCTTTACACCTCCACGCTCCAAAGGATGTTAGCTCCAAAGGATAGGACCCAACCCCCTCAGGGGACTTGGGGAGCTGAGAGCAGAAAGGACCCTGTTGATGTGTGTCTGGAGCCCTTATGTGTGTCCCCTGTGCCATCACAGCAGGGACGGGGGGCAGGGGGAGACGTGGGGGAGGGAGATGTTGCAATATGGGGCGAGATAGGACCAGAGTGACATGGGAGAGCTAGGGAACATTTTTGTGTCTCTGAGACTGAAGCTGAAGTAGCTGAGAAAGGGAGCCAGTGATCCAGAGGTCTCATGTTTTGAAGAGGGGTCGTGAGGCAGAGGACAGCTTGCTCACGTGGCTGGAGACCACGTGGGAATGAGTGACCTGCGCAGAGGGCCTGCCTTAGTTACACAGGGTGCTTTGTGCATAGTGTCTGTCTGCTGAGAGGGCTGTGTGATGCTGCTTCGTGTCAAGAAGCAGATACAGAATAAAGATTCTTGAAGATGAGTGAAAGTACACCAAGGGGACATGTGCTGGGGCTTTTGTTCATTTTCTGCAGCCCCCTGCCAGGTACACACTCTTGAATTCCTGTGCCTGGCCTCCTCATTAACACCTGTGGGCCCTCGTCTTGGACTTGGTTCTCGTTTGCACCCCTGCTAGGATTAGCTCGTTCCCACTGCCGAGTTGGGCCACTCCCTAAAATGCATCTGTCCATGCCCAGAGCCCTGGCAACTGGCCCACACGCCCTCTGCTATCTGACCTCATTCTGCTCTGTTTTTGGCTTCCCTGCACCCATGCTGGTGCCGACAGCTTGAAGGAACCCCACTCCACTCTGAGATGGACTCTATACTAACAGTCTCTCTAGCCCAATAGCAGAGCAGGAGGAAAGGGAATTCTGGGGAGGAGCAGACTAACGGTTATGGTGTGATATGGTTTTCAGGCCACTCTGGCTTATGTGCAGCAGCTAGGAGAACAATAATCATCATAGCGTTTCTCTTCTTCTATCCTATCCGCTTTGTGGGAACTCAGACATACCTGTTAGGTTCCTCCTGGATAATCCTCAGAGATATGTATGCCTAGATCGAGTCTTCACCATTGGCCACCACCATTTTCTTTCTTGTTTACTCCGGCTGGCAGTGATACTCTCTTCTCATTGCCAGCAACCCCAGAAATGCCACCTGTGACCTTGAAATCTGCCGAGGACCTTCACTTGCTGGAACAACACACGTCCAGTTTGAACCCACCAACATTAACGTCTGTGCCAAGGTCACTGGTGACTGCATGGAAGGAACAAAGGTGAAGTGTTGACTCCGCTGGCAGCGGTGATACTTGTTGTGGGGACATGTGTCCCTCAAAAGATATGTTCAAGTCCTAACCCTCTGTACCTGCGAATGTAACCTTATTTGGAGATCGGGTCTCCATGATTAGACTAAGATGTAAATTAAGACGAAGTCACGCCCAGCAGGGCGGGCCCTTAATCTCATCTGACTGATGACTTTATAAGAAGGAAGGAGACACAGATAGACACATGGGGGACAGCCTCATGTAGAGACAAAGGTAGAGTTTGGAATGATGTGGCTAGAAGCCAAGGGGTGTCAGTGGTCGCTAGCAGTCACCAGAAGATGGCAGAGAGGCCTGGAAACTGCCCAGTGCCAGTCTTGCCAGCTGCTACACGGCCCGTGCCCCCTGGGATCCACCAGCGTCACAGAGAAGTGCTCATTTTGCTTTTATTTGGTCTTTTATTGTGCACCCCCTTGTCCTAGGATCCAGGTTCATACCCATGGGGACAGACAGGCCCAGGTGACATCTTATGAGTGGTGACACCTGCCGAGTCAGAACACCTCATGCTCTGAGCTTTCCGGTCCCTCCAGAGTCAGCATGGGACCCTCTCTCCTCTTGAGATGCGCGCTCTGCCTTCGGCAGCTTCAGTTGTGCCTTGGGGTTAATGTGGAAAATTACAAGTTTGCTGGGCTATTTACACTTGCATGTCACTAATTAGAAATGAATTTCTCCTCTGAATAAACGTATACCTGGAATAGCTATTAACCCACAGTGAAAGCCATGTTCAGGAAAAATCAGGAATCAAAACATGCAAAAGAAAACAAAAACTTCAGTGTAACTCAGGGCTCACTGCACCCAGACGTCTCTTATCCTCACCTGCCCACCCAAGAAGGAGGGTACAGGAAAGTGCCAGAGTGTCGGACCCCTGGGCCAGGCTCCCTGAAAGAGACATCCACACCATTCTCTCCTGGCAACTGTGCACCTCACCTTGTGGTGTCAGCTTGTATGAGGCCCACGGCATCCCTCAGAGGGCAAGGACAGGCCTCGGATATCTGGACAGAGTGGACTGGGGGTCAGGGCCAAGGTTAGCAAAGCTGGGGCTCTTCCTGACGGTCCTCATAACAGGGACCCTGGGTTGGAAGATATTTGAGGGTCGTCACTGGCACCACAGGTCTTCTACATGGATGACAGTCATGGTGGCGTGGGCGGTGGAGATGGACGGAGCAGGGAGCTGGCGTCCAATTAGGCTGGGGTGCAGAGCAGGCCGAGAGGTCTGGGGATGGGAGGTGTCGGTCCCAATTCCAGTATCATTTTCAAACTTCATTGATTAAAAGCCAGCCGCCTCTTTCTTGGGGATGTTGTGACATGAGGTGTTCCACACCGCAGCTCGAAGGGCAGCTCCTCACCCAGCCTTTTCCATATTGTCTTCTGTGAGATTCCCCTCAGATTGAAAGTTCTACTCAGTAAGCTTAGGACACAGGCAGGGGCCTGAAAAATGAAATGATGACAATGGTGAGGATAAGCTCTCAAGTGCTTCTTCCTGGTTTTTTCTTTTTTTCTTGCTTTGATTATCCTGCTCCACAGACACTAGCAACACCGAGAGAGAAGCCCTGCCTGAACAACAAACCCTCTCTCGTGCCAAAAAAGAAAAGCACGCACATGTCTCCAGCAGAACCCACTTGCTGTTTACATTTGTGAAGCATTCTGTCATTTTGGAACAGCTTCTGCCTGCAACATTTGCCCTCAGCCCCTTTCTCTATCCCTTTCCACTTGAATTTTCTGTTCACAATCTGAATTGCAGGGGAGGGGAGAAATAATGAACGATGAAACCATAACCCCAAACAGGGGGTGCTTCTTGTAAAGTTATCTTCACTGTCACAATCTGTCTTTCAGGGGGAAAAGTCACCATTTCGTGCAAATGCAGTCTTTTGCTTCCCTGTACTGGACAGTGAAGAGCAACCACTGAAGGCGCAGGTAAACCTTTGTGCTGGTTCCTAACAACAGCCTTTGACTGTAACTCAACCTTCCCCCTCATCTGGTCGGGGTGGGTAGAAGGGTGTTCTCCTCATCTGTCTGGTTCGTATGGCTGTAAGTTGTAAGCTGGCTTCACTGTCCTTTCTCTGAGAGTCCCCATAACAAAGACCTTGGGTTGGAGGATACAGAAGGACCCTCACTGACATCACAGCTTCTAACGCTGTCCCTGCCCATGCCTTCCTGTCTTCCGATGGTTGGGGGTGGCGAGGAGGGCCATCATCACATTCTCCTACCTCAGGCCGATAACTGCCCACTGTCACTGGGGCACCTTCCCCAGACTGAAGACTGCTTTGTCCCTTTCTCTTTGTTTGAGTGTCTGTGTCCCAAAGGAATGATATCCATCCTAAAGTCCTTGCCAGATTTCTCCCAGGAGGCTCAAGGATTCTCATGTAAATGAGTCTGACATTTGACCTGTCCTGCTAGGTCAGAGTTCCCAGTGGATAAGTAGGTTCACCTAATTCCAAGTGTCCGCTCAGGGCTAGAGAACCAGAGATTTTTATAGACTGTTTCAGTTTCCCTGAGTCCAGTCACAAACTGCTTCAGGCTAACACGGTTTTGTAATAACCCACATCGCTAAGCAATTGTATGGTGTGTGTAAAAGAACTGGGACGGATTTTCAATTGTCCTCAAAAGGTTGTGAAGAGATAACAGATGAGTTTCTCTTTGTAGTTCCTCACACCTGTTCTCTCCCCGAGGCAGGGAGGACCCTGATTCACCATCGCAAGTGGTCAACTGGAACTGGAAACAGCCTCTCTCTGGTCTTTACACCCTGTCTGGGAGAGATGCATGCTAAGAGTGGGAGAGAGCTGATGGGATTAGAGTGCTGGGAATAAAAACCTCTCCTGAATCTATACTCACTGATTTCTTAATTTTACAAAGCAGTGTTCTCGGTAAAAATCAACAGGAAAAGGCAAGGGTACAGTTGTGAACTCCAAGGCCTACGTTCAAACCAACTGTGTTCCACGCTACGGAAGCTGCACTGACCAACAGGTTATCAGTAAAACTCTAACCTCAACCAATGGCGGCGATTGGGGTTTCTGAGTATAATGCAAGTAGCACACCAGAAATGAAGCTCAAGATGGTTCAGGGAAAGGTTACTGTCTGTATATATGTAAATATTACACATTATTAAATAACATTTAATAAACAGCACTAAATAATATATCATAGTATTACATATTTTAAAATATTATTAAACACATAGAAATTATATATATGTGTACATACTCTCCACATTTCTTTTTTTGTGCTAATAAACCCTCAGGCAGGATCATGAAATCCAGTGTCAAGGTTACAATTTAGCAGTCACCTTCAAAGTCAGGGCAGATCCCTAGGTTGGGCTGTTACCTGGGACTAGGTTTCACTTTTCCCAGGTCAAGCTGCAGGTTCCTGGGCACTCAGGGACTCTGCCAGGCTTAGGGGAAAGCCCCAAAGGGGAAGGGGCTGCGGAACAGCCCTGAGGGGTGTTGGAGCAGGGGCAGGAGTCACCCTATGTCCTGCTGGATGGAAAAGGAGAAGGTAGACCCTGGATTCCACGGACCACCTGTGGAGTGGACCTGAGGTTCTCAAACTGTATCCTCTTATCCTCCGCTTGGTCCATTGCAACCAAATGCAGCCTGGGCAGTGGCTTGGATGACCTCAGTCCCAGTAGCTGGAGTCTGGGATAAAAGCCACGGTAGTCCCAAAGGACCTGTCAACTCCCACCCCACGGAACTGTTGCACTTTCCTGGCAGAGGGTTGCTAATCTGTATTTGACTGATGGCTGGTGTTATTGTAGCAAGAATCAGAACAGGCACTAATAAGGATTCAAGACCGAGCTGGAGATGGTGCTTAGCACGGGGCAAGACCCAGCTGTAAACGGACACACTCCGTGCCGGCTGGGCTTGGTATCCAAATGTTAAGGACAGACAGGAAGGGCGTGGGAAAGACACAAAGACGCAGGATGTCCAGGATAGGTGATAAGAACACTAAGCATGTTGTGTTGGTTGATTTTTTTTTGGGGGGGGCGGTCCGTTTTGGGGCATGTTGTGAAAGAGCAAATCTAAAGGAGGAATCCGAAGGTGGGTAGGATTGGATAGAATTTGGATTCCATAATGACGACTCTAATGTCTGCCATCAGCTCGAGGCTCTGCTGCCCGCTCTGGCCACAGAAAACCTGGCCTGCAGCGCCAAGCCCAGCCGGCTGGATGGGAAGCGGGGCAGGGTGTTATATAAGCCCGGGCGGGCGGGGAGACGGTCTTTTCTGTGCGCTCTTCTGTGCGCTCCGGCGGCCACAGCAGCGGCAGCGGCGGCGGGGCTCGGGCTGACTTAGAAGACGGATGACAGTGGCCTGGCGCGAGCCCACGGCTGACGAAAGCGGCCGCTCCCGCTCGGTTTCCATGGCGACGGGCGAGCGCGGCGGCGGCGGCGGGGCTGTCAGCGCGCGCGGCGGCGGCGGTCGCGCGTCCGCGGGGGTCTGCAGGCGGCGGGAGCAGGCCGGGGCCGGGGCCGGGGCCCGCGCGGCAGACATGGACTCGCCCTGCGATCGTGCCGCCGAGACTCCGGCCGCCGAGCCGCCGTCGGGGAAGATTAACAAAGCGGCTTTCAAGTTGTTCAAGAGGAGGAAATCGGGTGGCCCCCTGCCCAGCATTTTTGGGGTCAAACACAAAGGGGATGGGAAAGGCTCGGGTCCCACGGGCATGGTGAGGAGCAGGACCCACGACGGACTCGCCGAGGTGGTGGTGCTGGAAAGCAGCAAGAAGGAGGAGCCGCGTGGCGGGGGCGCCGCGGGCGGGGGTCGGCCGCACCCGGGGCCCCCCAGGGCCGCGGGGCCCGGCGTGGGCTCGCCGGCCAGCAGCTCCGTGGCTAAGTCACACAGCTTCTTCTCCCTTTTGAAGAAGAACGGGAGGTCCGAAAATGGCAAGGGGGACCCGGCAGAGGCAGGCAAGGCTGGCGGCAAACAAAAGAGGGGGCTGAGAGGGCTCTTCAGCAGTGTGCGCTGGCACAGGAAGGACAAGCGCGGCAAGGAGGGGGAGCGCGGGGCGCGCGCGGGGGGCCCGGGCGGCCTCCCCCTGCCGGGGTCGCTCACCGCCAGCCTGGAGTGCGTCGCGGAGGAGGCGCCCCGAGCCGCGTGCGCGCCGGAGAACCCCAGCAGGGACGCGCCGCCAGACCCAGCAGGTGAGCCCGGAGGGGGAGAGCCGGGGCTGGCCTCCGCGGATCGCGCCGAAGTGCCCCACTGCCGAGAGGCCGAGAGCCCCGGGGTCCCTAACGCCACCGGCGCCCCGGGAGAGGACGCCGCGGGGCATCGGCGCGCCGAGGAGCCCCGGGCACCCCCCGAGCTGGGCGCTGGGGAGGTCCGGACGGCCGAGGATGCTTCCAGGACAGGTGACGTTCCGATAAAGACCGTCCCCCTTGTCGACTCCGACGGTGGCAGTGGCCGGGCGTCTGCCGTCCCTGACCCTTCCTCTGTTGATCCACCCTCAGACCCATCGGCCGATCGTATTTGTTTGATGTTTTCTGACGTGACTTCACTGAAAAGCTTTGACTCTCTTACAGGCTGTGGAGATATTATTGCAGACCAAGAGGACGAGGCAGGCCCCAGCTGCGACAAGCATGCCCCCGGGCCAGGCAAGCCAGTGCTCTCTCCAAAGAACCCCGGCGTGGTGGCCTACCAAGGAGGAGGGGAGGAGATGGCGAGCCCGGATGGGGTGGATGACACCTATCTCCAGGAGTTCTGGGACATGCTGTCCCAGACTGAGGATCAAGGACGAGGGCCCCAGGAGGGAGCGGCTAAGGCGGCGGCGCTGGACGCCGAGGGGGTGCCCGAGACCGCCAAAGATGCCAGGTGTGCAGAAGCGGCCAAGGACTTGTCCTTGGTCAAGCGCAGGAGGCTCAACCGGATTCCCGTGGAGCCCCATCCCAAGGAGGAGCCCACGCACCTGGAGAAGGAGCCGCAGGAAGGCGTCCCCAACAGTGACGAGGGCTACTGGGATTCCACCACTCCGGGCCCAGAGGAAGACAGCAGGAGCAGCGGGACAAAGGCAAGCATCCCCCGGGACAGCTACAGCGGTGACGCGCTCTACGATCTCTACACGGGTCCCGATACGAGCCCAGCAGCCCCTCCCGCCAACGAGGAGCCATCCTGCGTGTCCCGGTTAAAGCCCGTGTCTCCGGTCACCATCACCTGTCCGCTGCGAACACCAGGCAGTTTGATGAAGGACTCTAAGATCCCTATCAGCGTCAAGCACCTCGCGAACCTTCCATCGAGCCATCCTGTGGTGCACCCGCAACCGGCCAGGACTGAGGTGCCCAGAACCAAAATCCCCGTGTCCAAACTGCTGGTCCGCAGGGTCAGCCACCGGGGCTCGGCTGGGACCACCATCAGGGCAGCCGCGTGCCACGACAGTGCCAAAAAGTTGTGAGGTCTCTGTTGGATCACATGTCAAGGAGTACAACTCTCTGGAAACCACTAATATAAGTTTTGCTTCCCCTAAGAAAGGCTTTTAGGATTGTCCGTGCACCAGAGCCTCGAACAAGGAGGTCTTCGTGGCCAGCTGGGGCAGGAGACACTAGAGAGGGGATGCCGCACATGGGATTCTCCTCCCAAGAAAATCCCGGGCAATTATTTTCAAGCACTTTTTTTTTTCCTTTTTACCTTTAAAAAATATTGTTCTCTCTTTTCTTTAATGCGCTGAACACTCGGAAGTCACCTTTACTTGCCTTTGCAGAAAACAGGACTTAACCAAACAGAAGTAAGTGTCACACAATATTTGGTGGTGCCAGGGTCCAGAGGGCCTGGAGGAAGCTGCCAGAACCAGAGGAGTCCTCTTCTTCCATAACACCTCCTTTCCTTTCCTCTCCTCTCCTCTCCTCTCCTCTCCTCTCCTCTCCTCTCCTCTCCTCTCCTCTCCTCTCCTCTCCTCTCCTCTCCTCTCCTCTCCTCTCCTCTCCTCTCCTCTCCTCTCCTCTCTTTTCTTTTTCTTTCCTTTCTTTTCCTTTTCTTTCCTTTCCTTTCCTTTCTAGGGAAAAAAAAAGAAAAGAAAAGAAAAAGACCCTTTGCTGTTATCACTGTGTGGAAAACACCTACGAAGCTGAAAGAGCCAGGTATTTACCTGATGGGCAGAAGGTATCATTCATTGGCAGAAAATTTGCCTACTTTCAGTTGTTAGGTATGCCAATAGGTAAATATCTACCACTGGGACAAGAAAGGAGAGTTTTGGTTTGGGTGGTTTAAATCATTTGTTTGGGGAGAAATAAAAAGCTCAGCAGAGCAGGCTTTTCCTTTTTCTTTTTTTCCATTCTGTGCAGAAATCAGGATTGGGGAAAGATTTCACTAAACACCAAGAGACCCCATATTTTAGCATTTATAAACTCTCACCTTTTCATGTGTACATAATGCATATTTTACAGTTTATGCAGCTGTTAACATTTTATAATCTGTCCATAACCTCAAGTTTAAAATCTGGTTTTATAGCTGGATAAGGTAACTGTCCCCAAAACACTGATGTTCTTTTGTGTGCTGTGTAACCTGAAGCAATTCTGTTTTGTTGTATATGGGTTCTCTGGCTTTCAATGCAGGAAAAAAAAAATCTGTTGTTGATGATCCAGAGCAATAGTTCTGCCTTGTCTTGGGTAAGATTCTATTTGTTTGTCACCCCAAGCCTTGGTTTTCAGAGATTTTATGTTCGATATAAAAATTTTCGGATTCAACCATTCCTCCATATGGGGAGTCCAAAATGAAAAACACATAATGACTAACAATAGGAAAATATCATTTTTCATACCATTTGACTTCCGCTCTGTAGACTTAACGAATGAGACAGGTATGTTCAGAATATGACGTTGACAAACTTATGTGTCATAAACACTTTATGCCAAGATTTTTTCAAAAAGTGGCTTACTTTGTGTATGTTCTCTATTATTTGAGGTGAACCATGTATTTCAGAAAGGGTTCCCGTATGGTTTGAATGACAGACTGAAGCAGTTCCTCGAATGCTACTAATGTCTAATGATTCTATAGCATCGTCTGATACGCACTTCAGTGTATTTAATCAAAAAACCAGAGCTTCCACTGGGAGGTGATTCATGGTATCAGGAAGATTGGACATATCCAAAGGAAACTACACATGCGTAAATGACATAAACACTTCTATATAACTCTCGTTTTCCAGAGAGATTGCCTAAGTAGTGAACTGGTATTACATGATTTTTAAATTTGTCTTCTGTTCTATAAAGGAAAGAGTAAGGCAAGTTAAGTGTGGGAAAACCTATTTTAATAATATGAAGGAAGTAACAAAATAAGCGGACACCCAAGGAAAACAAATCTGAGCCAGTAGCACAAAGCAGGTTGCTCCCCATTTTAAATGCACAGTGTTTCAATTAGAAGAGGTGGTAGAGATTTGCCGAGTTTCTTTATTAGTCACATTACTGGCTTTTATTACATTGTGTCAGATCCTTAATGTTATTTCAAAGTAATGTTTTAATATTTAATTTCCTTATGTCTATAGATAAGGTCCTACACTCAGACATAGCCTTAAGCACTCTGAATACACCACCAGGAATTCATAAAGCAACTCACACATGCTCATGCACTCAACTGTGCACCAACTAGCAGACAAAGGCACCTATCGTAAACTTGGAAGTATTTTAGCCATCATTTCTGGCTTGAGAAAGGGATTTAAATTTGATTTAACGCTTATAGTACTATTTAGACTCAAAATACATTCATTTCCCCCTCTTGAATAGAAAGGACATAAATTTTATTCCTAGCTGTAAAACAAGGCATCTTTATTTTCTTCTTGCGCAAGGGTTATATTCTCCTCTGCATGAATCCATGACACAGTTATGTTTGTTCATTTCATTGTACAGGAAAGTTAAGAACCTGAAGTACTGATGAGAATCTTGTAAAGGCAGTCTATCTATTTATTTTGTAACCACTGGAACAAACTATTTTTGCTTTCACAGATTTGGGGCTTATTTCTGCACATACACTGCTATGCTCTGTCTTTATATAAGTAAAGGAAAGTGTCCACAAAGTTTACCTTAATTTCCCCTTGCCTATCAATTAACCAGTTATACAAGATTTAAATTTTTTTTTTACTCTTTTTTCCCTACATTTTTCATGTTTTCTTACTCTGTATCTGTAAGAATTCCACCTACACCAGTGTAATGAAGGATTCAGGAAATGAATTAAGTGCCCTCGATCTCTTGATGGGAAATAGGACCAATGCAGGAAGAGTGTGTCTTACCTTTTCCAACCATAGAAAAGGGATCCTAGTTGTGTGTGTGTGTGTGTGTGTGTGTGTGTGTGTGTGTGTGTGGCACGCACGTGCGCCAAGGACTACTTTCACTCATTCATGTTCATGGAGAGTGTTTTTTAGAATTTTAATGGATTTCTATTCCAATTATTATTAATGCATTATCAAATTTGGCCATATTTCCTCATTGTTTTTAAGAAAGGACTGGATATGGGTTAATGACACTTTTCCAGTTGGTATGTGTGATTCTGAGATACTTGGTTGATTAAGTCCCTTTAGTCAAAGAGCTGACTAAATTGGAAAAGCAAAAGTGAAATCAATTGTGGATTCTGAATTTATCAGTCAGTTTAATAGCTCTGCACAAAGACAGCCTGATTTTAATACCAGCATTACACAGTGTCACTTGAACCAGTCTATTGGTTGATGCTTTATTCTTCCATCAGCACCAATAGGGAGAAATTTTACTGCAGCATTCTGAATAATCACAAGAGGAAATGGATTTCTATTATTTCACCGAATAACAACAATGGGATATAGAACATTAAGGATTTCCTTTAGATACATTTTCCACAAATTATCTGCCTACTTAAATACAAAGTGTTTAACATCTATGAAGGTGATGACTTACTGAGTATAAAGGGTTTATTCATTAATCTCAGAAGTAGTTTTCAAGTGTTTGCATTAAAATGAACATTCAAATAGCCCTCTGCTTATGCAGTTATCAAGGTAGAAAGGCTATGTTAGGTATCAAGGTTTCTTTGAACTTTCTAAGAGTTTTTGTTATTGCCATCTTAGGGTAATTTTCAGTGACTCTGTCTTGAACTTTGTATGGAAAGATTGAGTAATGGAGCTTTCTGTCCTCTCCCTTTGTTTCCATCATGTTTGCTTAGTGCCCTCAGATAGCAGTAATGAGTCCCTTCTCCTGGTTTAACGAGTTCTGACACTTGCGTAGTGTAACTTATTTCCTGCTTGTAGTCATTGTAGATTTCTCTCCTGAACGACTGTGTGGACTCAGCCCCCCTGTACTTGGCTGTTACTGAGACATGCTCTAGTGCATTCCCACATACTTTGCTCCCCTTATCGTTGTTAGGAAATTCATTCAGGAATTTTATACTCTTGAATACAAGGAAGAAAAAGGATCATAGTTGCCTCCTGTCACCACTGAGGGTGGCCAGTTTTGAAGTTCCTGGATGAAGTGAGAGGAGAAACCCAAATATCAGCCCTACCTTGCTTCCCTCCCCCTTCTCCAGGCAGCCCAAGACATGGACAGTGCAGTTCTTACTTAGGAATTTTCAATTCATTACGGGAAAATATTTACAAAACAGTCTGAGACCAAAAGGCTAGTGTGATAGCGTAGGGTCTTAATATAGTCTGTGTGGGAAAGCAAGAGGCAAGCATTTACTTGGGAAAAAGAAACACCTGTAACAGCGTCAGGTAAAATGCTAGTGTGCTCCTTTCTCAAGGGCAGGGATTGATCCCACTCTGAAGGTCTTCTGGTGGCTGTCGTGGATTGCTTTGCAAAGCCTTTTCACTGTGAGAATAATGGTTTAAAGGAGACAGTTTATCGCAACAATAGCCACTCATAAGGAATATTATTATCTCATTGCAGATAATGTTTTCAAGGAGTGGTTCAGAATGGTAGTTTCAGGATTATGGAAAGGAGTTCCATCTCAAATTCAAAAGGGAAATATTAAAATAGTCACAACACATTTCCCGACCCATTCCCTATATCCCAAGAAAAACAAATTCACACGAAAAAAAAAAGTCACAAAGCCTCCAGAATTGAAATTGGGCACATTTGATGACTGATATTTACTTGAATTCAATGCGACACTTTCACTGGGCATATGCTGTATCTCATACTTAATAAAAACCCATTTCAGTTTGGACTTCCTACATAGCTGTACTATAATTGAACTTAATATTCATTAAAAACACCTTTATTCTATTTGTCTACCTTTTTTGGTATTTGTTGCCGATAGTTTGTGGGGTGAGGGTGGTATGGATTCAGACATACATTCCTCTAAAAATAACAACGATAATGATAACAATGGTTAACAGTTGTTGAGTAATGACTAAGTGCCAGTGACTGCTAGGTGCTTCACAAATATTTACCTGGGCCCCTTAAGAGCCCCTGGATCCTTTAATAAACTAAAACAGAAATACTAAATACTAATAGGTTAGGTAATATTATCTTCCTAATATGACATTATTTTTGTTTGTTTCTATCCCATTCTGTCCCCCTCCCCATTTCTTCTAGTCTCTGGGACAGGGATATTAAACTTTTTAGTGACTTATGATAATACAAGAACTAAAAGCTGCTTAATGTCATTACAAGCACACTTTCACTAGAACAAAAAGCTAAGCCAAGTCACGAAGCTAGAAGTTGTTTTTGTGTCTGAGATGATGGTGGAGCTCATGTCACTGACAGGGAAACCTGTTAATATAGGCAAATAGGAAGGCAACCTGCCTTGCTCTGGAAGTATCCTCTCCTGGGGAGCACCATCAAAAGTATGTACAGAAATCTCTTCTGTTGTTATGGTGACACTTCTTCCCTGAGAGGCTGGCCGTCATTCTGAGCACATTCCACTTGTTTTCACCTCAAGCCCAGTCTAGGCTTGTTCTGGGTGTTCTGGGTTGTTTTTTTAGATAAGAACTAGTTGAGTGATTCCCTTGCCTTGATACGGTCCTAAACTTCAGAGATAAGCTCCTGGCTCTTTCAAAAGTAGAGCATCTTACCTTCTGTGTACGGCCGTTGAATCCTGACCTACATTTTCTGATTCATTAGTTCATTCAACTAGCAGTAATTAAACACCTACCTATAAGTCTGTCACCATGAATTTGAGTATTTTACATTAAATTAAAATAACGAACTAACACAGTTAATTTAATGTAAACCACATACTGGGTGTTTACTGTGCTGGGATGGTGCTCTGTGCTTTCTTTTCTACTGTGATCTTGACTGTTCACAAGAGCCAGACAAGGTCGGTATTGACTCCATTCTACAGAGGAAGTAAATGGTGCTCGCAAAGGTCAAATATCTTGTCCAAAGTCACCCATTTAATAAGTGATAGAATTTGAACCAGAAATCTCACTCTATAACTCTGGCTTTAATTATAAATCTTTAATCAGCCATATGATTCAGTTTTCCTGTAACTTGTTTTAAGTTAGAAACTGATCAAAGTTCTGAACTGCAGGAGTCAAACCAGATTTTTATGATTGGGAATACCATTAAAATGATGTCTATTTTAGTTAAAAGTGAACTTGTGTGTTTTTTTTTTTAATTACTTGATGGCTTTATATAGGCAAGTCTAAAAGGAGGTCTCATTGTCTAGCAGGTTTTTTTTCTCAACTGACCAGTCAACATCTTGGACCGTATTCACCAATTAGAGTTACGTACTAGCAGGTCTATATACAGGTTTTATAATCTGATGACTGCTTTGTCACTAATAAAACCAAAAGCAATTTCCATAGTAAATCCGACAGGTTGCAACCTGAGTTTTCTTCCACTCTGATTCTATTAAGGTGCCACTCTCAGTATTTAGGGAAAATTTGTTTGAAATTGCATCATAGTGACATTAACAAGGTTAATAGTAAATAGTAAAATTAACAAGGTTATTTTACTAATATATGGGCTACGTACACTTGGTAAAAAAAAATTTTTTTGGATCTCATTTTAATGAGATGCAGAGGAACATTTCAATAAAAGGTGTTCATTTTATTGAATTGTAAACTGGGATAGTTTTTGGACATTATTCATTAATTGGGTGAAGTAACTTTCTCCTTTATGTGAGAAGATAACATTTTTAATAAAATAAAACCTAGGTTATTGGCTATTGGAGACATATTAAACTTTCTGAGATATCTACCTGGATCATTTAATAAACTAAAGCAGAAATATTAAAAAATATCTGGTCAAATTGCAAAGGGGCATAGAGTAGGCACACAGTAAATACTCATTAACATGTGAAATGGAATTCGTGAACCTTCTGAAATAGCTACATGACAACCATTTATCCCCCATTACAGAGTTATTTCTAAATAAAACAGTAGAAACTCGAACAAAGTAATGTATAACGTTTTTATTGTTTCCAGGGTGAATTTAATTGAACATGGAGGATCTGATGGTGGTTTTATCAAGAATATCAGGGAAAACGGTTTTGATGTTATAGGCAAAGTAAATGCCTGTCATTTTTACTTGACTCCAGCTATCAGTCAGGCTCATTGCTAACTTCAGGTTTTGCCCAAGTTATTGATACGAAACATCTCAGTGTAATATGAGGAATTGCAGGTTATTTGAAAATGACAAAGAAAACCCGAATGGGAAACTCCAGTTCTCTAATTAGTTTTCCTGAAAGTCAGGCATGTCTTTGAGGACGAGCCTTGGGCTGTATTATTTTTGTGCACAGGAGGAAAATTGTTAGTAGGATTATAGATATTATTTTTATAATAGAATGTTAAATTCCCCCAAAACATCAAAAATTGTCTCCCAGAACTACTCTATGTTTTTAAAACTTGTTTTAAAACACGGATTCTAAATAGCAATAGAGTCTTTTCTCCTTTCTCCATTCCAATGGTTTAATGGGATAGATAAACCAATGTTTATATTTTTAAACCTGTAAATGTTTTATTTTGGGTATTTTGTATATTTGTTGATATAATTTCATTTTGTGCACCTGTCCCATTGTGCATGTTGCTGTTTTTGATAGTCACCCTTTTAATGAATGTACGAAGCTTGGACTCATAGCACTTTTTTTGTCTCATTCAAACATCTTCAAATGAAAATACAACACTGCCATTTTAACTGTTGTGTTTAATTCTGTCAATAAACTTTGTTGCTCCTTTACAATTATAGTGAATTCTATTGGTTGTTATTTTTCCAGGATGAATTTTATTTACAGCCTTTCCAATTTTCAGAATTCATACTCATGACGGTGATGAGGAGTATGTGGGTGTGTGGGTGCGTGTGTGGGGGTGCGCACACGCACGTGCACTTGTATTTGGTGGGAAGACCAATGGGGGGGCCAATATTTTTCCATGCTTTGTAAACATGTGAAAAATTATGGTTTGGTTTGAGTAGTTGCCTTTTGAATAGCTTATTCGTTACTGTGACCCTGATCGGATTTCTGAGCCTTGTACTCAGAAAATCTCCATTCCTTATAATCCAATGTGAGGCCGACTAATCTGCTGTGACTATTAGGGAGCGGCCAGTTGGAGTCTTTCTAAAAAATTGTGTCCTGTTTTTTATTTTGTTTTGTTTAGGGGGATATCTTTTCACTTCATATATCTAATAGTTCAAATCCATAGTGTTTTGAAGAGTAACAAGGTTGTGTCAATTTGTGTTTGAAAAATAAGAATTAAAGGCTGCATAAATTGTTTTGAAGTATACCTCTCTTAAAATAGACTTGTTCATACTGAAGTTGCTTCCATTTCTCTTGAATACCAAGAAAAATTTATATTTATCTGTAGAACGCTATGAGGATAAACGTCCAAAGGCAGACCTGACTGGTACAGTAAATAATTGCAGTAAATATATACCAGTAAAACTACAATTAGATGAAAAACCCACAAACCCTCTTCTCCCTTTCTGCTACCTCTCCTCCATTCTCCCAGCTCCTTCATCTTCCCTGCTCTTTTTCTCTTTTCCTAGAGTTAATACCGAAGATACCTCAAAATAACTGACTGCTATCTCCCTTTAATGAGGCGATGAGGAATGTAAAGTTTAATGATGCTGGGAGACTTCCCTTAAAGTCTTTGAAGTAGTAAGGTGTGGCAAAAAGGACCAAGTTTGGGAACCAAACAGAATCTGGGTTTAAACTCTGGTTTGGGCACTTACTAGCTTTATGAATCCAGGAAAGTTCCTTAACTTCTGTGAGCCATGGTTTCCTACGCTATAAAATAAGGATGAGATATAATTTATAGGGTAGTGATACCATGATTAATTTTCTGAAAGATACGTGTTGTCTAAGACACAGTATGCTTTTTGTTTATGTTCATTTAGCTTCTTTTGTTTAAAAAAGGCATTTATAAAAATTAAAACTTTATGGGTTGGATTTGAAATATTCTTGAACAGAAAACTTGCTTGATATAAGAGAGATAAAGATGGACTTCTTGGATTGGGGTGGAGTTGTAGAATGGTGAAACGTGCTTAGATAAAAATGGAAACAAATGGGGATAGAGGTGGTCTTACGCGTGTTATTCTGATACACGTTATTCGGGAATGAAAAGCCTACATACAATTAAGAGAACCTAAGAGTAAAAGCCTAGCCTTTGTGGAAGAAGTTAAAGGTAGAAGCTGAGTCGGTTGGAGATTTCGTTGACAGCTAAAAGAGCAATGCCCAGACACAGTGGTAGTCAAATCAGAATGGAGCTTGCACTTCTCCAGTCACCAAACAACACGCTGCAAGAGATAGTGCAACCATAATTGAAGGTGGTTTACTATGGTGGAGAGAAATCGTTGGTGTATGTAACCTGAAAAAATATAACTATGTGAGCTTGAGACATAGAAAATAATTTAAACAAGAGGACAATTTCCTTTGCTGTTTCAAGCAACAAATGAGCAAGGCCTGTACTCTGAACTGGCCCTAGTTCCTGAATACTTCTCACGGCACAAGCACCCCTCTGCCCTGAGTAGGATGTGGGAGTCTGGAACTTCACCATTACACTCTTTTCATACGACCTGGTACCCAAACTCTAAGCAATCTCATCCAGTGCTCAGTCAGAGAAACACCACCTACCCAGACACCAAGGGTTTTGTTGGCTACACCGGGCATACTGATGGATGGCCATCTCCGACGTGAGACTTCACAGGGGAGTGTTACCGGTATACACAATTTTTACCTTTCATGTTTTCACTGTGTGGAGAACTTTAAGCTGTAGGTTTAGAATCCTGAGGAAGCAACTGGGAACCAAAGGGGAGTGAAAACATGTATCTCTGAAGGAAGAGTCTAATGTTGTAAATCTAAACTGAGAGAATAAAGCAATGGAAAACTGTCCTTGAATTTTCCCCTATGCTGTGTACTCGCAGACTCCTGCGCACTACAGGATATGTTAGGGGCTTATGAACCAGCAAGGGTGTTAGGTGACAAGTGATGGGATGGAGAAAGGGATATTCCCAAGGAGGAATAGAAGCAAAGACCAGGACACAGGGTGGCAGACACATCCCTTGCTCGTCATTATTCCGGGGGGAAGCAGCAAAGTGTGCATTTGTGTTCCATCAGGGAGTGGGTTCCCATTTAAAATCAGCCCTTATATGTTTTTCTAGCTTCTAGAAAAATGTTTTTCTGGCTTCTGAGAGGTTAGTTTTCTTCTCAGCTCTTAAGATTTTTATACTCCCCATGCCCTGGGTAAAAGTGAACTTTTAGAAGTAATTGAGAGTTCTTAATAGTTGCTCTCAGTGCCAGAAGCTACTTCTGTGTTGGCTTTGTTGTACAGTGGACATAGGTACTTTTTAGAGGACTTTGCTTCTCTTGGGCAGCTTAGGGACAACTTTTGCCAGGTGCTCAAGCGAAGGGGTCCCAGATCCGATGTCACATTCTTGTGGCAGATTTCCATCTGATAGAAAACTCATATCCATTATATGTGACAGTAAATGCATTCATGGAATGTGATTTGGCTCAACAAATATTGACTACTTAATGTGGCAGGTTCTGTGCTACGTGTGGTGGGTATGAGTGAGTGAGATATTACACCGGCCCCTCTGCTAAGGCCACTTAAACTTCTCAATAAACTCCCTACATACAAATCTCTGTCTTGTTGTCATTTCCTGGGTGACCCCAACCTCAGATATTATTATTTCCATTTTTTTAATGAAAAGGTGAGGCTTAGAGATCTTAAGTGTTTTTGGCAATACAAAATATTAGATAGAATTTTAAAAATTTTTATATAGAACACTGAAAAATGCCTGACAAAGTTAATTTTTATTTCTTTAAATAAATTATTGAGCTGTCAAGGAAAGGAGCTCAGAAATCCCTGGATGTAACTACTGACGTCTAAAGGCCTAGAAATTTGGGTTCCATGGTCCAAGAATGGGCTGGGGACCATACAAGAGATAGTTAAATCCACAATTAGACTAAAAGGACTGTTTTGTAGGCATATTTTTGGTAATTGAAAGATCAAGCAGAACACAAAATTAGTAAGAATAAAGATTTGAGCAACACATTTGGACATATATATAAAACTGGACCAACCAATTAGAGAATCCACATTCTTTTCAAGTACAAATAAAACATTTATAAAAATTGACTACATCCTAAGCCACGAAGTACACCTCAACACATTTCAAAAAAATCAGTTCCATGCAGAATATATTCTCTTACCATTGTTACAGAATAAAAATTCAACCAAGTAAATTTAAAGATCCAATTGGCTTTCTTAAATAATTCATGAATCAGACAGCATCCTTCTAGTAAATATAAAGGGGCTCTGAGGAGCTGTACAAAATGGAAGGCTTTTACAGGCAGAAACTGGCAGGGACAAGAAAGTGAAAAGAGTGGATTATTTCAGGCAGGGTTACCTTCCCTTAGGGGAAAGCAAGGGGTCTTATCAGGCAGCAGCTCATTAGGCGGACCAGGAGATTCCATACTGAGCGGTTTAACATTCTATTCCTGGGAGAGGCTGGAACTGCACTTAGGTCAGGTATAAAGTCTTGGTGGGGCTCAGCACAAGTGAGTCCGTTTTGGGTCTGTTTCTTTTTAACACTAGAATACAACTATATTAGAAATTAGTAGTAAAATGATAACTAAAACCACTCTAAACATTTGGAAAAAATTCTAAATGAACCTTTTAATAACTTGTGGATCAAAGAATGAGTATAAATATTAGAAAATAATTAGAAGTGCAAACACTGTGTATAAATACATGAAATACAGTCTGACAATTAAATTCACGAACTTGTTTCAACGATGTTGCTAACCTTTTTTGATATCAGAGGGATTATTTATTATGAATTTGTACCAACTGGATAAACAGTTAACCAAGTTTACTGTTTGGAAGTGCTGAAAAGTCTGCATGAAAAAGTTAGACGAAAACGACCTGAACTTTTCACCAATAATTTATGGCTCTTACATCACGACAATGCACCAGCACACAGGGCACTGTCTGTGAGGGAGATTTTAGTCAGGAAACAAATAACTGTATTGGAACACCCTCCCTACTCACCTGATCTGGCCCTCAATGACTTCTTTCTTTACCTGAAGATGAAGGAAATATCAAAAGAAAGACATTTTGATGACATTCAGGACATCAAGGGTAATATGATGACAGCTCTGATGGCCATTCCAGAAAAAGAGTTCCAAAATTGCTTTGAAGGGTGGACTAGGTGCTGGCGTTGGTACATAGCTTCCCAAGGGGAGTACTTCGAAGATGACCATTGTCATATTCAGCAATGATGTATGTAATACTTTTTGTAGCATGAGTTGGTGAACTTCATAGTCAGACCTTGGATAGCTAACGGCTACTTAGAAGAAATTTTACACCCTAAAATGCTTAGATTAGTAAAGATAAAAGGCTGAGGACTAATGAGTTAAGTATCCGTTTTAATCAAATTAGGAAGTTAGAAAAAGATTAACAGACTAAACCCAAAAAAAGTATAAATGAGAAAGAAGTAATATGGATTAGAGCAGAAAGTAATGAGACAGAAAAAAAAGGTACTCTAAAGTGGATCAACAAAGACAAAAATTGATTTTTTTGAAAAACATCTAATGATATTTATTAAGAAAAATATAGAGAAGATACCAATCATGCATAATTACCATTGCAGCAGATATCCAAAGAAAAAGAATGCTCTAAATAAAGTTATGCCAACAAGTTTTAAAATTTAGACAAAATATACAAATTCCAAAGACGATATAAATTGCCAAAAGTGACTTGAAAAGAAATACATAACCTAAAGAATCCTAAAACTATTAAAGACATTGAATTGGTAGTTAAAACTCTCCCTCTCCCTCTAGACAAAAAAAGGAGAAAAACCAGATGGCAGAATCAATGTTCTACCAAACATGGAATCATCAGGTAAGCAAGCACAATCTGACACAATCTCTTTAAGAGAGAGAACTATTTCTCAATGCACATGGCCGAGGAAAATTACAGAGATCTCTCTATCATGGAATTTAATATTTCCACATAAGCTATTGGAAAATTGAATCTAGTAGTCTGTAAAACCAATACTTGTATTAAGTTGGGTTTAATTTCAGGAATGCAAGTATGGTTCACCATAAAAATGTCTATTAATATAATTCACCATATTAACAGATTAAAGGACAACCACGTGCTATCTTAAAGCCATAGATTCACAAGCTTAAAGACAGTTTTTAACAGACACCTAGAATTCAGACACCTAATTCCTGTCATGAAGGATTGAAGCTCTTCAGGACAATGGATTTCTTTAAGTTTGAACTTTAAACTTTAAATGTTTTGTCTAGTAACATTATTTTAAGCAGTAGCCCATATTTCATCCGATCTAAGATGTTATAGATGCGCCATTCTCTTGTGTATCATGAAGGAAAAGAATGCTGGCAATTATAATTGTAAGACACCACCGATTGACATATGCACCCAATTTTAGAGTATAAAATTGTGAAAATGTGCATTTTACAATGGATGAAATATTGATGTCTTTGTTTAAAGTTTTAATAATAATATTCTTTCTCTTATCAGGGAAGTGAAGCTTTATGAGTTATGCACATGCTAGGTTTACAAATATCAAATGTCCAGACATATGGAAGCCCCCTTTAATGTTTAGTGAGGAATATATCACAGATGTAATCAAGGTCTCAAACTTTAGAAAAATTGTACATCCCTTCTGGTATAAAATTATACACTTTTCATAAAATGATTATAAAAAAAATCATATGTACACAGGATTATATTTCAGGATTATGTTTCCACTTTGAAGAAAATGAAGGCCAACACATTTGTTATCTTTGCCCTTTGTCTTTCTTCATCTACCAGGCCCTCCAAGCTGGCAGGCAAGAATATAGTGATAATCTAAAAAGATCTTTCTTTGCTAGTACCTCCCAGAAGACACCGATTTCTCACAGATCTATGTCTCAGACTTATTTTCAGATGGTAGTATTTCTTAACAAGCTTCCGAATCTTTCTTTTGCCAATGGAGCTGCATTTCAGAAAACTTGTGTCACGCCTTGTTTTCTCAGTCTTGCACATATGCACCAGTCCTGATATATGACCTTACTCATCAATATGTGGCTGCCCGGTGGGTGTTGGGCAGATTTCTAAGTGGAGAGCCCTATCAACTAGCAAGTCCACACCCAACATTATGTTCAACAGTATATTGGTTTCCGGTAGTGTTATCCGTCAACCTGTAGGTCATTAGCAATAAAAGGTGAAACTCTATTTGGCTCCATTAGTTTCAATGGTCTATAGTAGACCCCCAAGGACATGCATTTTTTAAATGATCATTTCTTTTCAGACTATGTATTTTGGCTATAATCTTTCCTTCTTCCTGCCATCTTTGTTCTTTGTTCTCTTAATAACCTTCTCTCATACTGACCATTATTCCACAATTACCTTCCCAACAATTCATTTGTTCTCCCTTAGGGGGAAAATCCATATAAAACCTGCTTTTTCTGGGAGGCTTGTGCTGAGAGACTTGTATTGATAAATTAGTGTTATTAGGGATAATTGTAATTAAAGAATTTGTCTGGTCTTTGTTCCCACTTCCTGGGAGATAACCTCTAAATTCCTGAAGTTTCCTGAGTGACATTCCATGGTGGGAATTTGTGGTGGGTCCCTGTACCACATCTGAGCTTTTGCTAATGAGGTGACTTAGGATGGGGACTGGTCAGACCAGGAAGATCAACCATGTGATTAGAGGGCTGGGGCTCTGAGCCATGTGGTATTATCTTGACATTCCAACATCCAAGGAAGGGACAGGGACTGGGGATTGAGATCTATCTTGAGGCCAATGGTTTAATTAATCCTGTTTATGTAATGACACCCCAGTAGAATCTCTGGACCCAGAGGCTACTCAGGGCAGCTTCCTGGTTGGTGAACACATTGTTGGGCTGGGAGGGTGACACACCATGATTCCATGAGAGAGGACACAGAAGCTCCATGTCTAGGACCCTACAGGATCTTGCCCTGTGTGTGTCATCATTTGGCTGGTCCTGACTTGTTTTCTTTTTTAATAACTGTAATTGTAGCACTTTCCTGAATTCTCGAAGTCATTCTAGTAAATTATCAAACCTGAGAGGGTCTTGGGAACCCTCAAATTTGTAACCAGTTAGTCTGAAGTGCAGGCTACCTAGGGACTCCAGAACTTATGGCTGGCATCTGCAATGAGGACAGTTAGCTACTGTGCCCTTAACATGTGGAATCTAGGCTGACTCCAGAACTGGATGGCAGAATTGCAGGGATCTGGTGAAAAAAAGGACTTAATTTTCTAAGGCCCAGATAAAACTTTTAAAAAATTATTTTCATTATCATATCTATAAATAAATAAATAAATAAAAATTGATACGGTAGTTTCATAGTTTATATGCCCAATTGACCTTCCAGCTACCCTGTCCTTTAGTTGTTTTATGAAGCTATTACTCTGAACCTTTAAAGTGTTACTTTTCCACTCCGTGCTTATGGCTTTAGCTGGATATTCCTCAGAGGTGTGCTTAGAGGAAATGACCTCAGCCCTTTGGGCAGCCTTCCAGGGCTAGAGTGGCTGGCCACCCCTGGTTTGAGGATTTTTAGAGAGTGGCTTGGGCAGGGGTAGAGAGCCTCACATTATCCCATGGTACCCACAGGCTGAAGAATGGATGAGATAATCTGGAACTCCCTGCAGTGCTGAAAAAAAAGGCAAGCAAGGTGATCGAGAACCTGGAAATCCACCTTTGCCACCTGCTGCTCATTTGACAGACAAGAGGCAGAGATGGAGTGGAGTTTGTGTTGGAAAGGAGCCAGGGGTAGGGCGCTACAGCCCATGGTACAGCCAGGGTTGCAGTGGAGGAGGGCTTGGCTAGGCTGTGTGAGTCAGGGGGAGAGCCCCAAGCTCTGTCTTCCCAGTTAGTGTGCTCTGTCTGTTTCCAGCTGAGGAGCACTTTTAGCAGAGTGGCCGTCCTCCAAGTGACTGGTTTCATACATGTGAGGAAAGCAAAGGAGAGCTCCCACATTGTGTAATCCCTGGTGTCAAAAGGCCAATTGGGTTCAAAATCCATTTGCCCTTGTCATAAAAACTTCCATCAGGAAAGAAAAGGAAGAGCTGCTAGATTCTTTAAACCTAACTTCAACTGTTATAAATGTTTGAAAGGTTTATGAAATGGTTTTCAATTTTTTATCACCCATTTGGGTGAACATTTTCTCCTTAATGGTGACTATCAAGAACTAGGAAAGAAATGTGGAGCCACGTAAAGCTTAACACCTGAGAGAGACAGCCATGCCCAGGAAGACGAGCTCAAATTTCTCCATCACGGTCTTGAAGATATTTTAGTGGAAAATGTGATGGGAAGTCAATATTAAATATTTTTCCGGATACTTCCTATCTCATTTTCTTGTCATAATTACATGATATAATAAGAAGAAAATGTAATGTCTTTTCACCAAGTCCCAGATAGTTGTCCCCAGATCTTTTCGACTGTGCTCCACGGTGCTGTATAAAATTGTCATTTTCTATGAGGGCTGTAATAGGGAAAGCTTGGGGGCTCCTGCTCTTCTCACAGTCAGGAGCTGCCCTGACTCATGGGAGATTCACTCATATTTTAGGGAAACTCAAGAGCGTGGCCAGTAATTTCAGTTACCCACCCTGTTTTATATTGGAAAAATCTATTTCAATCATTTCTTCCCGCAAGAGCTGTTAGATAATAACAGCAATTGCACCAACATAACCTCAACGGATTCCAATGTGATATGTGTGGGGACAAAGCCCCAAAAAGCAGTTTCCAGGCTCTCGGCCTCACATAGAAAGGTGCTGGCTCAGATAGTAAATGGCCATCAACTGTGATTGGATGGCCATCAGCTGTGGCTAGTTGGCCATCAGCAGTAACCAGTGAGCCATTGGCCACTAATATAACTAATATAACTGCTGTGGCTACACTAGCGGCAAATGGGGGCTAGCAAGAAGATGGTGGCTGCTCGGATTGCAGAAAGATGGATGCCTAATATAACTAATATAACTGCTGTGGCTACACTAGCGGCAAATGGGGGCTAGCAAGAAGATGGTTGGAAGCTCGGATTGCAGAAAGGTGGATGCCGCCAGTGAGAATATAGTGGTGTGACTCCCCTATCTATGGCTCCGTGGGTGTTCCTTTTTGGCCTCACCATGTCCTGCATTCTTATGCGGGGAGCGGGACCAGAGACCCCGGAGGCCGCCCCACACGACACATGGCGTATTCGGCAGGATACGGTGCCGGCCAAAGCTTTCCGAAGGACAGTGGAGCAGTTTGTGCGTATGAACATTCAGTCACAGGAAGACCAGGAGGAGCAGCTGCTGGAGAGCTTGATCCCCGTGGAGGGGTGGAAAGATGTGGATGGTTCCCCAACCAGCAGAGGCCCGAGAAAGCAAAGGTTGTTGCCACCCTGTGGGCTGGGAACTGCTTGCTTAGGCAGCCGGGATGCAGGACTTGTAGTCCCAGGAGGAAATGCTTGCTGAGTCCTCCGTGGGAGATGAGGGTGAGGTCAAGGTCGTCCCTCACCCCCAGGACAGCCCTGGCAAATGACTATGGACTATGGGAAATTGCCTTCCATCCCTAATTTAATGGACCACTTGACTGGGAACACACCACCTTGTAGTAGAACTGGCAGATGTTTGCTTTTGTGTCTTGACCGGCCACCATTGAGAATATGTAAGCACCTTGACTATGAGCCGCTGTTGTTCCAGCACGGTACCCTGAGAGGCCCAGAGAGAGAGTGGCAGTGCCCTGAGAGCCCTGGCTGAGTCCAGGAAGTCTGGTGGTACCCTAAGAAGCCCAGGAAGTCTGGTTGTGCCCAGAAGTACTGTTGGTACCCTGAGAAACCCTGGCTGTGCTCAGAGAGCCTGGCTGTGTCCAGGATATTGCATTCACCTCCAGGCTCCTCATACAGGGCCCCTCGCGGAAGACGCTTGTCATGTAGACTGTGAGGTGAGACCCTGTAGGGGTGGAGTGTGAGAACAAAGCCCCAAAAAGCAGTTTCCAGGCTCTCGGCCTCACATAGAAAGGTGCTGGCTCAGGTAGTAAATGGCCATCAACTGTGATTGGATGGCCATGAGCTGAGGCTAGTTGGCCGTCAGCAGTAACCAGTGAGCCATTGGCCACTAATATAACTGCTGTGGCTATGCTAGCAGAAAAAATGGGGGCTAGCAAGAAGATGTTGGCTGGCTGGCAAGCACAGATTGCAGAAAGGTGAATGCCGCCAGCGAGAATATAGTGGTATGACTCCCCTACCTATGGCTCCATGGGTGTTCCTTTTTGGCCTCACCATGTCCTGCGTTCTTATGCGGGGAGCGGGACCAGAGACCCCGCATGCACCCCGTGTGACTCGCTGCATGACAAATGGCACAGCGAGCAGGGTCCCCTGCGTGACATATGCAAGTACGAACAGAGGTAAATACACAGGTTTCATACACTTTTAATTTTTAAAAAATCAGAAAGCAATATGGTTGTATATTACTAATGTAACATAAGTGACAGCCAGGGTTACCAGGTCCTTTGAGTTCAAATGCCATCCTTCCAATGGTGGGAAATCCAGTTAAGCTAGGATGTGATTTTGGAGGAGACCCCTCAGCCTGATCGCTGGGGGGCTCTGGAGTATATTTCACCACAAAGTCTGTCCCACCTTGAGGCAAGAGAACAAGGCTTTTGCACTCCTCATCAGTCAGCCTCTAGCTGGGAGTTAAGCACTTTTTCTAGATGTATTTGCCATTTGGCTTTCTTCCTCTCTAACTGCCTGCCCGAATTTTCCCTTTTGTTGCCCTATCTCTGAACGACCACGCTCTCACACCTTCCCCAGATAGGCCAACTCAGGTGTTTCTCTAGTAGCAAGGTGTTTCTCTAGTAGCAATCTGGTGCCGGCTAGTAAAGCAATTTTCCACCCTTGCTACTGAAGTAATTAAATACGAGAAAGCAATAAAGAAGTGAAGGAGAGCAGGCTGTCATAGGTAGTAATGGAGCTCTGCCCATGTTCCTGGGGAGCACTTTAAAGACTGCTCAGGTGCTGTTGATAATGACACAGACCTGCCATCTTCTCTGAGGTTCTTCCTGGGATGGATGGGTGCTATTTCTCCAGGACTGCCTGAGGCTGTCCCACCCTAGTGAATGGAGAGGGGTCCATAAGCCCTGCTCCCTGGGCTGAAGGCGGGATAGACTTTGCGGTGGAATATATGCTCCAGGGACCCCCGGGATCAGGCTGAGAAGAGACTCACTCCACACCACACCCTAGTTTCGTTTTCCTGTTTCCTTTGTTCCATCCTCTACTCCTTTATGGGATGCTCCTAGGAGACCTCTAGGAATAACACGCTTGCCTAGGAGTCCCCACCTCGGCTCTGTTCCTAAAGGACCCAACCTGAGACCCAGGAAGAAGACAGACTTTTCCTGAGGTCTAGATTCCCTGCTCAAGATTTGGAGTGGGAGAAGGCGGAGAGTGGTAATGAGGATAGGTGAGTAAATTTGAATGAGAGGGGGACCCGCTCATTTGAAAGTGACAAAGAAAGAAAGAGAGCAAAAGAAAGACAGATGGGATGTTCTGCCTCTGGTGGGCATTATAAGATGGCGGAGAAAGACTGTGGGTCAGTGGTTCCCGGTGCCCACAGTCGTGGAAGGAAAGATGTCTGAGGGACCTGGAGTTGTTGCGGTCACGTACTTGGCCTTTGTGGGTGGGGCCGGGACTTTGCTTCCTGAGGACGTGGTTACTGGATGCTGTACACAGACAGGGCTGTCTCCCTGGGACGTCTCTGTCTGTCTGCGGTTCTGTTGCTGCATGGACATGTTCCCAGCAGTTTTCCATCTGCTCTGCCTGTCTGCCTCCACTCACCTGAGGACCTGACGCAGCAAATGGTGGCCTACCTGCTAACAGGCAGGCGACATTCCAGTCACTAGTAAGTGATGACAGACTTCCCCTTTTCTATTACTTAATTAAAACAGATAATGACTGCATACGGCTTAGCACCATATCTGGCACACAGTAAGTGCCCAATAAATGTCAGCTGTTATCTATTATTGTACGTTCAGTGCCAGTTGTAAGTGACACTGATGAATTCATAGTAATGAATCATATGCCTAGAGATTTAAAACCTAATATGGCAGAGGTTTCAAGCACATTCATACATGTGATCTCTTAATTTTCATAGTAAGCCTGTGAGATAAATGGGACAGGCCAGAACTGTTGGAACTAAAATTCTAGAACTTTTGAGCTGGAGGGACCTTGGAGATTATGTACTCCAACCCCTTTGTTTTACAAATGAGGTAACTGAAGTCCCAAGAGGAGAACCGATTTTCTTGAGATTACATGGTGACAGGTCTAAAGTTAGATTCTAGTCTGGTTCTCTTTTCCAGTGATGGCTGGAATGGAGAAGGGTAAGACTGCAGTTGGGAAAACAGTTTCCAGGCTTTTGCTATAACTCCAAACAAGGAGTCCACAACTCCTGAATTGGGCCTTATTAATTAGGGCAAGTGCAGAGGATGAGAGAAAGATACAGATTTGAGAGAGATTTAGGAGACAGTAAAATACTTGATGACCAATCGAATATGAAAGGAGAAAGAGAGACATGACAGAGGACTTAGAAGTTTCTAATTTGGTGAAAGATAGGTGGTGACTAATTGAAACAGGGAATATTGAATAAAAAGAAAATGTTGAAAATGAGTTGTGAGGTTTTCAGGACCTTGAGATAAAAATGCTCTTTAAAGACAGGAAACTTTAGGTCTGGGTGGAGATAGTATTTGGAAATGTTATCAGATAAAACCAGATAAAACCAGGTCATCATCTATTTTTCCTCTATCTCAGGAACATATTTTAAGAAACTGGTTTTAAGGTAGTCACCCACACAGACCTGTGTGCCTCTTTGCCACTAACGGAGGAGAAAATACAATGCCAAAGATGATCAAAATCATGCTTGCCTGAAGCTAAGAGAATTGGGATTAGATGTGACCATTGAACCTTCCTTAAATAAGATAGATGAGTAATTGAATATCTCTATTAAATATCCCCAGAACCCAGAGTTCTGTTCCTGGAGAAATAATACTAAATATATTTTTAAGACGAGTCCCTTTTGTGGACAAAAATGTCTGTGTCTACCATTGACAAACTGAGCTGGATTGTCCAACAGCAGACGATTCCATTTCAGCAGATGATAAGAAGTAATGCGACTCATTTCAGAATGTTGTTTGCCATTGTCTTTGATAAGGAATGAAAAGACAGTGCCTCCCCACCTCCTTCTAAAAAAATCCCTTTCAACTAGGCCATATCTTTCAGTGACTTGAAATTTCTGTTTCATTGGACAAAAATAATCAAAGTAAGATTTATACCAGAGAGGAAGGTCGTAAGTCACAGCAGTGGTTGAAATCACAGAAGTAGTTGAGATTATCCAGAGGGAATCTGGAACCCAAGGCAAGAGACAGAATTCTGCTGCAATGGACAGCTCTTGAATTTGCCTTCCCTGGATCCATTCTCCTTCCTTTGGGTAACAACATACTGTTTCCTTTGGGGAGCATCCCCATTCCCACTCCTCCGTTCAACTTGTTCCTGTAAAGATGGGCCCACATTCTAGCCCCAGGGCAAACCACTCAGAGCCCTGCAACCCCTGGTCACAACGGTTAATTCAAGGAGGAGCCCCTGACTCACTGGTCCTATGAGACATCGCTCTAGGTCTTCTGCTAAAACCATTTGGGAAAAAGGCTCTTTGTCTGTGGGGTTGCTGTACGGGTAGGAATATGAACTGGGAATTGCTGTTGGCCAGCTCATTGCTGCAGAGACATCTTGCCTGAGAAAGTAGCCGTGGCAAGCAGAGTTGAGAGAATGAGGGTGACCCTGAGTGAGCCCATCCTGATGCCCAAGCTCCTGGACACAATGTGACAAGCTAGCTCTGTTTTTGAACTTTTTGACTGAGCCAATAAATTCCCTCTCCTACTAAAGGAGATTTCAATTGTGATCTGAGAGTTGGAACAACAACAACAAATATCCTGACTAAAGCACTTGGGAACATTAGGATTTAAAAAGTGGTTCTTAAACTTCAGTCTTTGTATTTTGCCTTTACATGCACATGGTGATACAGTCGATTGATTAGCCTATCACTTGTCTGTCCAGCCCCTTTCTACAGGGCAGTGTTGGGAAGGCAGAAACTATAGTTCCCACTCCCCTCTGAAACTAGGGTTCTGGGTGAGATTTAGGTTCTACCAGTAAGCTGAGTTTGTGAGAGACCTTATTTGAAACTGGGTCACCTGGAGACCATGAACCTCATGTGAGATTTGATCTGGGATGGTGTTACAAGAGGAGAGAAGAGTGGGGTGCAGGGCACCCACTCTGCTGGCAGAGTTCCTGCTAGAGCTGGTAGAGTTTTTGTGCCAGCAGCTTGGTGGTGCCTTTTTATTTGGAAGCTTTCTCACCGGCAGAAGCAGAGCAGTTCTATTGTGGTTTAGCATTCCTGAAGTTTTGCACTTCCTGAGAACTATCTGTACCCTGAGGAGAGCCCTTTCTGATTAAACTAGCTGGACTGTATTCTTCAATCTGTTACTAACAACCTTGACCAATACTGTACAAAGTACATGTTTCTAGGGAAACAAACCATAGGCTTTGCCAAATTTTTAACAAGTTTTGTAATCCCCGAGAGGCAGTGCATTGTTGGCTTACAGGACAGAAAGTGGAGGAAGAACTAGTGAAAAGGGGCCATAAGATCTATGAGGAAAGTGCTTGAAAGATCAGTTTGAGGAGACTAAATCAGCAGAATAAAGTGTTACAGAGCAGTGAAATGTTGAAATTAGGCCACTGCACTTGGCAGTTCCAGGAAAGTAGAGGGGCAGAATCCTAATTGCAGCAGGCTGAGAAGGGAGTGAAAGATGAGCAAGTACAGAATATATTTGAAGCAAACACACTGTGAAGTAAAGGAAAGAAAAAGAATGGCAGATTGATTTTCAGGAAGAAGGAAAGCTGTTTTTCTCCCCTTCTTTGTTTCTTGTTCTTTTCCTTTTTTCACTAAGAGGTTTCTATATGTTTATATGCTGGGGCTAAGGAGCCAGTGGATCAGGAGAGATTGAAGATGAGAGAGGACTTGAAAAAGCTAAGTCCCAGAGGAGGGCAATGGAGACCCGTCTGGAGCAGAGGGGCCCACTCCCTGGACAGGAGGAAGTAGGTCTTGGATGATATTCCCACACGATGGAGGGAAAGATGGATGAGAAGTCACAGAGAAGCTGTGTACTTTCTGCCTGATGGCTTCTCTTTCTCTCTGGAGCAGGAGGCAGGCCATCTGCTGATGGTGAGCAGGAGTGTGACAGGGTCTGTGTGGAGCCTGCCAACGAACTGCAGAGGCCACTTTAAGGGATGGGGGAGGACACTGGATCTGCCAGGCTTGTCCCCAGCAGGTGACAGAAAACCCTGCTCAAAGGGACTTGAACCAAAAAGGAAAGCCACTGGTTCGTGCAGTGGAAAGTCCAAAGTCAGGGCTGCATCTAGGAGTTCAAACAATGCCATCAAAACTTGGTTTCTTTCCCTCTGTATTATGTTGCCTCCAGTTCTCAGGTGTCACCGCTCAGTCCCTGAAAGCAATGAACTCATTCTCTTGGGATGAAGTACAGTGAAAAAGATTTCCTCCTGGAGACCATGCCTCGGTCCTGGCATTGACCTGGACTAGACCAGTTTGGGTCTTAAGCTCACCCTTAAACCAATCACCATGACCAGAGATTTAAATTACTCTGATTGGCCAGCCCGAGGACACGTGAGCGCCTTTGAGCCAATCATTGCAGCTGGGAGTTTCAGAGGGCAGAAGAGCCAGACCTGGGCCACGTTTGGAGCCCTTAAGACTGCGCTGGCTCCATACTCAAACCAAATTTCCCCAAAGGGGGAAGAGGATGAGGAAATCAGTGTAGAGGAGGCAAGGACTGTCGCCGTGACCTACAGGCATGGCTTTAGGACCAGAAGGGCTCTGAGGTTCTCAGTACAGGGGAAAGTGAAGTCTTCTGCCCAGGGCCAGAGTAAGGGAGGAGCTTAGCGGGACAGGCAGTCTGAAACAGCCCCGGGGAAACTGAGAAGAGGAGACAGTCAAATACGAATAAAAGGATTGTGAGGAGGACCCTGAGGTTCGATGGTGCAAGCACCTGATTAGGTCCGTCAGCGCTTGGCAGCCAGCCCTGGAGTGTGAGGAGAGAGAATAAATGGTAGTAGAAATATACCCACTGCAGACAGACTTACAGCCAGGATGTACAGGGCTCCCCATCAGTGACAGTGCATGATTCATGGGAAACTCCTGACTTACTCTTGAAGACACTTGTTTGGGGCATACGCAGAGCATAGGCTACAAGCAGACTTGGTCCAGAGCTTTCTGTGCAGGCAAATTTACTCTTGGGAGACATGTAACATCATGCTTTGGAATGATTCCCCAAACAAGGAGGAACAAGGGAGGGATTGTGCGGTGTGCGCCTTCTTGGATTTGTGTGCTCATCTTAATCACATGTAACTAACTACTTAAGTAAGCCAGTACTTAAAATAGCTGGGCCACCAGTGAATTGGCATATGATTCGTGCAAAATCTGCTTTCAGTTTTAATTGTATGTTGCTCCCCTTGGGGTATTCTTAATAGCAGCAATAATGTTTCTTGATTCCAAATCCCCTCCCAAAACCCAGTGTCAATTTTTCTCGTTCATTCCCTGCAATAACCAAAATCTTCTCTACCACGGATCTACAGTTGAGTCAAGAAACATTGAGCTTGGGGGTAAAATGGGGCAGTGAGATTTCCAATAACCCCTGTGGGACAACTTTGAGAAAATGACATCAGAGTACAGAGATGTAGTTAAGTATGTATCATAGGAAGAGCTAGAAAGCGATGTTTTACAGTTGACCCTTGAGCAACATGGATTTGAACTGCATGAGTCCACTTTTTCACGGATTTTTTTCAATAAATACGTACAGTACTGGAAATGTATTTTCCTTATGACTTTCTTAATAACATTTTCTTTTTTCTAGTTTACTTTATTGTGAGAAGGCAGTATATAGCCCATAAACAATCCAAAATATACGTTAATTGACTGTTATTGCTAAGGCTTCTAGTCAACAATAGGCTATTAGTAGTTAAGTTTTTGGGGAGTCAAACATTATATGTGGATTTTTGACTACATGGGGGGGTCAGCGCCCCTAACCCCCACATTGTCCAAGGGTTAACCATATATACTTGAAGCAGATGTGTGTATGTTTCCTAACTAATATGGTGGGTTGCACCATACTTTTTATAACAGGCATTTTGCAACAACTTCCAGGCTGATCTCTTTGCCTCTAGCCCTTCTTCATATCAATTCTATGTGGCTGGTAGAGTAATTTTCTAGAGCACAGCTCTGGCAAAGCTATCCTCTGCTCAAACATTCTTACTGCCTAGAGAATGACCTTCACATCCTAAGCGTGGTATTCTAGATCTGTCAACTCTGTCCTCTAACTTCTCTTTCATTATGTTAAATGTTTGTGTTTAAATATTAAAGATTTCAACACAGAGAAAAGTTCAGAGAAGCATATAATAAACATCCAGGTCCCCACAATGAAGATTAGACTGTTCATGGGCTTGCTATATTTGCTTCATATCTTGGGTTAAAGAAAGTCTTCCAGATACAGTGGAAACTCTCTGCCACCCTGCATCCCCACTTGAAGTTCAAACAATGTCATGGCCACCATGTTCCTCTCTGCTGCCCCAGAGAGAATCACTATCCTGAAGGTCCTTTCCACCCATGTTTATATGTTTTTGTTAATTATTATGTATCTATAGACACTATATAGTTTTATTCAAGGCAATTTAAAATTTTTAAAACTGCCATTCACCTTTTACCCCTCTTTTAAAAAATTTTCGATTACAGTGCACATTCAATATTACTTTATATTAATTTCAGGTGTACAGCATAGTGGTTAGACATTTACATAATTTAAGAAGTGATCTTCCTGACTAGCCTAGTACCCACCTGGCAGTGTACATAGTTATTACCATATTATTGACTATGTTCCCTATGCTTTACATCCCTATGACTGCTTTGTAAATACAAACTTGTACTTCTTAATCTTTTGTCCTTTTTCACCCATACCCCCAACCCCCTCCCATCTGGCTACCATGAAAATGTTCTTTGTATCTATGTATTTATTTTCGTTTGTTTATTTTGTTCTGGATATTAAACATATAAGCAAAATCACACTGCACATGTCTTTCTCTGTTTGACATATCCACTCAGCACAGTACCTTCCAGGTCTATCCATGCCACCACAGATGGCAAGAACCCATTCCATTCTGTGGCCAACCAATATTCCTTTGTATTTATGTACCACCTCCTCTTGATCCATTCATCGACGGACACCAGGCTGCTTCCACATCTTGGCCACTGTCAACAATGCTACAATGAACATATGGATACACACATCCCCTTGAAGTAGCATTTTGGGTTTCTTTGGATAAATACCCATAAGTGGGATTACTGGATTCTTTGTCTCTTGTTATAGCCTTTATTTTAAAGTCTATTTTGTCCTGGATAAGTATTGGTAATCCAGAATTTCCATGAAATATCTTTTTCCATTTATTTTCAGTCTGTGTGTCTTTCAATCCAAAGTGAGTCTCTTATAGGCACCATATGTAAAAGTCTTATTTTCTTATCCATGCAGTCACTCTATCTTTTGGTTGGAGCATTTAACCATTTACATTGAAATTAATTGTTGATAGATATGCAGTTATTACCATTTTATTTATTTATTTATTTAGTTAGTTAGTTAGTTAGTCAGTTAGTTAGTTAGTTAGTTTGTCTTAAAGAAATTCCTCTAACATTTCTTGTAATATTGGTTTGGTGATGATGAACTCCTTTAGCTTTTTCTTGTCTGGGAAGCTCTTTATCTGTCCTTCGATTCAATATGATAGGTTCCCTGGGTAGAGTAATTTTGGTTGTAGGTCCTTACTTTTCATTACTTTGAGTATTTTCTGCCAGTCCCTTTTGACTTGCAAAGTTTCTGTTGAGAAATCAGCTGATAATCTTGTAGTAGCTCTTTTGTAGGTAACTAACAGCTTTTCTTTTGCTGTTTTTAAGATTCTGTGTTTGTCTTTAACCTTTTGGCAGTTTAATTATGATGTGTCTTGGTGTAGGCTTGTTTGGGTTCATCTTGTTTGGGACTCTTTGCGCTTCCTGGGCTTCTACGTCTGTTTCTTTTGCCAGGTTAGGAAAGTTTTCTGTCATTATTTCTTCAAATAGGTTTTCAATTCCTGTTCTCTCTCTTCTCCTTCTGGTACCCCAATGATGCAAATGTTGGTATATTTGATGTTGTCCCAGAGGCCCCTTAAATCACCCCCATTTTTTGGATTTTTTTTTTTTTTTTGCTGTTCTGATTGGGTGTTTTTTGCTATATTATCTTCTAACTTACTGATTCAATCCTCTGCTTCATCTAATCAACTGTTGATTCCTCTAATGTACTCTTCATTTCTGACTGGTTCTTTTTTATGTTTTCTATCTCCATTTTCACATTTCCTATCTTTTTGCTGAAGTTCTCACTGAGATCACTGAGCATCCTTATAACCAGTGTTTTGAACTCTGCGACTGGTAGATTGCTTGTTTCCATTTTGTTTAGTTCTTTTTCTGGAGTTTTGTTCTGTTCTTTTATTTTAGATATGTTTCTTTGTTTCCCCACTTTGGCTGCCTCTGGGTGTTTGTTTCTGTGCATTATGAAGAGTTTCTCTGTCTTCTGGTCTTAATAGAGTGGCCTTGTGTAGTAGGTGTGCTTTGGGGCTCAGTAGTGCAGTCTCCCTTGTCACCTGAGCCAGGTACTCCAGGTGTGTCCCTTGTGTGGGTTGTATGTGACCTACTGTTGTAGTTGAGTGTTGGTTGCTTTTTGGATATCAATGGGAGGGATTGACCCTTGGGCTGATTGGTTGTGAGGAGTGACCGTGCCTACCGTGGAGGACTTGTAGTGCAGGGTCTGACCCTACTGAGCAGGATTCACTTTAGCAGGGCTCTGGTGTCTGCCAGGTCTGCACTTTGGGTGTGTCATCTTTGGAAGTGGCTGGATAATACTCCAGATGGGTCCAAAGCTGGCCACCAGTTGTGCCATCCCTGGGGCCTTCTGGGAAAGACCCTGCCACAGGCTAAGTTCAGCTGCAGCCTTTGTCCTGCCCTTACCTGGCATGAGCCACAAAGCAATCTGTAGATGGCTGCCACCAATGCTGCACTTGGAGGTACCTCAAGAGGCCACGCCATGAACTCAAGCCAGCTGTAGTTAGTGCCCAACTTGGGGCTGCTCAGCAAAATGTATGGGACAATTCATGAGCTTGCTTAATATCAACTGAAGCCAGATGCTACTTGTTTGGGGTTTGTGAACCTTTGAGAGATTTTAGGAAAAGTCCATAGCATGAGCCGAGACAGGCCATTTGTATGGAAAAGCCACTGGTATCAGCTTGGGTGAGCCTGCAAATTGGGTGGGGCAGGGTCTCAGGGAGTCACCACAAAGGGGCAAACGGTGTTAGCCAGGTTGATGGAGACTCAGATATGATGGCCCCCTGCATCTGAACATTAGGAGAGGGGAGGGTTCAACAAAAGAACAATGGCGTCTTCCAGCACTTTTATCTAGGAAAAAACAGCCCCTTCAGCTCTTGCCCTAAAGCCAGACAATTCAGTCCCTTCCTGTATGTCCCTGGCACCTTTTGAGCTGCTACCCTAGTGCTGGAGTTCAGAGCGAGTGAGTCCATTTGCAATTAAGTCCATTGCAGGCCCTTTAAGAGGAATGCCTGGGACTCGAGCCACCCTCAGTCTCACCTAGCCACAATCTCTGCTGGTTTTCACAGCCAGAAGTTATGGGCACTTCTCTCCCCAGCACTGGAACACTGGTGTGGGAAAGCTGGTGTGGGGTTGGGAGAGACCCCTTTCTCTTCTAGGGGGCACCTCTGCAGCTGAGATATCTCTCCTGAGTTTCAACTGCCACATTCGGGTGTGGGACTAGCCTGTTTCTCATCTCTGCACCTCCTACTAGTCTCTTGGAGGTTTCTTGTTTATCCTTAGGTGTAGGACTTCAGTTCAGCTAGACTTCAGGTGATTCTCAATGATGGTTGTTCTGTCATTTAGTTGTAATTTTGATGTGGTCATTGGAGGACGCAAGCACAGCATTTACCTACTCCACTATCCTGATTGGAAATCCTCAATATAAACTTTTATATCAATGAAATCATACTATATGTATCATATCCCCACTTTTTAAAATTCAATATTTTTGAAACTTACCCATGTTAATAATGTAGATCTAATTCATTTACTTACTCGTAATTCATTTACTAACTGCTATATTATATTCTCATGTATGGATATATCAAAATGTATTTATCCAGTCTCCTAATGATGAACATTTATTTTGTTTCTATTCAACAGTGCTGTAAGAGATGGCTTTGTGCATGCTTCCTTATGCACAGGTGTGTGTTTCTCTAGAGCAGTGGTTTTTCAAAATTGTGTTCTCTTAACATATTTCAAAAATAATACAGGTAAGTACAGAAAATAATGAAGCAGAAAACACAAATGTTACTATTATTTAACAAATCTCCCCCCCCCCCCCAAATGCCATCATGAGGCAAAAGAGAGAATTTTCTCTCAGGTTTCACAGTCAAGAAACACTGAAAAACTTTTATTTTCTATGAACCTTATAATAATTGGGGTGTGCTTTTGGCTTTGGCTGCTAAGAATCCTGGCACCAAGTTTGTAGCCCATATTGGGAACTCTGTAGCACAGTAGGCCACGTGTTCTGTGTTCTAATCTATCCCTGTCTTAATTACTTTTCCTCAGCTTTATCTGTGTGCTCCTCTGAAGTATTTGTGGAGTGCAGCATAAATGAATTAATGAATAAATAAACAGTTATTATATCAAGACTAGACAGTGTAGAATGGGCAGATCAAATAATCTGTATCCATTACAGAATTCTGCCTTAAAGCTAATTTTTGTCAAGACATATTCCACTTTCATAAATAATGTAGTTTATGATTTCATAGCTTTGGCACTTTCTACTAGGGAACTATGTTCAATCCCATACTAGATAACCATCTCAAAGATTCAAGGTTAGATTTGCATGTTTCCTCACCTTGCTCGGAGTGTTAATATATAAAATCAAAAGGATAATTCATGAGCTTTCTTAATATCAAGTGGTTAGAGGCAGCAACAACAAAAGTGGTATAACTAACATATCTAAAAAGAAATCAACACCATTAGTCAATGGGTCCTTCTCTTTGAAAAACATAAAATAAAAAGTTCACACTTGTGAATGCCATTCATCTACTGGCAAAAACATTGTATGAAAATCATATGCAAATAATCCTCATTGTGCTGACAGGTACTAAGAGCAGTTATTGTGTCTCACATGTTCGGCTAATAAGAAATATAGGGTGTAAGTCGTTCTTTAAAAGTATTTTGGGATCTAAGCCATTCTTTGGCCTAGATTGAGTAGGACTTTTAAATATTTTACCTGACTAACCTTTTGTGTTATATGTTGGAGTCTTTTTCCACCTCAATTTAATAATGCCTTCTGATGTACAGCTACTTCATTTCATTATAAGTGTTATATTTTTGTTGTTGTTGTGGAAGCTATTTGTCCTGTACTGCAGAAGACATTTTAAGTGCTTATTTTTCCTCCTTCTGACCTACTGTTTTGCTTCAGTTCTGTTTGACATACAGATTGGTTTGGCAGTTTTTAATGACTTGGCAGTTCAAAATAGTTTCTGGAAGAAATATTTTGTGAAAGGAAAAACCAGTCAAACCCGAAATTTTTTTGTCCCAATGGACTTAAACCAGTCATCGTAATCACTGTCATTTTCTGGTTTAATGAACAATAGAGTAAAAATTAAATGCAGATGAAAACACTACTTAAATTATTTTCACATGTATGGATTTTCTTACTCTTCCGAATGTTGGTTTCTCATAGTGTGATTCTATCTCATGTATTTTCAAAATGCACTGGGTGTGGACAAATTGGCCATCGGTTGAATGAAGAAAGTTTGAAGGTCACTGAGTCTCCAAGTGCCAGTTATTTTGTTTAAATTACCAGCTGAATCTTGTGCCACATGCTAGAATTGTTAATTTCTTTTTCTTTACTTGTTGTCCAAACAATATTATAGGAAGATTTACAGTAACAAAAAAAAAAAATCATCTGAGATGTTAATTTTCCAATAACAATTCTTGTTTTTCTTTTCCAAGACTTTGTCTACAAGCGTACTTTTTACATAGTTGTTCCCAACAGCTTTTTCCCTCAGTTAGCAAAGAATGCCATTTACCTGTGAGCATACATATTCTGGATACTGGGTCTACTTCAGGGTTCTCGATCTCAGTACCATCAACATCTGGGGCTGGATAATTCTTTGTTATGAGGATTATCCCACTCATGATATGATATTTAGCCACATCCCTGGCCTCGTCCACTAAATGCAGGTAGCATCCCACCCAGGTTGTGATAAATAAAAATGTCTCCAGACATTGCCAAGTGTCCCCTGGGTGAGGGACTTGGCAAAACTGCCCCAGATGAGAACCACTGGTCTATTTTTTCTTATGGGAGGAAAACAAAGGGTGATGAGCATGAAATCCCATGGTCCAAGCAGGAAGAAAGGAATGCAGCTCAGGGGTTGTGGAGTCAGCCTCTGCATAAGGCATGCAGGCCTTTTTGGCTGACTCTCTAATGAAGCCAATCAGATGGATATGGAAACCCCAAATGCACATGAGCCAAAATCAGGAACAAGCTCTATTGAGAATGTGTGTTATGCCAGGCACTGGATCTTAACCATAATCCCTTGAGGAAGGTAATATTATCCATGTTTTATAGATGGGGACTGAGGCTCAGAGAGGTTAAGTAACCTGTCCTCTAGGAAATGGGGAAGCCCAAGATTCAAACTCTAAGCAGTAGGGTGGTAAAACTTATGGTCCACCTCCTATGTACCACTACACAGAGAAGTATTATGTGTGATCCAGGCCTGCGGGGTATGGCCAGGGAGGAAAACTGGGAGGAGGCTGAAGGGGCCGAGGGTTTCTGTTCTGTGGAAACTACATTTTTTGTTCAATTACTCATATTCTGATACACTTCATATCATGACTGATGGAGGGAGCTGATTTGGGCATCTCCAGTATTCTCCTTATAATGCACCAATACAGGGAGGACAGAAACACCAGTTATCTGCTTATAGCCAGGGAAAACGTGGAGAACAGAAAAGGAGGAGGCCCTGGGGTCAAGCTTGGGCAGGCAGCCCTGAGCCACTTGCTGTGAGAACGTGAGCAGCCCCAGAAAAACTGTGAGCGAAACTTGTTTCTCACATCGGGGCTGCCTTGTCTTTCTTTCTTCCCGAGATCTTTAGAATCTATATTCCTGGGAGAGAAGAAGGTGTGAGATTTCTAGTCAAGGGAAAGTTTCGAAGAAAGATATATATATATATATGTTTCAAAGAAAGATATAATGGGGAATCTGATTGTTTCTACTGTGTGGAAACTGAGTGGTGCTGAGTCCTCTCTACTGAATCCTCATAAAATCTTGAATTAAATATGCATTTCACGTTATTGCATTGTGGAGTTGGGTTAGCCACTGGCGATGGGCCAAAGTGCTAAGGCTCAAGATGGGCACGAGACATGATCAGAGGCAGCCCGTGGAGGGGAGGGGGTGTGGCCCAGCCAGTTGTTAAGATGATCATGACGTCTTTGAGGAGAACACGTTATAATGTGTCATAGGACAGCAGTTGGGACAGGATCACCAGAGTCTCCCTGTGCACAGCACGCTCTCCATGTACTGGCAACTGGTCCTCGTCACAACCTGATGAGGTACATGATGACTCTGGCCACTTTACAGTTACAGGAACTGAAGTTCAGAGAAGTGATGGAACTTTCCTAAAATGATGCAGGTAGTAAGTAGCAGGGCAGAAATTTTAATGCATCTGATGGGCTCTTACCTACTTTTTCATACTGCCTACTGAGGAACAAGAGAGAGACTGGAAAATTTCTTTTTTCTCAAGTTTCTTCACTGGGCAGAGGTGTCCTGTACACTCCACTGAGGCAGAGAAATGAGGGTCCTGCCAGGGGTTCATACCAGCCAAGCTCTGTCAGCCTCACTTTGTGAGAGATAGGGCAGGCCCCCAGGAGAGACAAATACTTCCACCAGCCTTTGTTTGTGAATTTCTTTGTTGTAATTCCTATACCACTCCTCAACCTCTCTGCCCCTGAGACCAGGCAAATGCATGATTGTACTCAGGCCCTGTTAGTCTCAGGAATGTATGTAACTCTTTAAAAGAGAAAAAAACAAGGTTTAGTCACTGCTTTATCAACCCCTTCAGGTGAAATCTGTTTGGGAGTTACCATATTAGCAAGCCCATCAATTCAGCCAGTCCCCAGCCTTTGGCCAGCCTTGCTTTTGTTGACCAAGCCTTGGTGTGCAAAGAATATTACCCAGCCACTGACTTTGTTCCCTGAGAGCTATTAGTTGCCTGTAATTGAATACCAACCACTGGCACCAAGGAAAAGCTTACAAGGTTGCTGTAATGCTTGAAGAGACCAGAAGTCATTTATGTCATTTGTAATTGCTGTTTGGAGATTAAAAGAAATACATCAAAGTGAAGCAAAGAAGCAGCACAGGCCTGTTCCAAGCTGCATTTGGAGACCTAAGTTCTGGGGCAAAGCAGGAGCAGCCTGGACCCTGGACCAGGACCCTGGACCAGGATCAAATTGGCGAAGCCAAGAACAAGAGCCTGATGGGAACTCACTAAGCATGGAGGAGGCTAGAACTACACAGAACTATGAAACACGGTTAGAGCTTTCATGGAGGGAGCACGTCTGTCCTCAGAAAAAGAAAACACACAAAGAAGGTCTATCAACAAGTTTTTGAATTTGGAGGAGAGAGAGCCTTCATATTTGTGTATGAGTATGTGTGTGTGATTTGAAAACGATGTAAATATTAGACTATATATGGGTATGGTCTTCTATGTGCTAGTACTTTTCTGGGTGCTTTGGGATAAAACAGTGGACAATAGGAACAAAAAAAATTGCTGCTCATGTAGAGATTACATCATATCTATATCTATCTATAGGTCTATGTATGTATGTATTAAATGTGTATATATGTATGTATTTAGCAAATCACATCCACTTGAGACCATGGTAGTGGCCAATAAAGTATTGATAAACAGCTATTCATTCTTTAAAAAATAGATGATAAACATGAAATATAGAACATTTTAATTGACTGCCAATTATGTTTCAAAATGCAAAACCACTTTGTTCCTGTAATTAGGTTATTATCTTGTTTATACTAGTAATTGATTTAACAACCTTTTTATGAAGAAATTATGCTGCAGAAAGTAAACCTCAGTCCATTATATGTTCAAATGATCATGACAGAAATTAGAGGTGTTTTGGGTTTTTTTAAAAAAGATTTTATTGGGGACGGGGAACAGGATTTTATTGGGGAACAGTGTGTACTTCCAGGACTTTTTTCCAAGTCAAGTTGTTGTCCTTTCAATCTTAGTTGTGGAGGGTGCTGTTCAGCTTCAAGTTGTTGTCCTTTCAGTCTTAGTTGTGGAGGGCGCAGCTCAGCTCCAGGTCCAGTTGCCGTTTTCTAGTTGCAGGGGGTACAGCCCACCATCCCTTGCGGGCGTCGAACCGGCAACCTTGTGGTTGAGAGGATGCGCTCCAACCAACTGAGCCATCCGGGAGCTCAGTGGCAGCTCATCTCAAGGTGCCATGTTCAATCTTAGTTGCAGGGGGTGGAGCCCACCATCCCTTGCGGGACTCAATTGCGGGACTCAAGGAATTGAACTGGCAACCTTGTGGTTGAGAGCCCACTGGCCCATGTGGAAATCGAACTAGCAGCCTTTGGAGTTAGGAGTATGGAGCTCTAACCGCCTGAGCCACCGGACTGGCCCGAGAAATTAGAGTTGAATGATCAAGGTTTTGTTACATTTTCACCTTAACAGGGTGGGGCTCTGGGATATTATTGAGTTTGGACTAGAGTTTATGAAAGCATGGATTGCCTCAAGGTGTTGACATTCTTTAAATAAAATAAAATAAAATATGGACAGAAGTGACTCATCCACTCAAAGATTTTGATGAAAGATAATCTATTTTCCTATTTCAAGATTTGAGGGGAAATCCACTGCAGTTGAAAAGGAAATGGCTGTCATTTAACAACCAAATTTCCTTTCCTTGGACTTCTTTATCCCTATCTTGTTACTAAGAAGTAACAACACTGGGCGTAATAACATATTGCTGTAATACACTTCATTTTCCAAGACACTTTGCAAAAAATGACTGTGGAGGATTCTCACTCAGTGCTGTGGGGAATGCAAAATGGTGCGGCCACTTTTGGAGAGTTTGGTGGTTTCTTCCAAAACTAGACATACTTTTACCCTATGACTCAGCAGTTGTGCTTCTCGGTATTTACCTAAAGGAATTGAAACATAGAAGCTCTGTTCATAACTGTCAAAACTTGGAAGCAGCCAAGATATCCTTTGGTAAGTGAAAGGATCCATGAAATGGTACATCCAGACAATAGAATATTATTCAATGCTAAAAAAGAAATGAGCTATCAAGCCATGAAAAGACAAAGAGGAAACTTAAATGCATATTACCAAGTGAAAGAAACCAATGTAAAAAGGCCACATACTGAATGCTTCCAGCTATATGACATTCTGGGAACGGCAAAACTATGGAAACAGTAAAAAGACCAGTGGTTGCCATGTTGGGGGTTTAGAGGTGGGGAGGGTTGAATAGACAGAGCACACAGGATTTTTAGGGCAGTGAAACTACTCTGTAGGATACTATAATGGTGCATACATGTCATTTTTGCCCCAAACCATTGAATGTACAACACCAAGGTGAACCCTAATGTAAACTATGGACTTTGGGTGATAATGATGTTTTATGTAGATTCATCAGTTGTACTAGAGGCACGCTGTGGTGGGGGAGGGGTGTTGATGATACAGGAAGCGTGTGTGTGTGGGGACAGGGGTGTATTAGAACTCCGTACTTTCTGCTCAATTTTGCTGAGAACTTAAAACTGGCCTAAAAAATAAAGTTTATTAATTTAAATTTAAAAAAGCTTTAAAAACCTGACTGTGCGTTTAATGAACCATAACTTGATCATACAAATACAGAGGGTGCCAAAAAAATGTATACACATTTTAAGAAAGAAAAATTGTATTAAAATTGTAATAATATATACTGATGAAAAAAGATGAATACAGTCACATTGGACTTCTGCAATTACAAGAGGTGCTCAAAGTGGTTCCCATCAGCGTCCAGACACTTCTGATGACGGCGAACTACTGCTTGAGCAACACTGACCAAAGTGTCCACTTGTACACATTTTTTTGGTACCCCTGGGATTACCAATCAGATAGGTCTTTTACTAACATTGTCTGTGTGACTAATAACAAATTCGCACATAAATGTTTGTTGGTGGGGACTTCAGCTCACTCCCTGAATGGGAGTGTCCTTTTCTTGCTGTCAGCAAGATTCGCTGGTGTGACAGTGGTGCATGGCCTCTGTTTTTATGCCCTGAAAGCAGCATTGTGTATGTTCAGCTTCTGTGCCTGTTGGTAATTTTCACTAATTGTTTACAGTGCTCTAATTTTTACACTCTCTTTAAAGGATCTTTGTGTGTGCTGATTGCAGAAGGTAATATTTCTGGCATCAGTAACCATGGTAATGAATCATTCCACTCTCAGAATTGGTGCCAGCTGCACTAGACTCTAGATAGTAACACCCCGGGGTTTTGCTAATGAGCCACTTTTCATTCGCTGCAAGGAGGACACTTCCACGTCCTCACATGTTTGCTTGTGTTTTTGTTAAAGGCTATTCCTTGAGAACAACGTTAGGAAAAAAGAAATCCCATTTGGTAAAACCTTGATCTCAAAAGGAAAACATTCCTACTTCCAGAAAGCAGAGCATGCAGAATGAAAGCCTTTGAAGGTTCTGTAGGGAGGCCACCCCCGCTCCCACCCCTGGTCGCCCCTAGCGTGGTTTGTGTCTCTTTCAGCAGCGCAGAGAGCTTTCCATCAGCATTCTCCTTTGACTACAGGAGAAAGGAGTTTAAATATTTCAAAGATTTGTGTTATGAATAATTTAAAGAGAAATTTTAAAAAAAGCTCCTAAACTCTCTTTGCATTATGTAATGGGAGCTTGGAAATATGTTAGCATTTTGCCTTATCAGATGTGACTGTCCTGTGTGGGAAGACTGCAGCAGAAATATAAGCCACTGTTGCCTTTCATTTCACTCACTGATGATGAGACCAGGAGAGACAGCAGGCTGCTTAACCTTGCAAGAGGTGAGAGTCCGCAGGAGTGGCTGCTCTTTCTGTCCACATGCAATGTCCTCAAACAATTAGCATCCCAAAGCACTGCTGCTTCTGCTTCTAACCTGGGTGGCATTTTGAAGAGAGCTAGGAAAACTGATATCGAGAATACCCACCGAGTTTTCTGTTTCCTGGTCATTTAGATATGGACACCCAATCATACGATTCTGGTGTGGTCACGGACTTTTATGCTGAACATTTACCAGCAGAGACAGGTTTCTGAGAGGCAGCTTCCTGTACCCAGGCTTCTGTGTGGTGCTTTCCACTCTGTTCCAAGTGCTTCACATGTATTAACGTCTTTTATCCTTATATTGACCTGATGACGGGGATGCTATTATTTCCATTTTACAGATGTCAAGGGAGGCACAAAGGGGTTAAGTAACTGATCCAAGGTTACCTGGGTGGTAAATGGCAGAGCCAGAATTCACATCCAGGAAGTCTCAAGGCAGAACTCTTGATAGTATCTATATAGATGTCCGTGTCTGTGTCCACGTCCGCGTCCGTACCTATACCTATACCTATACCTATACCTATACCTATACCTATACCTGTATCTATATCACTGTCTACTGTATTTTGCCCTATGTATACTGCTCACCCACATTTTCAGCTCAAACTTTCAGGGGGAAAAATTGTTCGTTTTATATTTTAATTCAAATTTTTATTTGCTTACATTTAGGCACTTATTTTTTGTATTACAAAGGAATTTTAGCATTTATTTTTTTAGCCTATTATGTAGAAGAAATTTTATGTAGCAAATAATTACAAAACACAAGAACAGATATAGGTACAAGAAATTTTATGTAACAAATTTACAATATTTGTGCACCATAGAAGGCCAAGAACTCTCCATCATTGCAAGTTCGTCGTAAGTTCAACAAACCCGATGATGGTATTCAATGTATTATTTTGCACATGAATATCGTTATTGATTTCCAGAGTTACGCTTTCAATTCATAAGCATAAATAAAAAAATTAAAAACATATAGATAGATAGATAGATAGATAGATAGATAGATACTGAATTAGTACTACCCATGTATAAGGCACATCCTTATTTTTCCTTCACAAATCTGGGGAAAAAAAGTGTACATTACACACAGCAAAATTCAGTGTATCTATCTCAACACTATGATGTAAAGAGGCACACAGGAAGGCTCACTTTCAAATCTCAGCCCTGCCACTTGCCATTTGTCCTGTATAAATTCCTATCTTACTGCATCTCAGCTTCCTTTTCTATGAAATGGAAAACAATTGTTCAAGTGAGATTAAGCATAAAAAACTTTTTTTAAAACTCTAAGGTGCTGTGCAGGTGGTTGTACAAAGATAATGGTGATGATGATTACCGGAAACAATAATGAAAAACACGTCCCTAAAGAATATTTAAATAAGTGCTAATTAAATTATTCAAAATTCTCAGAATTTTGTGATTAAGAGCTCACTTATTTCAAAATATCATTCCTGTTGAATTAGCGTGTAAGTTTAAAACACATAGTTCCAGAACAAGTACAAGACAGACATTCAAAATAGGGTCTGGCACTGTCATTGTTATTTTTTTTTTAAATATCTATCTTTTTTTAAATATCTATCTGAAAGTTAATCACACTTTTCAGAGTGATTAACATAATATGTCATCTAAGCAAACAAACAATAAATCCCTTTGTCTATCTATTTAAACAACTCAGAATAAGAACAGAAGGCAACGGGTGATCAAAGTGAGGCCTCAGTGGGGGCTAGTGAAAGCCAGGAGAGTAGTGACTGTCGGTAAAGTTTAGGATGGTACAGAAGGGAACTACTGTGTTTCCCCAAAAATAAGACCTAGCCAGATAATCAGCTCTAATGTGTCTTTTGGAGCAAAAATTAATGCAAGACCCAGACTGGGTCTTATGATATGATATGATATGATATGATATGATAGGATATGATATGATATATGATATGGTATGATATGATATGACATGACATGATATGACATGATATGATATGACATGATATGACATAATATAACATAATATAATGTAATATAATATAATGCCAGGTCTTACATTAATTCTTGCTCCAAAAGACGCATTAGAGCTGATTTTCCCGGCTAAGTCTTATTTTCAGGGAAATAATGTATAGCACAGCTACAGCACAGGAACTTTAAAAAGGTTGAAACCAAATGGAATAATGTTACTGAATACAAGTTTTAAAGCTTAGTTAACAAGATATGTTTGAGAGAGAAAGGAAGAAGCAAGAGGGAGAGAGGGAAGGAGAATAGAGACAGAGAAATGGTAGATTTCATGCTTAAGGCTCGATGCAGGTCTGTGTCTAACAACAAGAGGCTCAATTTTCTTCCTCCCAGAAATTACACCCTGCCTCTGATTTTCCCTTTGGATATTTTCCCAGTAGAAAAAAGAGTTGCAAGAATATTTGCTATACTTACACAGTTCTCTCAAGTGGACTAAAATAATCACTTGCTTTAAATGGAGATTTAATTTTTGCACTTAGCTACTTGTGTGTTGAATCTTTTATTATCATAATTGTATTCCAGAATCCAATTGACGGGTAGAAAATACGGGGACTGGTCTTTCCAACAGTAAATCACAGTGGAATCAGCTTTACTGGTATTGTCTTTTCAGAGAGCACGACTATCCTTAAAAAGTTGATTTTAGTGTTGTGTGCATGCATGATGAATGCTCGTACTTCTGAGAAGCAGAAAACAGGTGAGAACGTCTTTTTTTTTTTTTTTTTTTTTTTTTGGCACTGGTGAGAGTGCCAACAAAAGAGAGTCCTCCTGGCCGTGAAGCGTTTTTTGCACAAATTTCTCCCACTTCAAAACCTGTGACTGTCTTGGAAGGGATCCATTACAATATCCTCAAAAAGACAGATGGTGAATGAAGGAGAGAGAACGCTACAGTAGAAAATGAATTTGCTTATTAAGAAATCAGCTACTTGATAGAACATGGCATGTGTCCCACAAGGTTTGAGTCAAAGAGGAGAGGGATTTCCCACCAGCTTGCTCCAAAGTTAGGACTTGTCTTTGGAGCATTGTGATTTACAGTCGTTTTACAAAAGCTTCCTACATGAAGTCTAGGATTCTCATGTTGATTCTTCTGCTGTCCCTTCCATGGCCGTTCCTCTGGGGCACTGCTTCCCACCCTACTCTCCATTTGGCTGCTCCCCAGGAATGCCCAGAGCGATCAGCATTGATCTGGCAGCACTCCATGGCAGGCACAGGGCTGGGTTTGGAGAGTGCTGGAGATGGCTAAAAGGAGTCACGCACACACGGAGCTCAGAGTCTAGAGGAGGAGACAAAAGGGGACACATGTCATTTCACGATGGAGGCAGAGTGTGAACAAATGAAGCAGCCAAGTATAAGACCGCAGGCAGTCGTGGGTACTGTGGTTAGCTGAGGAGAGCAAATGTGAATATGGAGATTTCTGTGTGAAAATGTCTGATTTTTAAAACACTTTTGGTGAAGCAAAACATTCTGTGGACTGAATTCGGCCTGCAGTCTGCCAGTTTGCACATTACGGTGAAAAGTCGGAGGAGATGGTCCAGAACGCACCTGCCCATTCCCCTTATTACTCCTTGAAATGATAGAGTTAGGATGGTAATATTGAACACACAAACAAAACACTCCAACGAAAACAAGAAGAATAAAAAGCAAATACAAACAGCTTAAGTTCCTTTGAGGCATAAGAACATGCTGGTAAAGACTACAGAGTCAGATATGTCACCGCCTCCATTTGAACCCCAGTTTCTGGGACTTGCCAGCTGTGTGGGCTTGGGGGAAGTCACTTCAGCTCAGTGCCTCAGTCTTATCATCTGTGGAATGAATTGTTGTTGGGATTAAATTAGTTGATACAGGTAAAGTGCTTGGAAGGGTGTCTGGCACCGTGTAAGTCCGTGTAAGTGTGTAAGTGTTAGTTATAATTAGCGTTATTTTTTTTTATTAGGGAATATTGGAGAGCAGTGTGTTTTTCTAGGAGGTCAAGTCGTTGTCTTCAATCTAGTTGTGGAGGGCCCAGTTCACTGGCCCATGTGGGAATCGAACCGACAACCTTGTTACTAAGAGCTCGCACTCTAACCAACTGAGCCATCCAGCTGTCCCCTTATTAATTAGCCCTTGATAATTAGCATTATTAAGACAGATGATTTCACACTATAAGGACCCCAGAAAAAGCAGTGAAGAGGTTTACTCAGCACAAGATGTCCTCATCCTCCAGGTAGCCTTTTATACAGCATCTTCATAGCTCATTTGCACTTTGTCTCCCCTTCAATTCTTGTCTCCATCCTAGGCTCTATCTTCTTTCCAGATCCAGACCAGCACTCCTGAAACTGTTATGGCATATGAATCACCTGAATTGCTAAATATGCTAATTATGCTAAAACGCGTATTCCAATTCTGTAGCTCTGGGGTGGGCCTGAGATTCTGCACGTCTGTCAGGCTCCTAGGTTTTGCCAACTTTGAGAAGCCAGGAACTGAAGAACGTGCTGTCTCAACATCCTCTTGCAAACAAAGTTTTATAGCAAATCTTGCTTTTTAGTTTCAAGTCTCCTGTGACCCCTCAGGTCCAGCCCATATGAAGCCATCCCCCCTTCCCACTGCCCCGCTCTCTTGCACGGCAGCAATGGAAGATGACCCCTGCCCCCCTAGCATATTCCAGTTCTTGTCAGCCCCCTCTGCCTCCTCCTGTTCTCTATGGCTCGCGAATACACCTCCTTCCCTGGGAGTGTCCTAGTAGGTGTCTAGTGCTATGAATAGTTTCACGCCCATTCTCCAATGTCAGGACGCTAGGAGAAGAATCCCCTTTCCCAGAATAAACACAGTAAAGCAGGGCCGTATGTTACAGGCTGTTGTCTATTGTATTCGCCTATAGACTGGTCCGCCTCTCTTTCGAGACAACAGGCTCCTAAAGGCGGGGATGTCTTGTTCACTCTTGGACCCCTGCCACCCTTGCTCTGTTGGACCCCCTGCCTGCAGTCAACCCTCAATAGATGTGTGAGGAGGCTGGGAATGAATTTTCACACCACACGAGCGATTTGGACACATGCCACAACCACACTTTTGTTCCAAAATGCCCAAGCCACAGACATCCCATTAATTTATGAGGATGTCATCATTTTCTTGAATAAAATTCCCCCCAAAACCCAGGACTAGGGAACCATCAGCCTTATCTGTATGTTGGCACCAACTAACTAGGTTACAGACCTCCCAGCCACAAAGTAGCAGAAAAGAGTGTACTTAACAGAAAGAAGAATCTGTGAATATACATTTTAAAATGGGAAAGTGACAATCACAGTAGTATCACACAGTCTTTCCTAGTTGCAATGTAGGCAGCCCCCAGTGCCATTTATTCTTTGTATTAGGGTGACGGGGTCTTCTAGGGGAAGGTCTTCATCCACAGCCTGAGCCCACGTAACTCCAGAAATTACCTATCATACCAGGGACTTATTTATTCACTGATCTTTTTATCAGTATCATTTATTCATTGATCTGTCCATTCAGCAAAGGTTTATTTCAGCCTTTGCTGACTGATACATGGGAGCAGACAGAACAGCAGATTGGAGTTAGAACAAGGGGAAAGGATGAGCATTCAAAACAACGCAGGCGACGTGTGTGTTGTGCGTTGGGAAGTTTGGGGAGAACAGAAATGAGGTCTGGTGTAAGTCCTGCTCCCCAACCAGCCCCTGGGGGAGGCGACTTCAGGAAGACCAGGCTGTAGGTGTGGCCCCTGCCCCTGTTGAGTGACTGGTAATGGATGGTGTCAACCAAGGGTCAGAGGCACTGACAGGGCAGTGAGGGCAGGGGCAGTAAGGTCAGGAGTAAAAGCACCGCCGACAAAGCTGGGACTAGTGCTGGAGCCTGGGGAAGTCCCAGGAGGGATCCTGTATGGCTGTAATGTCCCAAATCTATCTGAGATCTCTGCTGCCCACAGCCCTGGACCCGAGAGTGATGATCTTCATGAGGAGATTGACAGAGCAGGGGCTCAAATAGAGTCTGTTGCAAGGGAAATGCAACCTCATTGAGACGTGACTGACGAATATCACATAAAACCCCAAATTCAAAGAAACATTTGACTTGGGGGAAAAATGAAAAAAAAAACACATAAAAAAGACAAGACTCTCTACCCACATACCCTCTGTGGTGGACGATGTAGACCGTTTTAGTAGAGGGTACAAAAGATTTTGTGGGGAGTCGTAGAAGGTTGACCTACAGAATAGTCCTGTAGTTGTACAGTAACCAATTTACCACGTGATTTTACATAGATTGTCTCTTGTCATCCGCCCTGAGGCCTCAGGAGGGACACAGGGAAGGTATTATCCTAAATAAACCCATGAGAGACCAGCAGCAGCTTTTCTCAAGATATGGCCCACAGGTCACCCATGTCAGAATCACACAAGAAGCACTTATTTAAAAAGATCAGCTTCCTGATCTCTGTCAGAGTCTCTGGGGTGGAGTTCAGGAATTTACATTGTTAATAAACTTTCCCGGTGATTTATAAGTGCATTCAAGTTTGAGAACCACCAGCTCCCGGGGTTAAGGAACCTGCCTAACACACACCCCACCAGAACAGGGCTCTTCTGGTCTCACAGCCTTCCGACGGACCCCCTCTATCTCTCAGTAAGTTGGGATGCCCATTGCCATTCAGTGTCCACGGGAGTTTCTAAGATGCTTATCACAAGTGAAATCCTACCTTTTCTTTTATGGAGCAGGATTCAGATGGTTTTTTGGAAGGCATGTGAGTAAAAGATGAGTGTCCTTCTCACTGGCAATGTCTCCCTCTTTATGGAGGGAGTGTCTTAGTGTAACCTGTGCCACTGATTCCAGACCTGAGGGTGTCACGGGGAAGAGTGGTCCAGCCCTCTCCTGTCCTCCCCTTGACAGCGGTCCCCTGGGTGGGACAGCACAGCCCACGGGGCCCCTCCCTGCTGCAGGATTTCCTAGGGCCTGCCCAGGGGGGGCCTCTGTGGGTCAGTCCTCCCCGAACTGGTGGACACAGCTCCCTCATGCTGCAGTCAGGCATAAGGAAGCCTGGCCACTCTTCCACAGGCATACACCACATTCTCTAGCAATAGCTTTGTCTGTATATATAAGGAACATTTTGCTGTCCATCAAATTACCTGTATTTAATTGGACCTCTGTTTCTTTCCACTGTACATTTTCCAGAGCTAAGATGAAACAGACGTTTGACACACGGAGTTATTTGAAAGGCCCCCAAGTGTGTATCTGTTTTAATGGATAGAGTTGAACAAGGGATTTCTTTAAGCGGGCAGAACTTCATCTCCCACATTAGATGCTGTTACCGAAACACCAACCGTGGCAGCCCCGAGCCTCCCTCCTGTTTGCAAAACATCCAGCAACCATCCTTGTAAGAAAAAGTGCACGAATTCAGGCCAAAAATGACAGCTACATTTTTGGACCATTTTTATACAGTGCTCTGTGTGTGGTGTTCTGAGGACAGTCTCCTCTACAGCTTCTCCCCCCACTTCCTTTCCTTTCTGTTGCTTCTTTTACTTGGTCGCAATCTAAAAAATGATGTAGTTTCCCAATTTTGCTAGCAAACCTAGGACATTTGAGTAGTGCTTAGGTTGTAACATATGAAGAATGTAACAGAATCGAGGCAGACCCCCAGAATCGAGGCAAGTACCGTATTCTAATTTCCCAAGCATGGGACATCTTTGAATTGTTTTCCTGGTTCTGGGGTTCTGTCATTCTCAGCATGACACCCCACTGGGTGTTCAGAGACTCTAGGTTGTGTTGTCTAAGCTTCACAAAGAGGCTGGTTGTGAGTTATCTGATTCTCAAAGACTGCCCTGTCCCCTCCTCGATCTGAACATTCTTAGAGGCTCCTGGCTGTCCAAATGTCCGAAAACCATTCATTTAAACACATATCTGAGTTTATACGTGTGTACGTGCCAGTACTGAGTGGGGTGGGCTTATATTCTAGTTGGACAATTAGAGTAGTGCATAAGCATTAATAACAGTAGAAGATAACAGAGCGTGATCAGCAAGCAACAGGAGTCAACTGAGAATTAGGACAATACATACTGTGTGATTTGGGGAGGGAAGAATCCTGTCGACTGGTGTTTAGAGGGACATTTAAGAACTGGCCTTGCGGAGTGGGTAAAATGAAGGTTGGCATATCGGAAAGAGAAGCCGTCCCCCACCAGCAACCTCTTTGTCCCCAACTGGTCTGATATGTGTCTTTTTGCCTTTTCCAACGTGTTGCAAGTGAGCTCTGCTCAGAGTATTGTGTGTATTGCATATTTGGGTGTGAGTCTTGAGGGCCACAATCCATGGCTGTGACAAACTGGTCGTGGTGAGATAGAAGCCTGTCCTTTCAGAGTGTCCAGCAAGGCCTTACTGTGTGGCTAGATACTGCGTGTGCTTGTGTGTATGCGTGTGCATGTGTCTGCGAGCGGGAGGCCTGCCTGCCCACTGCCTTGAAGAGCTCACCTTCCAGTCATGCCATTCTCCACTAGGGTTTGCATAATTTTCCCTCTCCATGTTATTAATCGTTGGTTTGAAACTGTTCTCTCTCTTTGGTCTGCTCTCCTTTTTTCTTGATTCTCCTCCTTCATTCTAGGTCTGTCATCTCCTTATTGACCCCTCCCCTTCTAACTTATTACCTAGCAATGTGTCCCTTTCTCATCTCGTTTCAGCACTCTTTCTGAGTGACCTGATCCACATTAGATGGTTACAACTACCCCCATGTACCGACAATGCCAAAATCAATATCTCAAACTTTATTTCTAAATTGAGTTATGGTCACATTTTTGTATTTCTCCATCCTGGGAGATATCCTCCGGCATTTCAAATCTAACATATTAAAAATGGAACTCATTAGCGTCTCTAAAATTCTCCTGATCTCTTTCATCTTTCACCTTCCTTATCCAACTTGTTCCCAATTGTGTCAAAGGTATCTCGGACTTGTTCCCAAAATTAACCCAAACTTCATGTCCTGTGTCATTACCAGACCTCCCTCAGCAGGACAGCAGCCTTTGAACTTGACTCATGAGACCAGAATCTCTGCTGTTCTGTTCATCCTTGACATCGCTGCTATACCAATTTTCCTAAAAATAAATTCTAAATGTGTCCTTGTTCTTTAAAAACTTTGGTTGGCTTCTAGTTCTTATAGAAAAACGTCCAAATTTCTCACTGAAAACTTAGCTTCCTCAGTATCCCCTTCCACCTGTCCCCATCCCATATCTTATGTCCTCATTAGACCTAACTTCTCACTGATCTATTAACTAATGTTTTCACCAGTTCATGCCTCGCACATGCTGTTCCTGTTACCTGGAATGCCTTTCCTGCCATTATTCCTGTGGTGAACTCCTGTTCATCCTTCAAGACCTCGTTTAAATGCCATCTCTCTCCTAGGAAGCCTTCTCAAACTAGGTTGCAAATCATCCCTCTTACCTCTGGGGTCCCCTAGCACTTAAATGAAACCCTGCTTTGTTAATTTGGCCACTGTTTTTAATCCATGAAACATGCTCATTTAGTCTTTTACCCATACATATGTATTGAGGATGTACTGTGTACGAGTAGTGCCTGTGTTTTGCTTACAACCCCTTCCAAGCAGATAAAGCAGGCACTGCTTCAACTCCACGAACACGGAACATCAATCACCCATCACGACTGCATGGTGTCCTGGTATCTGTCCCCCCTCAGGAGTCTGTCCCTGCCGTTCCTGCTTCCTCTTCCTTCCTTGCCAACTCCTGTCTGACCATCACCTTCATCTTCTCAATTCATGAAAAGAGGGGAGGGTACCTAGGACCCAGGGAGCACATGATCTGTTCCCTCTCCTGCTCATTGGCTCGATAGCCCCTGCAATAGTATCTCTGAGATGATATTCTTGATTTGCATTGGGTGGGTGATGACAGTGTGACAATGTGATTGGAAGGCTGGTACCTCCAGGGGCCTCCCTCTTGCCTCCCCACCTTCCAAACACATCTTCTGAGTATTGCCTCAGATTGGTCGTGGTGCCAATGCTGAGTCCAAGGGGCTGTTTCCTTCATCTGCCAGGGATGCTGGGACCAGGGCTTGGAGAGGTATGGGGGATCAAGGAGTGCTGTCAGAAGACTCGGATCCCAAACCGTGTCCTGGAGGGACACCTCCTGGCTTGGTGAGAGGACCAGCCTCTCGGCTTCCGGTGTAGTACAGCAGAGTGTGGACTGGCCGGGCTGCGTCTGTATTCTCATGGGTGATTCACACTGTCTTCCCTTTTCTGGTAGCCACGCGTTATTATTCATCTTTGTATTTCCAAAGCTGTGTTCAGTAAATGAATGTGCACAGGGCAAGGGAATGGGTCAATTTATGACAAGAGCTTCAGGGGCTTTCTTGGTTTTCCTTTCTTTTGTTTTATGAATAATATAAGAACTGAGCACATTTTCTGAGGAGCCCATTGCCCAAGTGGTATTGCCCATGCTTGGTGCAGGATCCACAGGTCCCTGAGTTCCAGCGGAGACACACCGGGTTTGTCTCCTTTCTCTGCTTTGACCCATGGGCCAGGGAAGGGGTCCAGCTGTCTTGAGGTGCTTAGCAGGCTGCTATGAAGGTTGCCATGACATTCCCCGCCTCGGAGAGAATCAGGAGACAGGGTGTTAGATGTGGTCCAAAGGACAAACTGACTTTACCTCTTTCTACTGAGGACATGTGGTTAGTGAGTGAACCCCTTTGAGCCTCAGTTTTCTTCTCAGTAAAAAGAGGCAATAATTTATTTAGAATCGCAGAATGTGGGAGCCAGGGAGCACCTGGAGTCAGTCCCTTGAGACTGTTACACTGGGTGGTCTAATTGACTTGTGTGCTCTGCCTCGCTTATCATCAACAATTCTCTGTTTTTGAAAACTCAGTGTCTGGAAGGGCTCAGTAAATGCTTGTTGAGTGAATAAATGAACATGAGAAGAAAGAGAAGGACTATAGGAAATACAGTATGACCTGCAGGGCCTACAATGTATTTTGTTGTGCTTTGTTAATGAGGTTTCCCAATCTTATTTGAATGTTGAATTACTGGTGTCAAAATTCTGAGTATTTAGAAGTCACTTTTTAAAAAGTGGAAATTAAAGCCGTGGGTTTGATTTCTTGACCTAGAAAAAGAGGTGCCTTGGAAGGCCCTGAGGGAAATAGCCTTTAGAAAATGGGTGTGTGTCTCCCTTGTCCAGAAAGGGGGGTGTAGCTCTACAAGAAGATGTTGCGCAAAGTTGAGGAATGGGTGGGAGATGGGGAAAGAGAAGTGATTGAGACCTGAGCCAATTTTGAGCCAGCTGTTAGGTGTCAAGTTTGACCCAGGAGATGGCCCTGCATGGGAACCAGGAGAAGTGCTGCTTGAAGTACTCTTTAAGCCTGTACCAGTGCCCTTGGCAATATGTGGTGCAGAAATCGCTGTTTATCAGCACGCGGCCCAGCCCCAGACCCATTGCTGCTGTCCCGCGGGGTCACCCTCACGGCAGTTCTGGGAACCACGCACTATGTGAGTTGGGGCAGACACCCCCTTACCGGGCTCTGGGATTCACTTGCAGGATTGCTTTTGATTCTTCTCAAAAGTCCCCTTTCAAAATCTGCATAGTTTGTTGGGGGAGGAAGCAGGGATTAAAAAAGCTTACTTGGACGTGAGGGCAAGTCACTGTGGAATTCACCACATTGCCTCTGGCTAATAAATAAAATTCTTACAGAGTAAAATAGGAGGTGGAAGGAACACCTAGAACATCATGGTTTTGCAAAAAATAAAAAAAGAGATGAAGTTACCTGCAAATGTCCCAGCAAAGCACTTCCTGCTTTGATACCTCCCAAAAATACAAGCTTATCGGCAAAGATGGTCTATGTTTCCATTATTAACACCTCAAATACCAATGACAAATAGGAACCTGGGAGTTCTTAATTGCTTAACCACATCACATAAGAAGCAATTAAAAAAAAAATGCCAGCCTGCTATCATTTAAAGGAATCATAACAAAAAGTCTCATCCAACTCCTTATTTTAGAATACTTAGTTTGGACATTTTCTGCTATGCTGCTGCTCCCCCTGAATATTTTGGCTGGCAAAATATCTGTTTTGTGATTTCTAAATACGTATTCTAATGTATCTACACATTCCCATAAACCTATGGCTTTCTACGTTTTGCTTACATGTTGCACTTAATAAATTTTGCTGAAATACGACCATCAGCATTTGCAGACAGAGTCTTACCTGAGCTGAACCTGACATAGAACCTGACATAGAACCTGTGCCACTGGGAGCACAAGTTCCCTAAGCAAGAAGATTGAGGAGCTCCAGCAAGTCAGCTCCAAAGCGCGTGGGGAGTGGAGGCAAAGCTGGGGCCGCAGTGTGGCGGCTCATCTATGACAAAGGACGCAGGTGACATCTGTGGAGACACGGCCTGGTGTCATGCCCCACATGCTGAGATTGCTCAGGCATGCAGCTAGCACTGATTGCATTGGATTGAAATGCAGACCCCACGAAGCCTGACCCAGTAATGAGAGTGCAAAGGCCAGCCTGGGGCGATGGGGATGAGCCAAGCAAAGAGCTGCAGAGTCTCAAGGTAAATGAGAGAGACAGTGCCGTGTGTGAAAGGCAGTGCTGGGTTTTCTAGAAGGCAGATGAGGCTCTCAGTTGGGGCATTGGCAAAATAGAGGCACAAAAAGGAAAATAATTCACCAAAGTTCTGATTTTGCAATACAAATATAGACAAAGGCTATTTGGATTTTAGCATACATGCACTTTGTGTCTAGTGTGGTTGGAGACTGTGTCCCTTTGTGTGGCACTTCAATGTCGCCAAGACCTGAACATGTGCCTGGCAGTGAGGCTCAGTGAGGGTTCCAGAAAGAGAAGACATAAAAAGCAAAAACCACTTCAGCCTTTTGACGCACTCAGGAGAGACTGCCCCTGCCATCTCCCCTTCTGCACTGAATTAAACTGTGACAATGCCCCAGTTTTCCCAGGACTCACCTTTCCCGCCTCACACCTGTCTCCCTCTTCTCCAGCCTCAAGGCTCACGGTCGTGGCTCAGAAGGAGGGTTTTGGCCACGTGCTTTGCCTCATGATGCCCTTTCCATGGCTTATTCTCCAGGGACCAAGGGTGTTTGGAGGAAATGACCTTTGCCATCTAATGAAATCACGGTGTGTCTTTTCTTATCTCCTCATCTCTTACTGCTTTAAATCACCTTCATACAGATTATTCCCTAACACCATGTCTAGCCTGACCAGTCACTCTGACTCACGTCTAAATGTCTGCTGATCAATTACACTCACGGCTTCCAGTCACTTTAAATCATTATGTTTCGAAGTGAACGTGCCATCTTTTTCATTAATCTAGCTCTGCTGACTTCTCTATTTCCATCACGGGCACCCAACTCCTGGTCATCTAGGTTTATAGCCATCGGTCATTTGGATTCTATCTTTTCTCAACTCAGCAAATTTGTCCTGCAAATCCTTCCTTCCAAGCTCTTCTCACGTCTGTATTTTCCTTTCTAGACACAAAACTGCCTTGAGAATTCAGGCACATTAGTTCACGTTAGACAAACAATGGTATCAGTCGGTAAATGTTTGTTGGGAGAAATGGTGGAATAAAGAGGAGATGGAGTGAGGACAGAGATGGGATCTGCTCATCCCACATCCCTCCACCCCCCCTAGGAACACAGGTCACTGAGGTTCTGAACCTGGAGAATGATGACTTGATTGATCAAAAAGCACTTCTGCGTTTATTTCGAGGGAAAGTTCTCTTGTGCAGCCTGATATAACAACATTTCCACCCAGTATTTACCTTTGGCGGAGGGTCTGCTTTCAGTAACAGTTGAGGCTTTACAGAGTGAACTAGTGACTATGGGTTGGGCCTCTGAGAATGTGGTCTGTGTTGTCACTGAGGTAAAAGAGGCCAAACAGAGGAGAGTGACGGTCAGAGAAGACCACTGGAGCAGGCCATTGAATGCTTTACCCAGTGAGCTCCCCTGAAATGGGCTCTGAACCTGTACAGAGGGAAGATGGTGACCATGATGATAATGATGACGATTTTGACAACAGGACCCTATCATGCAATTTGACATCATGAGAACAGGTGTAAGAGGATCAATTCTCCAACCCCCGTAAACATCAGGCTCTCCTCACGGCTGGGGGTCCAAGGGGCGGTCAGAGCTAGAACGCGCGCCCCCTTGTGGCGAAGGCAGTGGTGACTTGTTCCAGCTGCTGTATTTGGAAACAGAAGCAGAGGCAGGGCGGAAGGAACTGGGAAGTGATTTTTGTCAGCTTTGATCCTATTTCTGACTTAAATGGACAAAGGGAAGGGGGAAGACAACGGTGTTTTACATCAAGATGGGTTCTTTTCATTAGCTCTTGCAGTCATTTACAACACAGAGCAGGAATGACGCTTTCCATTCTATGATCAAGCCTTTATGATTTTCCTTTCATATTTCAAGAAACTAAGGGAACCCCCCCCCCACGCTCCAGTAAACACACCTGGACCAACAAACGTAGCAGTGCTGGCTTTTTCAATAAGTGAGGTTAGTTATATCGAGGTGATTGGAGTTTTAAAACCATCTAGTCAATATTGCAGGGACTGGAATCTCCAGAAGATGGCAGCAGTAAAACATTTTCACTTCATAGTCAGACTGTGAGTCACAAACATTCACTTTTTGAGCGAACACATCCCTCTTATTGGAACCTGTATTATTACTATCAGTAAAAATATTCACCAAATGTAGAATAGTAATAATAGAATGAATGTGTCATTCAATATTAAGTCCCAACTTTCAGAAAATAATTACTATCTGTGCTGTTGAAATTCATTCCTTCAACAAGGAATAAGATCTATTGCTTGGAAATTCGCTTTTGCTCCAAGAGCTTGAAAACTGACATTTTGGAAATTTCCTATCTAATGTAGGCTTTTTTCCCCTTTTATTTGGGTAACAGTGTGTTTTTTCCAGGACCCATCAGCTCCAAGTCAAGCCGTTGTCCTTCAACCTAGTTGTGGAGGGCGCAGCTCAGCTCCAAATCCAGTGCTGGTTTTCAATCTTTAGTTGCAGGGGGCGCAGCCCACCATCCCATGGAGGAATCGAACTGGCAACCCTGTTGTTAAGAGCTCGTGCTCTAACCAACTGAGCCATCCAGCCACCCCTCTAATGTAGACTTTGGGTAAGAGGGGTTCTTAATATTTGGGTGTCTCAGAAAGGACACCAGTCTTTTTCTTAGACAAGGGAAGACTGAACTTAGTTGTTTTAGTGACAGTTCAACAGTTAATTTTATTTCTAGAAACACATCAGTTAGTGGGATTGTGCATATACTCTTCTTGTTAATATTAAATAGGCAGAAGTATAAACTTAATTACTATTCAAAAAGAAATGCAAATATATCTCTTAAATAATATGTCTATGTAAGCATGTATTCATTTATATTTTAACATATTTTTCTACTTTAAGAATATTTAAGAGATATGTATCTGCCACAAATCTCTGCTATATAGACATCAATCACAACTTCTTTTTAGCTTAATTTTATTTTATATGAAGACTGTGGATGGCTGCTACCTAAGAGGTCTGTACCTGACTGGTATTGTTAAAAGTAAGCCTGTCTATGTCTAGTTGTTTGTAACCAGCAAATCGTGCAGCTGACTGTGAAGCACAGGGCGCCTGACCTTAATAGATTGTTCTGATTGATGGAAATTGCATTTGGGATGAGTGCCAGTTCATTTGGATGAACCTGACATTCCTTAGAGAGCCATGGTGTAGAGGATCAGTTGTTCTGAGTGGAATATCCGGATTCTTACTGTCAATAATCCTGCTTTGTTATCACACAACTAAGAAAAAGTATCTTTGCATTTGTTTCCACTCAGTTGCAGAGGACCCACGTCCTAGTCCCACCAGCAAAACTTCTGAGCATCGTGTCTACATGACACACTGGAGACAAGGGATGAGCTTTAAGCAAAGCTTTAACCAGAGTCACATTCAATCTTTCCTTAGTTCCTTTGTCTGTAAAATCAGGGCTGTAGACCGCCTGGCTTCTAAGGGCTCTTTCTGTTTTACCATTTTGGCAGTTCTTTTTCTGGAGGTATTGAGAGAGGATTAAGGATTTAAACGTGCCCCTTACTCTGCCAGAAGTAAGAGATGACATTCTTTTTGTTTTAGCACATTCAGATAAGCCGGCTAAAGCAACACCACACAGAGAAAATACTGGACTTCCACTAACTCCCTGAAACCTGAGTTCTTATATTTAACACACAGCTTTACTCCTAGTCTCAGATCCCTTCAAAAGTATATATTGTGTTTTCTGTAACTATATTCAGAAAAGCAATTCTCTATATCTGTGTGTATTGCTCTTGGCGGGAAGCCAATGTCCGCTCATTCCTGTGTAATTGATCTGTGACATCTTAGTTTCAAGGCTTAGCCAAAGTCGTTACTAATAGATTTTAGATGACAGATACGGAATTTTCTCCTCTCGTCCTTCAGTGGGAAAATCAGGACAGAACTGTGATGGTGGGTTTTGATGCCTTTATGGTAATTTGGGGAAAGCTTTTAAAAAAAATAAGAAAAAAAATATTGAAGTGTGTATATATGAATGATATTTTATAAGTCTGTTGAATGAACACAGATTTATTCAACTGGTTTTTGGAGGTAAAATGATTTTTTTTTTCACTGTTGTCAAATTTCATTTGTATGAAATTTGAGGATCATGTATAAAAGCACCAAAACAATGCCTGGAACACAGTCACTCAACAACTGTTAATACTATTTTTTTATAGAATGTACTTGAAGGGTGGTTACTTATAATCATCCCAGGAATATCTAGATTATGATAACAGATCACATTAGGAGACTAAAAAACAGATTGTCTTAAATAAATGTTGGCTGGTTTCACTCAGGATTTTCTTAGACTAAGTAATGTCTGATGAGGTCTAATATACCTTTGAAGACAAATCATCCTGTCAGGGGGAAAATGAACGTGGCCCACGTAGTCCATTTTATCCCAGCAGGTCTGCTTTCCTTTAATTTCAGGTACAAAAGCTCAGAGGCCAATGTCCCTAGGAAGTTTAGTCTGAAGCTTTCATTGTAAACTCTAAAAGTCACAGGAAACATTGCATAGATACTGAGTGTTACGTTTGCTAATGTCCTGAGGTCTTGAAAAGAACTGGAATGTGGTTTTGCTACCACAAGAATTGGATCTGTCTATCTCAGTAGTTAGGAAAGGTTATTAATAGCTGTTATAGTTTCATAAGAAGTTCTACACCAAAGGAGCCTTCTCTGCTTGATTGATAGCTGACACTTTTTTGATAATACCCAAACAGCAGAGTCTCAGTATTTGCGATGCAGTTAAAGAGACAGTAAAGAGGCTCTATTTACTCTCAAGGTACCTTGAGATACAAACACAGAAAGAGAAATGCTGGGCACAGAGACCCTGGGACTTCGGTGCTCACCGATTATGACAGATGCAAATTCAATAAACATTTGACAAAGAGGCAGTATTTATTTTTTTAAAGGAAAACAAATGCTTTTTTTGTTTATGAGATTGCTCAAAGTAAATGTCAGGGGAATCCATGTAATAGCATACACTCTCTTCTATCACCACAGTTACTGATTTAGTGAGTCATCTTTACTCTTTGGAGTATCAATATTGAATTGTTTTGTTTTTCCATTAACAGCCATTAGCTGTGCTCTGTTGAACAACCCCACTCCTTCTCTCTGAGAGGATCTTCTTTAATCAGTCCAATTATAACCCTTTAGCATTTTCAGTTACTAGAACAGTCTCATTCTACAAATAACTAGTTCTGTTCATCTTTTTAAAAACCACATATTATTATTTTATTTAGAAAAAGTTTATACCGTGCAATGAATGTATCTTAAGTGCATGATTCAATGATTTTCATAGATAGGTATATACCTATGTAAGATGCAAGGTAAATACACAACATGAATTAAATTTCTGTATACTAGCAATCAACCATCTGCAAGTGAAATTAAGAAAACATTTCCATTTACAATAGTACAAAAATAATAATATACTTAGGAATAAATTTACAAAATAGTGCAAGACTCATACACTAAAAACTACAAAAACATTGTTGAAAGAATTTAAAGAAGACCTAAATAAAAGAAAAAGCATTTAATGTTAGTGGATTGGATGACTTAACATTGTCAAGATGGCAATATTCCACAAATTGATCTACAGATTTAATGTGACTGATCAAAATCCCAGCTGCCTTTTTTTTTGCAAAAATCAATCACTTACAAGGTGGTACTAAAATTCATATGGAAATGCAAGGGACTGAGAATAGCCAAAACAATCTTGAAAAAGAAGAACAAAGTTGGAGAACTCACACTTTGCATTTCAAAACTAACTTTGAAGTTCCAGAAATCAAGATAGTATGAAGTGGGCAAAAGGATAGACATATACGTCAATGGAATTGAATTCATAGTCCAGAAATAAATGGTTACACTTATGGACAAGGGTGCTAAGACCATTTAATGAGGAAAGAATAATCTTTTCAACAAAGGGTGTTGGGACAACTGGAGAGCCACATTAAAAAGATATAAAATTTGACCTCTACCTCACACCGCAAACAAAAGTTAACTCAAAATAGTCCAAAGACCTAAATGTAAAATTAAAACTCTTAAAAGAAACACAGAAGTAAATCTTCATTACTTTAAATTAGACAACAATTTCTTAACTGTGACAGCAAAAGCACAAGAAAAGAAAAAATAAACTGAACTTTATCAAAAGAAAAAACTGCTGTACTTCAAAGAACACCATCAAAAAAAAGTGAAAAGATAACCTATAAAATGGAAGGAAATATTTGTAAATCATATCTGATGAGGGACTTGTGTCCAGAATATATAAAGCACTCTTACAACTCAACAATAAAGATTTAAATAGACATTTCTCCAAAGAAAATATGCAAATGACCAATTAGTACCTGAAAATATGCTCACCCTTACTAGTTATTAGGGAAATGCAAATCAAAGTCACAATGAAGCACCCCTTCTCACACAATAGGATAGTTAAAATAAAAAAGACAGACAATAAAAATTGTTGTTGAGGATGTAGAGAAATTGAAATCCTCATGCGTTGCTAATGGACATTTAAAATGGCACAACCTCTTTGGAAAACAGTTTGACAGTTCCTCAAAATGCAAAACATATAGTTACCATATGACCTAGCAATTCCACTTCTAGAGAATTGAAAACACATATCTACACAATAACCTGTACATGAATGTTCATAACAACATCATTCATAATAGCCAAAAAGTGGAAACAACACAAATGGTGGTCAACTGATGAATGGACATAAACAAAATTCATGGCCTATTCATACAGTGGAATATTATTGGGCAAAAAATAGGAATGAAGTATCAATACATGCTAAAACATGGATGAACCTTGAGAACATTATATAAGATAGACACAAAAGACCACATATTATGTGATTCCATTTAAGTGAAATGCCCAGAATAGGCAAATCTATAGAGACAGAAAGAAGATTGATGGTTGCCAGGGCGTATGGGAAAGGAAAATGAGATTGACTGCTATGGGCATGGAGTTTCTTTTTGGAGTGATGAAAATGTCTTAGAATTAGATAGTGGTGTTGGTCATACAACTCTTGGAATATACTAAAAATCAATGGATTATATGCTTTAATATGTAAAAAAGCTTATGGTATATGAATTATACTCAATAAAGCTGTTATAAAAATGTAATTTACTGATGTTCACATTTAAGCTTCAGTCTTATGTTCAATTCACATCCCTACTCTAATACCCAAGCTAGACTTTCGTTCTCTGCCTCTACAGGGGATGTTCCACATCCCTTGCTGTGAGGACAGGGAGAAGGGAGAAAAGAAGATGCTGCCTTCTTACTTGAGTGTCCATTGCAGGGGGCTCTTGAGAATTGTAGCCACACCTTCGGATTGTTAGCCAGCTGGTGGAATCAGCCGCTGTCCCTCTGATGTGTTCAACTCTGGGTTCCCACATACTTCCCCATCTCATTCATCTTTCGTGGTCCCCAGATAGTAATATGTTGTGGGGACAAACACAATACTTGCTATTTAGCTGCTTATAATCTTGTTGAGAAAATTGTATTGTCCACTCAACATTCGTTTTTTAGGCCACCCCCCCTTTCCTCTTTCTAGCCAGACCCCTGATTTTTGCCCCAATATCCACCCCATTATCAGCTCTAGCATTGGCACTCGACAGACTAAACCAGTCTTTGTAATCTCACTCATACTTCCATCCTCCAGACAGTGATAGGTTTGGATGGAACTGTTAACAAAACTGGGGCCGATGAGACATAAGAAGTAGTTTGCGGGAGGTTCTGGGAAAATTCTTCCTCACTATTTTGGAAGATTGTTCAGTAACAATTCTTCCTGCAAGAATGAGGAAAAGTGTAGCCTCCATTGCAAATGTCTCGCCCTCCAAAGGGATTGGGCTTAAACTGTATCCCACACTGGATAGTAGAGCAGGAGTCATCAGGACCAAGACTGAGTAGCTGGTCCACCAACCAAGAAGATCTTAGGGCTCTCCTTTAGGGGGGCAATTCTTTGCTTTTTAATACTTATTATCTGTTTGCATATATGTTAACTGCCTGCTTAAATATTTTTCTCATTCAGTACATTTTTTTCTGTTTAATCCAGTTTGAGTTGGATTTTCTGATATTTTTAATCAAAAGCTGACTAACTGAATCAGAAGCAAAACGCAGGTGGGGAGAGCAAAACCGTTGTTACAGGACACGGAGGATCAGATCTCAAAGCTTCTCTTCCTTCTCACACCATGAACCTGATCAGCAGTGTGTGAGGCAATTAACTAGACATGCTTCCCGCTACTGTGATGTCCACTTTACCAGGAAGATTTCTTGTTTTAGATGAATACCATCCATTCTGTCACCAGGGCAGTAACTTTGTTTAGCAACTGTCAGGGGAATGTGTTGCTTTGGCTTCTCTTCCTCTTTTAATTTTTAAACAGTGACATGTAACTTACAAACAACATGGTGCCCAAATTTTAAGTGTACAGCTTGGTGAGTTTTTAAACAGGTACATACTCAACCACTCAGATGAAAATATAGAACGTTATTGGCACCCTAGAAGTTTCCTTCTTGTTTGCTTGCACTCAGTGCCCACATTCCTGGCAAAGTTTATCTCCTGTTTGTTTTGTATGGCCGTAGATTACTACAATTGCCTGTCCTTGACCTTCATATTAAATAGATCATAAAGTATGCATGTTTTCAGATCTGATTTCTTTTCTTTATCAAAATCTCCATGAGAGTCATCCATGTGGATGTGTCCATCAGCAGTTTTTTTCCCTCATTGCTGTGTAGTGCTCCATTTTTTCATATCCCATTATTTATTTAGTTATCTGTTTTTCTTCTGATACTTTTGGATTTTCTCATTCCAGGGTATTATGAGTCCAGGTGCTATTAACAGTTTTGTGCATAGGAACTGACTTTTGTTGGGTTTATGCATACAAGTGGAAATGCTGAATTGTAGAGTATTTGTACGTTCGGTTTTTGTAGAATGTCAAACAATTTTTTAAAGCTGTTGCCCACGTGTATATCCCACCAGCAATATACACTAGTTTCAGTTGTTTACCATCCTCCCCATCACTAAGCATTGTCAGTCCTTTTAGCCATTCTGGTGAGTGTATGGTGCTGTCTCACTGTGGTTTTCATTTGTGCTGTGCTGATCACTATACTTGATTTTGAACATCTTTTTAATACTTACTGTCTGTTTGTGTATATGTTAACTGCCTGTTCAAATATTTTTCTCATTCAGTAAAAAGGTAGCAATAAAATAAAATTGGGCTGAGTTTTGTTGTTGTTTTGTAGGAGTTTTTGAATGTTCTGCAGGAGTACTTCATCAGATACATGGATTGCAAACATCTTCCAAATCTGTAACTTGCCTTTTTACTTTCAATGTTGTCTTTTGTTGGACAAAATTCTTCATTTTAATGAAGATCAATTTATCAATCTTTTCCATTATGGCTGTTGGTTTTTGAGTCCTTTTAAAGAAATCTTTGCCTGCTAACAATCTTGAAATTATTATTCTCTTGTTTTTTTTTCTAGAACTTCATTGTTTTAAATTTTCACTTTTAGGTTAATAATACACTCAAATTACTTTATGTGTCTGCTGTGAGGTAGATGTCAGGTTTATTTTTTACAATACACATATCCAATAGATCCTGTGATTTTTATTGAAAAACCCACTTCCCCCTTCCTCACTCTACTACATCAGGTGACTTTATATGAGTGTGTCTGTTCTGGACACTCTAATTTGTTATTTTTCTATTTGTCTATTCTTGCACAAATATATTCTTAATTATTACTGTAGCTTTACAGTAGGCCTTTATATCTAGCAATGTAAGTCCTCCAACTCTGTTTTTTTTCTTTCAAGATTGTTTTAGCTATTTTAGGTACTATGCATTTTCATATAAGTTTAAAGTTCAGCTTGTTAATTTCAACCAAAAATGCGCTGAGATTTTATTTGGGATTTCATTAAATCTATAGAAATTCACAAAGAATCAACATCTTGACAATAGTGAGTTTTTTATTTTTTATTTATTTTTAAATTTTATTTATTTTTTAATAGTGAGTTTTTTAAATTAATTTTTTTTCAATTACAGTTAACATTCCAAATTATGTTAGTTTCAGGTGTACAGCAGAGTGATTAGACATTTATATAACGTACCAAGTGATCCCCTAATAAGTCTTGCCTCTACCTGATATTACATATAGTTATTATAATATTACTGATTATATTCTCTAAGCTGTACTTTGCATGTCCATGACTATTTTGTAACTGCCAATTTGTACTTCTTAATCCCTTCATGTTTTTCACCCACCCTCCTAACCCCCCTCCCATCTGGCAACCATCAGTTTGTTCTCTGTATGAGTTTGTTTCCATGCCAGGTGAAATAAGTCAGACAGAGAAAGTCAAATACCATATGATTTCACTTATATGTGGAATCTTAAAAACAAAGTAAACTATCAATAGTGAGTCTTCTAGTCCACGAATATAGCATATCCCTCTATTTATTTAGATCTTTTAAAATTTCTCTCTACAATGTGTTGTAGCTTTCAATGTAGCAGTCTTGCACATCTTTTGTTAGATTTATTCCTAGATACTTGATAGAGGTTTTTAAAGTTATTATAAATGGTTTTTTTTCCAGGAACCTAGTCATTTATTTTTTATTGCTATACTATATAGGGCACTTATTTAAGTATACAATTTGATAAGTTTTGACACATGTGTATATGCCCTTGAAATCATCACCATAATTAAAATAATGAACACACTCATCACTCTTAAAAGTTTACTCCTGTTCCTTGAGAATCCCTCCCTTCCTATCCTAACCTTTCCACTGTCAGGCAGTCACAGACCCACTTTTTGTCACTGTAGATTAGTCTGCATGTTTTTTAGAGTTTTATGTAAATAAAATAATATATTATGTACTCTTTTTTTGTTTTTTGTTTTTTGGCCTGGTTTTTTTTCACTCATAATCATTTTAAGATTCATCCATGTTTTTCCTTCTATCACTAGTTTATTCTTTTTATTGCTTAGAAGTGTTATATTTTATGAATATCCCATAGTTTGTTTAACTTTTTGATGGGCATTTGGGTTGTTTCCAGTTTGGGGATGTTACAAACAAAGCTGCTATGATCATTTGCACAAGTCATTGAATAGACATATGGTCTCATTTCTCGGGTAAATACCCAGGAGTGAATAGCTAGATCTTATGGTAGGTGTATGTTGAACTTTTTAAGAAAATGCTAAACTATTTTCCAAAGTGATTGTATTGGCATTGGTTTTTAAATTTTATATTTTATTTGGTTTGGCTAGTATTTAGAAATACAATTGATTTTTAGATGTTGACCTTGAACTCAATGACCCACTAAATTCATTCATTATTTCTATTTGTGTATAGATTCTTTTGGCTTTTCTCTGTATGCAATCATGTCGTCTATGAATAATGGCAGGTTTACTTGTTCTTTCCTATCTTTATACTTTAATTTCTTTTTCTTTCCTGATTATACTGGCTAGGTCTTCCAGTATGGTGTTCAATAAAAACAGTGATAATGGATATCTTTTTCTTGTTCCCTAATTGACAAGGAAAACAGTATTTCACCATTAACTATGATGTTCTAGACTTTTTTTGTGTAAATATGCCTTATCTATTCCTAGTTTATTGAGTTTCCCCCACGCCCCATGGACTAGATTTCAAATTTTATGAATGCTTTTTCAGTATTTACTGAAATAATCATATGGCTTTTCTCTTTTATTCTGTTGATAAGATGAATTATATTGATTGTTTTTCAAATATTACAATGAACTTTTCATTTTGGGAATAAATCCCCATTATACTTCATTATGACAACATTCCTAGGAAAAGGAGGTTTCCATATAAATGAAGTTTATTATCACCTTAGGAACAAAACTTTTCTTTACTACCTTTTCAGGGGGAAGGGAGAATATTTCTAAGTTGTTGCTTCCTTTCACGCCCTTTTAATCATAATATACTGAACACAATTACGTTTTTTTTTTCTATTGACTCTGAGTTATCATGGCCATTGGTGTTTGTTCCACAGATATTTACTATGTGCCTTCTATTCCTCTTTTGGCTGATGAAGTAATGACCATTGGTTAGAATGTATTGTAAAATATCAAGGAGGTGAAGATGTATTCAATAACTACACAAGACACAGGGTTTGGTTTTATTGTTGCTGCTGATGTTGTTTTTGTTCAATACTTATATTGCTTTTTTTTGTTTCTTCCTACTTGACTACCAAGTATTACTTCTTGCTGCTTCTAGTGTACTTGTTTCTGGCATTCTCTCTCTCGCTCTTATTCTGACTGCCTAAAGGCCTTGTTTGCTTATTCACACATTTTCTGTTCTGTATTAGATAGTTGAGATTGCTGGATAAATAAATATTATGATATTTTAATTTATCACAGACCAAACAGCTCAGACTTAATTCAAGTTTGAATAATTGCAAACAATAATATTCAAGACAAATACCAGTAACATATACATTTTCCTAGAAAATATAAAAATTTAATATAAAATACATAAAATCAAAATTTTATATATAATTAAAATTAGTATATAAATTCAATTAATTGAACTCATATCAGAAAATTGTATTTTAAAAAATACAATTCCTCCAGACTAAATTATATGTCCTGTCACCAAATTTAACTACTGCCTGGCTTTCCTTTCTTTGTAAGTTTATTTTCCTGTATACTTTGCTTTACCTACATCTCCAGATAACATCTCCAACCTAATTATTCACCACTTATTAAATGCTTAATATGTACCTGTTCTCTCTTTTAGTCACCAGGAACACAAATCTGAAAACACTCCTCAGGTTGTTTACAGTTCAAAGTGATGACTCACATTTGGGGTGATTTTGTGTGTTCCCTCCTCCCCTCAGCGCATTTGACAATATCTAAAGATTGGTCATCACAAACGGGATGCTCACTTGCGTGTTACAAGTGTGTAGTGGGTACTAGTGTCTAGTGTCTGTTCAGCATCCTAGGTTACACAAGACAGCCCCCCACAACAGTTACCCAGCCCTGATATCAATAGGGCCGAGGCTGAGAAGTCCTGCCCTAAACGGATGATGAACACATAAACAAATAGGTATAACACAAGGACATAAATGCAGTCTAAAAAATAATGTATACTATATTAACATATTGTACTCTATATAGAGGGCTGTTTTTGAAGGTATATTATTCCTCTAGAAGTACCTTAAAACATTTTTTTAATCATGGAAAATTTTAAACATACACAAAATAGAGAGAAGAGTATAATATACCCCGTGTACTAACATTGATCATTCTCAATGTTTGACAGTCTTATTTCATACATACATGCCCCCTCCCACTTTGACAGATTATTTTAAAGCAAACTCAGACATCATATAACTTTCACATCAGTGGGTACCTCTTAGATAAGGTGTTTTGTTAAATATATATAACTTTATTTTTAATCCTAGCAAAAAACAAAACCCCAACCCCTTAATATTACATATATAGATACATTCTTTACATGAAAAAAAAAGACCCTATAGATTTTTTTTGTTCAATGTTATAAATGGATGTTTGACCCACCTCACTCCCTATATCTTCTAGTCTTGAGAGCAGCAGGAAAAGTGTTGAAATCTTTCTTGTTTTGTGTACCTTGTCAATTTGTACATCCTATCAGAGGTCTCTAAACTGACAGAAGCTCTCAGGGCAATGATATAACCTGCAAAGTTTGCTTTTTTTTAATTGGCATGATCCATAGACCTGATGAAAATTCTGCTGCACATCCAAAATGTCTGGTTAAGACAAGATTAACTAGCTGTGTCTTTATTCCAAGTTCATTATTCATGCATCAGAACACGATGCAATTTCTCAACCTGCTTGGCTGTCTTCACTGGGAGCAAATTAGTCCCCACGTAGAATTTCACTTGGCTCTTGCGTGTGGGGAGGGGGTGGGGTGCCATTTCTATTTGGTGGGAGAAGCCAACCCTTGAAAATCCAAAAATGGAGCTCATAAAAAGGAGTCAATAGAGAGCAAAAGACATTGAAATGAACTTCTTTTCTCCTGATCTGCCTTCTGTGCCATGCCTCTGGTGACTCTGGGGATGTCCGAAAGGCATGGCATCCATGGCTGTGGAGTGAGCATTCTTGGATTTGAGATTTCCTTCTTCCTTGGTCAAGTAGCCGCCACTCTCTTGTCTGTTTCCTTACCTCTAAAATATGCAATGAAATAGTACCTGGGAGTGAACTAAATGAGTGAAAGATGTTTGTGTTCCTTCATCTAGTAAAATGGGTTCGGGAAGTAGATGTTTAGACTTGTGCGCACAAGTAGACTTGTGCGGTCCAATATGTCACACTAGCCACATAGGACTCTTGAGCCCTTGAAATGTGGCCACTGTGAGTTGAGATGAGACGTCAGTGTAAAATGACCACCAGATTTTGAAGTCTTAGTGTGATACTTGAAAATGAATTTAAAATATCTCATTAGTAATTTTTTATATCGATTACTCATTAAAATAATATTTTTGATATATTGGCTTAAAGAAAACAAACTATTAAAATTAATTTTACCCTTTTAAAAATTTTTTAATGTGGCTACTAGAAAACTTAAAAGGAAATATGAGGCTTGCTTTGTAGTTCTCTGCGACAGTGCTGGTTTAGGCAGTGCCATCTTAGACTTTTTTACATCCTGATGCCATGAAGGTTTGCGGGTGCCACTGCTGACTTTGGAGATGGACATTGCTCCAAAGTACCAGGAGGAATTGGGGGCTGAAGGGGATGGTGAATGAAGTATCTTGATAAAAGACATATTAACTTATGAAAGGCTTTCTCTCAGCACATGTGCACTTGGTTCTGCCTGACAAAGCACAATTTCCCAGGAGTGCTGCGCACCCATTGTCTCCCTTCTATCTGCCGTCGTTCTGAGCATGCTCGAGAATGGCACAGATTCCCACGGTGGCAGAGGAACCTAAGCTGAAACAAGGATGCCGGCTCAGATTCCCCCTTCCCAGACGGCACACCTTTCCTCCCAGCCATCAGGGGGTTCTGTGGCTGGCTTATGCCTGTGATTCTCCCCAGATATCTGTTCTCAGGAACCTGGAAAGTTCCGTCCGGAGCCCCTGTGGACGTGGCCAAGGCTAGACTTGACCTAATGCAAGAATATTTTGCAATATTAAAACGTGTGTGTGTGTGTGTTCTATACATAAAGTGTGAAGCATTTGTCAACTCTTTACATTAGTAACTAGATGGGCTTTAAACACTAGACTTGTGATGGCTTTATATAAATATAATACATATACTTTACATCATTTATAATAATATTTAATACTTAATGAATTTTTGGAGACATGATTTTCAGCTTTACTTAATTAATTTTGGATTTAAAAGTTTGATGTTAATTAACTATAATTTATATTTTGCCTTTACATTTTAATAGTTAATTTTTATATATTATAATAAAAATTTGGGGGAAAATGTATATTAAAATCATTTAATTTTTTCATTCACTCTACATTTTAATAATGTCTTTAAGATTTTCATTCTTGGACTACAACTACATTTTATGTTTGATCCTTTAGATTATTATCATCAAAGAATGCAAAGTATGTAAATGTAAATGTCTTGATGATAAAAACCTAAATAGCGATTTTTGGACTTGAGTCATAAAAGTCATAACTCTACGTATGTTTCTATTCTTTTGTTATGAAGCTATATTTGACAAGGTAATACATACAGCATATTTTACTTAACTGTTTGTTGAGTTGATTTATAACTTTTAAATAGGCATATAGTAAGAGGGCCTCTGTCCTCTTGACTGCAGACCTGAAAATATCAGCTGGGCTAGTGCCAGTTGGCCAGCTAGACAGACTTTGGTGGGTCACTTGTTTTTGAAGCTTGTGCCATAAACTATTTTATAAAATGCATTAGAAGAAAATAGCTCCTTTTAAACTGTTGTGATAAATCTTGGATGATTGGTGTGTTCCTCTACGACTTCTACTTAGATCCACTTGCCTGATCACTGCAGTCAGCCTTCTGGCCCATGCTCTCATGTGTTTCCTGGTGTTCTGTTAGAAATATCCAGGTATATTTCAAAGTGTATGCAGTGCCCGGTCTTGGTACCTATGTTATCTTTTAAATAAATTCCACTGGAAGCTGCTGAATGGTTTCTCTTGCTACTGACTTCCTGCCCCTTGAAAGCACAAATACTGTTAAGTGCAGCATGAGATAGAAAACCCACATCTGTACTGATGCTGTTAAAGTAACTCTATTGCACTTTGGTCTAAATGCATTAATGTAGGTGTGCTCTGTTTACTTAGGCAGGAATGTTCTGGAGAGTCAAAACTTGATCTTGCAAATTGCCCTTGACTGAGGCCCCAGATTTCTAGCGCCTTGGCTCATGAAAGATCATCACCCAACAGATACACAATCCCTTTCTGATACACACAGTTCCTTGCTTTTCACAAGAGAATACTAATCTCAAAATCTGTGTGGTATTTTCCTTAAAATGCTACCCATGATATGTATTTTTAAAAAGGTAGTCATTCATAAAAATACCCCATCTCATGGCAAACCATAGTTTAAACAGAAACACCAACAAGCTCTTAGAAAAGTATATCCTTGATCTGTTTATCCTGCCTGTCTCCTTTAGGTCAACTGTTCGATGGTATTGGTCATCATTTTCCTGAGATTGGAAGTGAAAACCAAGGGACGGGACAAATATAGCTCATTACATTTTTATCCAAAATTCTTACCAATCTGGCTCTTCACAAATAAGCTTATTTATTTATTTATTTATTTATTTATTTATTTACTTACTTATTTATTTATTATAGTAGCTTAATAGCTATCTGCTCCTAGATGGTAGATTCCCAAATGTGTCTGGATTTTCATATATCCCTGGGTGCTTTGTACCTATTGGTGCAAGCCTAAGAATAGTGGGTAATTATATAGATTTGTATGTGGTTTTAGGTATGAATTTTAATGGACATTTGATTTGGGAGTGGATTAGTCACTATTATTATTATTTAGAGCTTCTTCTTTTTGAATGTTTAGACTTGACTTATCCTAAAAACTAATGGTTAAATGTTAAATGGCTACTGGCTGATGTCAACTTAAGTCCAGTGACATAATCAGACTTGACAGTTATTTTTTGATTGAATTTCAGGCCTATCTTTCAGACGGTAGGCCTGTCACCTACATGGATGTGGTCTCCTTCGGGCAGTGTAACTATTTCCCATCACCTATCACTCAGACAGCCCTGGCAGCTGGAGCCTTCCACTGTCAGCACTGTCTGTGAGGGGTACTATTCCAGGCAAGGGTTCCCCAGTGAACCCTTAGAAATGAGGAGAGTTTCACTTAGCATTAGTTGCCCAGTCTTTCCCCATGGTGGGCTCAGACCTTAATTGCCCAAGGGAAACTGAAAACTGTTTGTCAGCTTAGGCTCGGGTCTTGGGTGAAGGGATGATGTTTTCCTTTCAAGGGTACCTTTTCTCCTCTTGCCTTCACCCTATAGGGCGTGGCCATTTCCAAATGCCTCCCCAATCCCAATAGACATATTTTAAGGGAATTGTATAGTAAAGGAGACAAGTACTTTTTTCTTCCAAAATTTTAACTTATTAGAAGCTTGCTGATTTAAGGGTCTCTTGATAGAGCTCCCCTCTGTATGATAAATGCTCTATATTGTGACCACATGACTGTAGCCTGTATATCTCACTTTGTGCTCTTTTTACCCGCTGGTTCCCTGGCACAATATTCAGCTGCAGCCTTATTCCAGTGAGTGTGATTCCAGTCCTCCCTTACACTGACCTACGATGTCCACATGTCCAATATGTCCTTATGTCCAAATGTAAGGATGTAGTTTATGCTTTGTTCGTGTGGCAGTTCAATGCAAATATTCCTAGAGGGTGAGCAGCTTTTTTCCTATGCTGACTCTGGAGTTCAGAATTCTTCTCAAAGGAAAATACACCTTTTTCTTAAATGCTTTACATTAAATAACACATATCACTTCCACTGGCATTCCCTGGGTGAGAACTAATGATATGGCCATATCCAGATGGAGCAAGTTGCTGGGAAACAACCTTTGGAAAGATAGCTACTTTCCAGAGACAACCCTATTCATGGAAGGGAAGGGATTGTACAATTGGGTGAATAGCTATCTGCCTTTTTGGTCACATTTCTTTGGCCTGTCACACCTATTCTCCTCCCCACTAACTATCAAAATCCTACTCATCTCTAAAGGCTCAACTTAAATGCCAAATCACTCACAAAATCCTCTAAGATCTCACTGTTAGAATTAATTGTCCTTCACTTATATCACTGACTCATGCCTCTGTGATGCTGCAAGAAGTTATAGTCTAAGGGTGCTCCTTAAGACCTTCATTTCTTCCTAACTTCCCACATCACATGGAACAGCACTGCACACTCAAATCGATGTTCCCTCCATCGTTCTAAGAAATGTTATTCGAATTTAAGCACCTGATCATTAAGTATATAAAATTCCTCAGGGAGTGTGATATTGGCCAATTGATAAGCATTTGTTAATTACCTGCTATACTAAACTCGTTTCTATATTTAGGGTGCTTATAATCTAATAGAGATGTAAGAGAAAAACCCATTTTTAAAAAAGAAAGTATTTAAACTCTGGAGGCATTGCTGACAAGACCGTCAGTAAACTGGTATTTAACAACCTGGAAGCTAGCAACATCTGAGGGTTGAAGGACAGTTATATACACAATAGGTACATTGAACATTACTGTCAGTGAATAATATAACTCAAAACTTTTTATATATTTTTCAAATATAAACACTCTTGTTTTATGAGTTTTAAAAATCATTTAAGTATAACTGTACCATATATACAGTATATATATACCACCATAATAACGAAGTTCCCTGTAATTTATCTAGAGATTGAACATAAAAGTGGAAATTAGTAAACAGCATTTATATCATTATGATTATGACATACAATACACATATCTGTTTGTATATGTATGCATACACATTATATATAGTGACTCTCTTGATATAGCTTATTGCAAAGTAATATACGGTAAGATTATAGTGCAACATCATGGCCTCTGGTCATCTCAAAGGAGAATGCTCAAATGGGCTCTTCTTTCATACATTTCATACATACACCAGATGTGACATTAACTAATATAAAATAAGTGTTTATATTCATTAATATTACCAATAAAAGAACTAAAAGTAGTGATAATTTATACTGGGAGGAGAAGGAAGGGTGGTGGGAAAGGGCAAATAAACATATTCTCATCTATCATAGCAGGAAGTCAAGAGCTAAATTATAAGGTTGATAAACCAAGATATAACAGTGTACAATTATTATTAGAGAAAACCAATTACTAGAAACACTAAAAACAAATGGTTAAATGTCAGATAAGAAATTAATATCCAAAATATATGAGGAACTCTTACAGGTCAATGAAAAAAAGCAAATAACCTGATTAAAAAGTGGATAAAGGACCCGAATAGCATTTCACCAAAGAAGAAGTGGGCATTATGTGTACAAAAAGATGCTCAACATCACTAATCATCAGGGAGGTGAAAGTCAAAACCACAATGAGATATCACCTCATAGCTCTTAGAATGGCTAGTATAGAAAAAACAAAAAACAAACAAGATAAGTGTTGGTGAGGATGTGGAGAAAAGGAACCCTTGTACGCCGTTGGTGGGAATGTCATTTGGTGCAGCCAATAGGGTGAACAGTATGGAGATTCCTCAAAAAATTAAAAATAGAACAACACTTTCATTCATCAGTCCCACTTCTGGGTATATATCCAAAGAAATTGAAGTCAGGATCTCAAAGAGATTTCTGCATTTCTGTGTTCATTGCGGCATTATTTGCAATAGCCAAGAGGTGGAAGCAAACTAAATGAGACAATGTGGATGGATCTGGAGAATATTATGCTAACTGAAATAAGCTAGACAACATAAGAAAAATCCTGCATGATCCCACTTTTATGAGGAATCTGAAATAGTCAAACTCATAAATCCGGAGTAGAAGAGTGGTTACCAAGGGCTTGGGGAAAGGGAATTGGGGAGATGTCAGTCAAAGGCTGCCAAGTTCAGTTATGCAAGTTGACTAAGTTCAAGATCCATTGTACAACATAGAGTCTGTAGTTAACAATACTATGTTGTATAATTAAAAATTTGGTAAGAGGGTAGACCTCCTGTTAAGTGCTTTTACCACAAAAAGAAAAAATTAAAATAAATAAAGAAGACAAGGAAACTTTTGGATGTGATGGATGAATTATCACCTTAATTGTGGTGATAGTTTCAGGGGTGTATACATATCTCCAAACTCATCAAATTGCACAAATTAAATATTACAGCTTTTTGTATATTCATCATACCTCAACAAAGTGATTTTTAAATAACAGTTGAAACTGATTATCTTTGTGATCAGAACAGGCATAACCCCCCGTTCATTTAGATTTTTAAAATTATGTGTGATTTACCTTTGATTAGTATCTTTTAAAAAACCCGTAAGATATACAATTATGATAGCTATTTTATCATTGTGTCACTATATGTTTTCTTTGTGAATATTAAAAATAAATGCTATCATGTAAAGGTTTGAAATTTTGGATTAAAAGGTTTTCATATTTGAAATATATTGGGAGATACAACAATGATACTTTGGAAAAGGTAGAAAAATGTTAGTAAAATTAATGGTTTTACTAGGATAGTTTTCAGAGGCCAAATTTAAAATATCTAGGAAAAAAATAAATCAAATGAAAAATTTTCTCTCCTTTCTAATTTATTAATGTATACTGTATGTATGCTTTTACATATTACATGTTCTACTTTATATATAATACATTCTACTTTCTATATTACATATATAAATATGTAACTATATAATAAATATATAACTATGTAAAATGTACAATATTGATAATATACTATTATACATTTATATTCTATTAAGGTCAGGCTAGAAATGCACATGTTAAGTTTGTTATACTCAAAAGTGCATAATCGTAATCTTGGGACCTAATGTAGCTACATATCTAAGAAATTGACAATCTGAAATAATTCTGTTTAAGAAAATTTTTTTAAAAAGTTCCATTCCTCCAAAGATCAATTGGGAGGGTCTATTCATATTACAAAATATTCATTACAGGGCTTCTTTAAATAGTGGTCTCCACTAAAATAAAATTCAATTAAAGGTTTAAAAATTAAATTGATACACTGCTTTCTAGGAACACATTTATCATCTTAAGATGTAGTCTTGTAAAAAGCAAATGTTAAGAAAGGTGATTACTTAAAAATGTGTGATAAATTTTCTGCCTCATTCACAAATGCAAAATGCTCTCTCTCTTTTTTTTTCCAGAGAAAACATCATAGTAAAACCATTTTGATTTGTAAATAGATAGGAAGGCAGATTCACAAAGATGTGAATACAGACCAGCTTTTGTTTTTATAAGTCAATTGACCGTTCTGGACGTTTTTTTGTTTTTGATTTTATTGGGGAATATTATGGAACAGTGTGTTTCTCCAGGGCTCATCAGCTCTAAGTTGTTTTTCAATCTAGTTGTGGAGGGCGCAGCTCAGCTCCAAGTCCAGTTGCCCTTTACAATCTTAATTGCAGAGGGCGCAGCCTACAACCCCATGCGGGAATTGAACAGGCAACCTTGTTGTTCAGAGCTCGCCCTCTAACCAACTGAGCCATCTGACTGCCTAGCTTTTTAAAATTTGTTTTTTCATTCCGTACAGATGCTGCCCATGCATGATCCACTTAGGTTGAATAGAGTTGGGATGGAATCACCAAAATTCTGGGCTGGAGACCTATGATTTAATTTGTAACTTCATTTTCAGATCTCCCAGAAGTTTTAAGGATTGTAATCCCCTGCCCAGTGAGACTAAGCCATTTGAAGCAAAGTTATATAGACGATGCATTAGAAAGTCATTTCCCCTGAGCAACTAATCTATCCACTGTATTTGGTATACAGAAAACCTTGATTGTGTTTGGTAAACAGATTCATTTCTGGGGAAAATTTTTGTCCAGTAAGGAAAGGAACTGCATAGATCAAAGGGATTATATTCCTTCCAAGATGCTCCTGAATCTATATTGGCATATTGTATGGTTTAATCAGAGTTGTCAGTCACCATGCTTTCCAAAATAAAAAGGATAATAAATTCACATTTCTAATTCCTACCCTTTGCCTCTTCCCTTTTGTGGAGCTTTCTTTCATCTCATGATTTTCACCAATTACGTTTGTGAATGCTCATCCACTGGGGAGCCAATGATGTGTAGAAAACATCTAGTCTTTTTGCAGATCAAATTTAAGATAGTCTTATGCACAAATAAGGCAGAATGAAGTGGATTCTTAGGTTAACAAAAGGAAAAGTGAAAAGAATGGGCTGTCAGGCTAAGCTAATGGCATATTATTTATTGGCAATGATGTTGAACTGTACAGCAGAGCTGTAAATGTTGCAGCTATTTGCATATATTAACTCATCCAAACAGAGAAGTAGAAAAATACACACTTTCGAGGCTATGAAAATCGATGTTTGTGGGCACTCAGACAGTAAACAGAGAGAGACTCATATTTCCGGCAATTCTCATGGCTCTGAATCTGTGAGTCTGGTTAGGAGCTGAAGAATAAACATATGTAATCACATCTCATCACCCAGACTGAGAAACAAGGCTACAAGGGCTGCTCTCGGTCCATTCTTACTGGATGAGATCAGAAAATGTTCAATGTACAATGTGGGTGACGGTGCAAAGAACCCATTCTAACTTAAGATGTATTTCTCAGCTAACATACAAACAGTCATCACTCTGGGTTTTTGCATTTTAAGATTAATATATCTTTACATTTAAAGAATTTGAATAAGGAATACAGTTACAAGGTTCAACATCTCCCCCAAATACAAGAAGATAAATGATAACAAGCCTCCCTCCCACCTTTTCCCTTATCCACCACCCAGCTGTCACCACCCTTCACTTTTGTCCCTCAGCTAACTACTGTGACTAGTTTCTTGCCTATTCTTTCAGAATATTCTTATTTATATACAAACAACTGCACATACCGGGGGTGCCAAAGAAAATGTATACACATGACTTGTATTCATCTTTTGTTGTCGGTATATATTATTACAATTTTAATACAGTTTTTTACTTTCTTAAAATGTGTATACGTTTTTTTGGCACCCTCTGTATACTTACTTTCTTCTCCCTTTTTCTCTACACAAATAGTAGCACACTATACACACTCTTCAGGACCTTCCTTTTTTCAATTTACATTTCCAATTAGCATTATACCATATATACAGAGCGCATTCTTGGTGTTTGTTTGGGCTACAAAGTAATACATTGTATAGATACAGTATAATTTATTCAGCCAGTTCTCCAATGTTAGATATTTGGATTGTCTTTGCATTCTGTTTGTCTGTTGTATTTTTTTTTTTTGGCTATTAAAAATAATGCTGAGGTGGAAAGTTTAGATAGACATAATTTTGCCCTTGTGCAAATATATCTGCAAAGTAAATATCCAGGAATAGAATAGCTGGATCAAGGAGTAAATACATTTGGAATGCTAATAGATGTTGCCAACTGCCCTTCATAGTACCAATTTATACCCCTCACAATGGTGTATGATAGACCCTGTTTGTCCACAGGAGTACTTTATCATAAATTTGAGTTTTCCTACCAAGTAAGAGGACAATAATTTCTCAGTGTTGTTTTAATTGGTGTTTCTTTTATTATGAGAAAATTTGAGCATCTTTTCTCATGTTCCTTTTCTACAAACTATTCTCCTGGGCATTTTTCTATTGGGTTCTTTGTCTTTTTCTTATGAATTTCTAGGAACATGTATTTTATTCCCAGTTTGTCTTTTGATACTACTTCCAGTGTTCTTTTGTTGTATATAATTTAATTTTTTTTCATGACTTCCAGATGTTAAGTTATAATTAGAATGGCTTTTACCTCTCCAGTTATAACAAATTTTTGATATTTACTTCTAAAACTTTTATGACTCCATTTTACACTTAAATTTTTAAAAGATTTTTAAAATTAAAATATAGCTAACATACAATATTATATTAGTTTCAGGTCTACATGATAGTTATTCAACATTTATATACCTAAAGAAGTGATCACCATGATAAGTCCAGCAACCATCTGACACCACATTGTCATGCTGTCACAATATTATTGACTATATTCCCTATGCTGTACCTTACATCCTCATAACTTGTTTGTTTTATACCTGGAGATTTGAACCTCTTATTCCCTTTCCCCCTTTTAAATTAATCAATTACATTGACATCCAGTATTATTTTATATTATTTTCAGGTGTACAGCATAGTGGTTAGACATTTACATAATTTAAGAAGTGATCCCCCTGACTAGTCTAGTACCCACCTTGCACTATACATGGTTATTACCATTTTATTGACTATATTGCTGCACTTTACATCCCCATGACTGTTTTGTAATTACCAATTTGTGCTTCTTAATCCCTTCACCTTTTTCACCCTGTCCCCAACCTCCTCCCGTCTATCACCCTAACAAATCTATTACCCATCTGGCATGGTTATCACAATATTATTGACTATATCCCTTATGCTATACCTCACATCCCTAAAACTGCTTTGCAACAACCACTTTGTACTTCTTAATCCCTTCCCTTTCTTTCACCCACACCTCCCATTCCCTCCCATCTGGCAACCATCAAAATATTTTCTGTGTCTATAAATTTGTTTCTGTTTTGTTTGTTAATTTTGTTCTTAGATTCTACATATAAGTGAGATCAAATTGCATGTCTTTCTCTATCTGACATTCTCCACTCAGCACAACACCCTCCAGGTCCATCCTTGTAGCTACAGATGGCAAGAACCTGTTCCTTTCCATGGCCGAGCAATATTCCATTGTATGTATGGGGTCTGGCAATTAAGTTCACGAACTTATTGCAACGATGTTGCTAACACTTTTTTATATCACAGGATTATTCATTAAGAATTTGTACCAACTGGACAAACAGTTAGCCAAGTTTACTATTTCAAATTGCTGAAAAGGCTGCATGAAAAAGTTAGACAACCTGAACTTTTCATGGCTCTTGCATCACGACCATGCACCAGCTCACACAGCACTGTCTGTGAGGGAGTTTTTAGCCAGTAAACAGATAACTGTATTGGCACACCCTCCCTACTCACCTGATCTGGCCCCCAATGACTTCTTTCTTTACCTGAAGATAAAGGAAATATTGAAAGGAAGACATTTTGATGACATTCAGGACATCAAGGGTAGTATGATGACAAACAGCTCTGATGGCCATTCCAGAAAAAGAGTTCCAAAATTGCTTTGAAGGGTGGACTAGGTGTTGGCATCAGTGCATAGCTTCCCAAGGGGAGTACTTCAAAGGTGACCGTAGTGATATTCAGCAATGAGGTGTGTAGCACTTTTTCTAGGATGAGTTCATGAACTTAATTGTCCAACCTCATATGTACCACCTTCTTTTTATCCATTCTTCCGTGGACGGACACCGAGGCTGCCGCCACATCTTGGCCACTGTAAACAATGCTGCAATGAATATATGGATGCACACTTCCCCTCGAAGTAGCATTTTGGGTTTCAGGAAGTAGGATTACTGGGTCCTTCATTATATCTTCTTACAGCCCTTGTTTTAAAGTCCGTTTTGCCTGGTATAAGTATTGTTACCCCAGGTTTTTTTGTTTTCTTTTTTTTATTTCCATTTTCATGAAATATATTTTTTCATCCCTTTATTTTCTGTCTATGTGTGTATTTCAATCTGAAGTGAGACTCTTGTAGGCAGCATATGTGAGAGTTTTGTTTTCTAATCCGTTTAGCCCTCCTATGTCTTTTGGTTGGAGCATTTAATCCATTTACATTGTAAGTAATTATTGATAGATACATAGCTATTGCCATTTTATTATTCATAATTTTCACTTTTTTCCCTCCCATCTTAAAGCTCCTCTAACATTCCTTGTAATACTGATTTGGTGGTAATGAACTCCTTTAGCTTTTCCTTGTCTGGGAAGCTCTTTATTTGTCCTTCAATTTTAAATGATAGGCTTGCTGAATAGAGTAGTGTTGATTGTAGGTCCTTGCTTTTTATCATGTTGAATATTTTGTGCCTATCCCTTCTAGCCTGCAGAGGTTTTGTTAAGAAATCAGCTGACCTTCTTATGGGAGCTTTCTTATAAGTTACTAATTGCCTTTCCCTTGCTGCTTTTAGGATTCTCTCTGTCTTTAAACTTTGCTATTCTAATTACAATGTGTCTTGGTGTGGGCCTCTTTAGTTCATCTGGTTTGGGGACTCTCAGTGCTTCCTGGACTTATATGCCTATTTCCTTCACTAGGTTAAGACATTTTTCAGTCACGATTTCTTCAAATAGGTTTTCAATTCCTTGCTCTCTCTCTTTTCCTTCTGGTACCCCTCTGATGCAAATGTTGTTACGTTTGATGGTGTTAAAGAGGCCTCTTAAACTCCCCTCATTTTTTTGGATTCTTTTTTCTACTTGCTGTTTTGATTGGGTGTTTTCTGCTACCTTGTTTTCCAAATCACTGATTCGATCCTCTGCTTCATCTAGTCTGCTGGTGATTCTTTTTAGTGCCTTCTTCATTTCAATTATTGTATTCTTCACTTATGACTGGTTCTTTTTTATAGTTTCTATGTCCTTTTTAATGCTTGCCATCTCTTTGTTGAAGTTCTCACTGAGTTCCTTGAGCATCCTCATAATCATTATTTTGAACTCTGTCTCTCGTAGGTTGCTTGCCTCTATTTTGTTTAGTTCTTTTTCTAGACTTTTCTCCTGTTCTTTCATTTGGGGCACATTTCCTTGTTTCCTCATTTGGGCTGTCTCTCTGTGTTTGTTTATGTGTATTAGGTAGATCTGCTATATCTCCCAGTCTTGGCCAGGTGACCTTATGTAGTAGGTGTGCTGTGGGGCGCAGTGGCACAGTCTCCCTGGTCACCTGCTACAGGTTGGTGCTCCAGGGGTGTCCCTTGTGTGGATTTTGTATGCCCTCCTGTTATAGTTGAACCTTGATTATTATGGACACATCAGTGGGTGGGATTAACCCTTAGGCTGACTGGCTGTGGGGTTTGGCCACGTCCACAACTTATGGGCTGCTATGTGGGAGGCTAACCCCACTGAGTGGGATTCACCCAGTCAGCTCTGGTGCCTGTTAAGACCACCCTTTGTGTGCGCCATTGGTGGGGCTAATTAAACAATGCTCTACTGTAGTCTGAAATTAATCTCCAAGTATGTTGATTCTGGGGCCTCTTGGGAAGAGCTCTGTTGCAGGCCCAAGTCAGCCACTGCCTGTGACTGGTTGGAGGTGACCTGGAAGGAGCTACAAAGCAATCCGCAGTTGTTTGCTGACTGTTTTAACGTGGAGGTACATGGGAAAGGATACACTACAAACCAAGGATGGCTGCCACCAGTACCAGGCCTGGGGTAATTCTGCAAAAAGCCTCGACACCCGGAGGCCTGCTGCCATGTGCCACCTCCCTTAAGGTTCAGCCACTGATAAAGCCTCATGTAGTATGCAAGTTGGGTGAGGCAGAGTCTCAGGGAGTCACTAGAGTGGGAAGAGTTGTGGTCACTGGGTTAATGTAGATTCTGGTTTGGTGCCAGTGCTGAGCCTGGAGTTCTCACCAAAAGTCTTAAAGCACACCAAGGCCAGTCCCTGCCTACCTGGGCCATGGACTCTGATAGTTTTCCAACAAAGAGTGCAATGTGGGAGGGGCTGGATGCTTTCAGAGAAAGTGCCTCTGGCAGTGCATGAATTGGGGTCCCCGTTGAGTCAGCAGTCCAATCAGATTCAGATTTGGCCTGTGGGGGCAGGCTCAACATAGGAAAGATGGCGCCTGCTTTCCAGATGGATGGGAGAAAACCCTTCACTGGGAAAATGCTAACTGTCCTTCATTCTTCCTCCTGAAGCCACACACCTCAATCGGCCCTCCATATGTCTCTGAGTCCCCCCAAGTCACTGTCCTTCCACTGAAGCCCTAGGTGAGTGGGTGGGTGAGTCTGCATGTGGGCCATTTAAGAGGATGTCTGTGTTTCTCGAAACCTTCTGTCCCACCCGAAGAGTCAGAATCCCCACTGTTTTTCACAGCCAGATGATGTGGGGGCTCCTTTTCTCAGTACCAGTACTCCAGGTTGGGGAGTCTGTTGTGGGAGTCTGGGGTGTCTTGCTCCTTCAGGGGGAACCTCTGTGACTGAGATATCCCTCTTGATTTTCAACTGCCACAGGGAGGTTTTGGGCCTGGTTTGCATCTCCACCCCTCCTACCAGTTGCAACGTGGCTTCTTCTTTGCATTTTCAGTTATAGGACTTCTGTTTAGCTAGACTTCAGATGGTTCTCCAAATTAATTGTTCTATAATTTAGTTGTAATTTTAATGTTTTCAGGGAAGGATGCAGGCACAGTTTTTGTCTACTCTGCCATCTTGTTCTCTCTACACTTAAATCTTTGATTCATATGGAATTTATACTGATTTATGTTAAACTGTAGGGGTTCAACTGTACATTTTTTTCCAGAATACTAACCTGTTGTCCAAAAATCATTTATTAAATATTTCATCTTTCTCCACTGATCTAAGATGAATTTTTACTATAATTTCTTATAAGTATTTGAATATATTTTGGGGCTTTCTATTCTTCTATTCATTTGCCAGTACCATAAGTTTTTAAAAAATTAATGATAATAATTTTGTTTTAATATTTGCTCTTCTTTTTCAGAGTTTTTCTAGTTATTCTTGTTTATTTTTCAACATGAATGAAACAATAATAGCAACAAAACAATAAAAATACCTGTTGGTGTTCAATTTATAAATTAACTAAGAAAGAATTGACATCTTTGTGATGTTGAGGCTTTCCATCCAAGTGCATGGATGTCTTTCCATTTCTAAGTCTCTTTTTATTGATTTTGGAGTATATTTTTTTGTATTTTATTGGAGAATATTGGGGGATAGTGTGTTTCTCCAGGGCCCATCAGCTCTAAGTAGTCATCCTTCAATCTAGTTGTGGAGGACGCAGCTCAGCTCCAAGTCCAGTCGCCGTTTTCAATCTTTAGTTGCAGGGGGCACAGCCCACCATCCCATGAGGGAATTGAACCAGCAACCTTGTTGAGAGCTCGTGCTCTAAACAACTGAGCCACCCGGCCACCCCTGGAGTATTCTTTACATAGTTCCTGCAATTTCTTGTTCATTACTTCTGATGCATTTTTTCTTTCTTGTTACTATTGCATGTGGGCTCTGTATCAGTAAAGGTTACACTACAGAAGCAAGTGACTTTTAAGTTGGATGACTTGAAGAGATAAAGAGAAAGTTGGAATTTACAAAAATGTGAACAGGTAAATAAGCAAAAGGACAGAGTAGTACCTTTGGACTGGTAACAGCAGTCCCGGTCCTTTATTCCCTCACCTAGGCAGGAGTGGTTGAGGGGAAGGAGTTGCTGGAACCCAGATGCAGAGTTCCTACTGGAGATAGGAGCTGTAACCTTGGTCCAGGAACAACTAGCCTGCTGTGATGCAACCAGAGATAATAGGGGTAAATGAGGAATTAAATATGCTACCTTTTAGATCTTCTGCTGGGGCTTTATTAGCCAAACCCAAACAGAGGCAAGAAGCCAATAGAGCTCACTGAAATACAGTTGTCAATAATTATGCCTTCCCAAGTTTAGGGCAGGATGGAGCCAGGAAGAGAATGAATGTGGAGGGCAAACAGAGGACATCCAACACAGCATCTTTTGTTCCACTGAATCTTTTACTGGCTGTTACGTTTATATTTGAAAGATACTGATTTTTGCAGGTGGAGTTTTTTTTTGCACTTTTTGAGGTATAATTTGTGTACAGTAAAATTCACAGATTTTAAGAGTATAGTTTGCTGAGTTAGGAAAATGTATACAATAATGCAATTCCCACCAAAATAAAAATTCCTTTGTGTTCTCTTGCAATCAATCTCTTCTCTCCAACCCTGATTTAAGAAAATCTCTAGTCTGCTTTTTGTCATTGTAATTTTGCTTTTAGAACTTCATATAAATATATGTTGTCTTTTGTGTTTAGTTTCTTTCACTTTGGATATTTTTGAGTTTCATCCATGTTGTTATATGTATCAGTAGTTCATTCCGTCTTATTGCTGAGCAGTATTTCAGGCTCTGAATATATAACAACTTGTTTACCTATTCACTAGTTTATGGATATTTTGGTTGCTTCCAGGTTGGAGACATTATGAATAATGTTGCTATGAACATTTGCATACAATGTCTTTGTGTGGCTATATGTATTTATTCTTGGTTATATAGCTAGGAGTAAAATTGCTGGGATGAATGTTAAGTGTGTGTTTAACATTTTAAGAGAATGCCAACTTGTTTTTCACAGTGGATATGCGTTTCTAGCATAACTGTTAGCAATAGGTGAGTATTCCATTTGCTCCATCTCCATTTCTCACCCAATCCTCAGTATTGTCAGGCTTTTGAGATTTCAGCCATTCTAGTAAGTATAGAGTGGCATCTCTTTCATGCCCTCTTCCTGACCACTCACTCTTCTTAGAGCTTGTGTGGTTATTGTTTGTGTGGGTGGTATTATTTTCAGAGGTCATAATGCCCTTTTAACAGCTGCATATATATTTTTATTTCAAGAAAACACATTTCTTTCCTTTTGTAATTTTTAGGGCAAAATGCTTCAACTTTCTTTATTGCGTAGCTGCCTTCATTTGCAATTCATCCACAAAAACACTTCCCCACTTCCACAATCTGTCAACATCAGGCGAAGCTTATAGAAGCTTCCTCTTGTAAGTGAGATTTAGTCTCTCTCTAAGATAACAACTTGAAGCAGATGGCCTTAACCACCAACAATGGCGAGTTGAACCCATCAATTAGTGCTAGCAATTCTGGCATAGGATATTGTTGGTATATTGATGAGAGATTGGGATAAAGAATACTTTATACCTTGAGTCTATGGCCTATGTTGTATAAAAGGAACAAGATCACAGAAAATGTATGAGAAAATTAAAACATGAAATTCTTTCAATTGCAAAGATGTTAATAGTATGAAAAAGGCTGCTAAAATGTATTGATTATTTATTTAAAGATGATTACTGCTCAGCAATAAAATGGAGCAAACTCCTAATACACAGCATGGATGAAATCTCAAAAACATTACGCTCAGCAAAAGAAGCCAGACACAAAGAAATGCATACTGTAGATTCCATTTTTATGAAGGCCAACAACAGCGAACACTAATTTATGGGGATAGAAACCAAAGGAGTGGCTTCCTCTGCATGGGGACAGGGAGCGACCAGAAATGGACATGAGGGAATTTTCTAAGGTGAGAGGAATGCGCTATACCTTGATTAAGGTGGTAATTACATGGGTGTTTACATTTGTCAAAGCTTAACAAACTGTACCTTTAAGACTGGTGTATCTTACTGTATATAATTGTACCTTAATTTTTAAGAAGATGATTACTATTTCAGTTCAGTTCCTTAAGGCTTTATTGGAAATGCTTTCAGAAGAGCAAACTTTTCCTTTGAGAGAAATTTTTGTTCAATATATCTTATCATTAATCACACATGGAGAGGTCATGAAAAATTTGTAAGTTTAGAGGTAAAAGAGTTCAATCAGCTACGTGAATTTGACCAACTTAATTGAACCTCCGGAGTGGTTGTTTCCTTCTAAGTAAGCTGGAGATGACAAACAAGACCTTTGGTGGGTTGTTGTGAGGACTGGAGCTATGATACACATAGTTGGAGTCAGTGTGTGTTTGTGAACATATGTGTTGCTCATTTACCAGGGTTAATCAGAGGCTTCTCCTGGATCGGGTGACAGTGGTGAAGACCCCTAAAGGTGGGGAGATGAGCTGGGCAGCTCTGTGAGATGTTCAGCAGGAAAGCTGAATATGGATCTTGTGCTTTTAACTATAAAGGTATGAGTGCAGATTTCTATTGTGTGATTGATCAGGTTCCAAAAGGAAGCTCATGACGCATCCACAGGCACAAAAGGAAAAGCCCCTTCAGCTCTCATGCCTTCCAAGCAGCAGTCTCAAGATAACTGTAAAAGTACTCCACTGAAAGCTTTCGAGAGCTTTCTCCTGTCAGGGCAGCCAAGGAATTGTCAGCATCTATAAACTGAAATTGCACACTTCAGAGTGGTTATTCGTTTTCCAAAAGTTGAGATCAACCAGTTGCCAACACTTGTTTGCCTGGCTGTAAGTAACCCTGGCGTTTTTCTCACTGGCCTGTCCCTGGTATTTTTTATATCTACTTAAATCTCTTCTAAGAAAACACTGGTATCCTTTTAGGAACAGTTAGCTGACATGGACTATGGTGAAATCATAGTCTTTGTGTAATACATTCTAGACAGGTGGTTTAGTATTTGTGAAGGAATCAAGCAACTTCAGCTCCAGCAAACCAAAAAGGGACACACACACACACACACACGATCAATTCATGAGAACAGACTCTTCTAGAGTACAAGGTCCTCGACATTTACAATTTAAGTGAATTTCAAGAGAAAAGTAAGATCAGTTCTACAATGCATGTTGTTAAATTGTTTATTGGATTGGCATCTAAAAGTGAAATAGCCTGCGGGCATGCTCTGGGCTTTTTATAACGCGTTCACATTGAAAGGATTCTTAAATTTCAGGTCAAATACCAAGAAAGGTATCACAAATCTTCAATGTAAAAAGTCAAAAGTTTCAATGGGGGTTGAATGAAAAGATAAGGAGTATTTCCACGGAAAAAGTGAAGGCTAAAAAGGAAGACCATCAAAAATTTAAAATCTAGGGTAGAAGTGGCAGGCAGACCCCTGAGATGCTGCATATTTTTTTGGCAGGTGATGCTCCTAGAACACCTTGCTCAGAAACTCGTACTTGAGTTCCAGCTCGGCTTGGGACTTCCCAGTCTGTCTCCACCATTAGGCTGTGCATTCCTCCAGAGCTGGAAGCCTGGTGATTTGTTTCCCCTGTGCCTGGCCCAGAGTCTCTAGCACCTGGGTTGTGCTGAATCCAAGGTTATTGTGCAGATGAATGAATGAAGGAGGGTGAGCAAAAAGCGCTGAATGAGGGTGTATTCTCTGACAAGTTAATATTCTTTCAAAGCAAGCAAAAAAATTCATTTATACAACGATCGTCAAGTAGATACAACCCATTATTCCCAAGAATATGCACAGGCTAAACACGGTTCCCAAAGGATTTCAATAAGCTAATGGATGTAGGGGGTATTGGAAGGCAGCTAGGACTGGGAAAGCTAAAGCGTGTCACCAAGATAGGTGTCTCCAGATGCTGAACAAAGGCGGTGGTGCCCGGTATGCAGAAGGCGCTCCACGTGAGCCTTTCCCCTCCCTTTGTGGTTAAACGCCAAATAGTCCTGGGTCAGCTGGAGGCTAAAGATGCTCTGGGGAAGCTGCTCTGTGACGCGAGAGGAGCGGCTGTGTCAGACGCCCCGCCTTCTCCGATGTGTTGAGTGACAGGCTTGCCGGCCTTTGGGATGCTTGAAGAGCCAGTAGAATTAGGTTGTAAGGAGCAACACGGAGAGGAAACTGGGATGTGATTAAACGCCGTTGTATTTACTCCACAGCAGTCTCCTCCTCGGACTGACATTTTCTCCCCAGAGTTTCTTGAATCTCTGATTTTCCCCTGCTCTGGCGGTAGCCTCAGCCATATGGTGTCAATTCCCAGACTTTAACAGTCGTGCCTGTTTTACCACTTTTAGTCACACAGCCGACAAGACGACTGTCTTTACTTGAAGACCATAACACCAGGTCCTCGAAGGGGACTGTGGTCATTTCATCGTACTAATCTCAACCTCTCTGCCTTAAACTAGAGACCCCACCTGCACTGGTGCCACCTCCTCTCCCAGCTCTCCCGTGGTCCCCATTTCCCACTCCATGGCCTCCGCATCCGCCCTTTCCAGCATTCTCATCCAAGTTCCTCACGGTCTCCAACACCCTTCTTACCATTTATGTCATCTAGGGAATCTTTCATGAAAAAATCTACCATTCCTCAGTGACCTCTCAACCTTAGAAATCTATTTCTTTATACCAAAATTCCAGTTTATGAATTCAGTAAAGACTATTATTCATATTACCATTGGATTCTTCAAATTGCATCTTTAAACGCACATTTAAACAACAATTTAATTTATAGGAATAGGTTTACACATATATGTTATCTTCTTACTCTTTATTATTAGTAGTAGTAGTAGTATTATTAGTTTACGGTGTACAAAACAATGCAATTGTTAGACATTTATACCAGTCACAGAGTGATAACCCCCAACCCCCAAACTACTACCCCTCTGACATTGTACACAGCCATTACATTTCCACTGTCTCTATTCCTCTTCTCACTCTTTAATGTCCTTGTGGAGAATTGCTTTTTTAAAGAAAACTTCCCAGGTGCCTAGTGTCTTGCCTCATATATAGTTACTTAGTAAACAGTTGCTGAATTAATGAATGAACAAAAGTCAAAGTGAAGAATAATAATTTATCATTTCTTCAATAGCAATAGCTCAATATGTATAGTTGGTCGCAATACATGTTTTTGGGCAAATCTGATTAAGAATTCTTATGGATTTACTAAGGGATGAATTTACTAAGAAACCTCAACTTTGATCTCATTTCTTCTTCCTCCATATCTACCTGGTAGAATACCTACAGGTGTTTGTTGTATCTGCATATCATGAAGGGGTTTTGTGTTATGATGATCGAGTTTGATGTTGGTGGCTAATAACACTGTCAGATATTGTCAGTTTTATTTATATGCCCATTTCTCTGGGTTATGCAATGAAAATGATAAAAGGTGACTTTAATTGCAATCCCAAGGTAAAACGAGTATTTGATGCTTAGAAGAATTTATGACAGTAGACATGAGTGGGGTTTTGTTGCCTCTTCCACCTCTACTGCCTTGATTTCCTTTTATTTAATTCAAGTCTCAATAATGCACTAGAGCAATTCATGGGAATGATATTACATTTAGAAATTTGGAGAGATTCTCAAGTATGTATTGGTAACTGTATGCAGCTTAGGATAAAGAACTTCCCACATAATTAGCCTAACATTATTTGTTTATTAACTCAGGAATCCAAGAAGGGAACATAGTGCATTTCTGTGTATTTCAAAAGCAGAAAATTTTTTTTATCCAAATAATTAACCATAGATAATCACAAAAACTGAGAAAAGAAAGAACAAGAGTGATAACTGAGTTAAAAAATCTCATAGATTTTTTTGACAATATCTGACAATCTGACAATAGAGCACTAAAGAAAAAAAACACCCTCCCACACCCCTATACACACATATTACATTCTTTTCTATCATATTAAAAAATATGGTTAGTGTTCAAATAGTGCACAAAACAAATATATACACTCTAAAAAATTATAATTGTTTGTACCTTGGAAACTTCTAGGTCTCCCTGCCTCATCAAAACTCCATCCTTCTCCCCTAAACACAATATAGTTTTTCATGAAATATTCCATGTCTTTTTATATAAAACACACGAAAAATTCATTATTGCATGGTTTGTTGATGTCATTTTCAGAGTTAGTTCTAAAAGGGTCCTGATGTAAATAGATATCAATATATTAATTTACATAGATGTAAATATATGAATACTTGTTCATTTTTCTATTCTTACTTCCTCTGTGTCATATTTTCCCCATCTGCCTGTTTTTAATTCTCTTTTTTTCAATTGGATTATATATATTTACATATGCCACCTAAAACTCTTTCTGAACCAAAGTGTGATTTAAATAAAACAATAAATATAATTATCAGGACATGCTGACAACTATTATTAGCATTTCCAAAAATTTAAAGAAAAAATGGATTCCAACATAAGAAAATAATACACTTCAGATAAGTATGGATCCTTAGAGAAATGAACCACAGCAGTCTCATTCAACCTAGAAAAGAAGTGAATTAAATTCTTCCTCAATCTCAGGGGAATGTGAAAGAGGTTTATTTTTATTTTATTTTATTTTTTAAGATTTTATTGGGGAAGGGGAACAGGACTTTATTGGGGGAACAGTGTGTACTTCCAGGACTTTTCTCCAAGTCAACTTGTTGTCCTTTCAATCTTAGTTGTGGAGGGTGCCATTCAGCTTCAAGTTGTTGTCCTTTCAGTCTTAGTTGTGGAGGGCGCAGCTCAGCTCCAGGTCCAGTTGCTAGTTGCAGGGGGTGCAGCCCCCCATCCCTTGTGGGAGTCGAAACCGGCAACCTTGTGGTTGAGAGGATGCGCTCCAACCAACTGAGCCATCTGGGAGTCAGCTCAGCCCAAGGCAGCTGGGCTCAAGGTGACTTATTCAATCTTAGTTGCAGGGGGCAGAGCCCACCATCCCCTGCTGGACTCGAGGAATCCAACCGGCAACCTTGTGGTTGAGAGCCCACTGGCCCATGTGGGAATCGAACCAGCAGCCTTCGGAGTTAGGAGCATGGAGCTTTAAGCGCCTGAACCATGGGCCGGCCCAAGAAGTTTATTTTTAGATCTGCACGAATTTATTCAAGCACAACCCTTACTCTGGACAATTTCATTCTCCAGATTCTTCTTTTCCTTTCTTTTCACTGACCTCACATTCCATTTTTCCTATTCCCTCCCATCATTCATCTGATGCTAGGTAATCAAAAGCAGTATCCCATACAGAGGGATTGCCCTAAAAACTGCCCTTGGAAACTTGGAATATTTTCATGGTTGCTCCCTCTGGGTTCTTATTCAGAAAGACCTATTTCTAGGCATTGGACTCTGATGAGTCTGGTATAAAGGCATCTGGGTGTCTTCCGTGTTCTTATACTTGGGAAGTGGGCCATGGGGGGAAGTGGCTTGTGGGGATGCAGCCTCCAATGGACTCCCTGCTGAAGGACTGCCAAGGACCTTCTGGGAAGCAATTTGCCAAGGAGGACAGAGGGCTGGGTCTCCTAGGCTCTACCCCCTCTGCCCAGATGGCAGCCCAGACTCAGCTCCCAGGGGGTGTGTCTCTCCCAGGCACTTTGAGAAGGGGACGCACACCTAGAGTGCAGCTCTTCTCCTTTCATATGGTTGTGACCCCAGAGACATATCTGGCTAGCTCCCAGGAGCTAGAAAACACACCTCTATTATTCTTGTATAAGAAAATAATCATGTAGTTGCTATTATTCTATTATTAAAGAGCCAAGAAATGAGAATATTTTCCTTTTGTTTCAAAGTTTTTAAAACTACTTTTATTGATTGATTGATTGCTGCCCAAAGTGGCATGTGCAGTGAAGGAGGCCAGGGCTGTGAAAGCAGGGCTTTGGGACAGACTGGTTGGAATCCTACTTTCATTGTGTAATGTGCTCTGTGTTGCTGGTGAAGAAAGTGACCTCTTGATGTCATCAAAATGGCAGCGTGAGGTGGGCCTCTGTAAAGCTCCCCTGGAATTTACAACTAATCGAACAACAATAACTCCACAAAGGACTCCCTGCACAGCAGACAGGCAAGACGAAGAGGCCCACTACTGAATTCACTTAAAGGTGGGAGAATCACGCTAGCAGGGGACGATGGAAGGGAGAAGTGCGGAGACGGAGCCGCGCGGGAGCAGGACGCAGACCTAGCTCAGTGCTCCAAGCTCGCTGCATCCCGGAACTACCGCAGCTGCGGGAGAGGGAAGAACTCAGACTGCTAGGGCTCCGCTTATGGCCCAAAGGGCTGAGGGGGCAACATATAACACGCTGAACCCAACGCTCACGGCAGAGACCTCTGAGAAAAGACTGAGGGAAGAAGGCTGAAACCAGTGGTTTAAGCCCTCACTGCCAAGCAGAGAACCGAAGCCTTAGGCACTAAGACTAGCCGCCCCTCCCGACCCTCCCAGAACTTGCCCTGCCCCCACCTGACCAGTGCTAGAAGCGGAACAATAGCAGTGTCAGATCAAAAGAACAGAATATTTGCTGTTCTGAGAACTGTGGACCACAGACACAGATTCGCAGCCCAACTAGTTCCGGCAAAGGGGAGGGAGCTGTGGCAGCAGGACCGGCTGTGGTGGTGGTTGCCGCCATTGCTCTGGGCCACCTCTCACAACTCACTCCATCCCTGGCCCCACCTATCTGGGAGGATTCCTGCAGGAGTAAACAGAACTGCTGAAACGTACGGGCTCTAAATCTGGTGCAGGAAGAGCCTTGGAACTTCAAAAGCTCTCTGTATACCCACACAGACACTGCGCCCTGTGACCTAGGCGAACTATTAACAGAGGAGAAGCCTGTCTCCCAGGGAATCCCCCCATTGTGTGAGAAGCTGGAATAGTGCAGAGGAAACATAGCACTACCGTGTGTGAGAGAGAAAAAGGCTGCAATCGGAGAGAAAATAAAACATTCTACCAACAAGTACTGGAAAGCAAAAGAAAGACCTCTTCCTATCAACCTATTGCAGAAGCCACTCCTGTAGATATCTAGGAAGAGAAATAATAAATCAGCAATTGCCATGAATGACCAAGGCAACAAGACAGCTCAGAAAGAAAGTGAAAAGTCTCCAGAAAAGGAACTTAAAGATATGGAAATGTGTGACTTAAATGACAGAGAATTCAAGATTGCAGTTCTGAAAAAACTCAATAAGATGCAAGAAAACAGAAAGGCAGTTTAAGGAACTCAGAAACGTAATCAAAGAACAACATGAGCATTTTACAAAAGAGATTTAAATTTTTAAAAAGAACCAAATAGAATTTCTGGAGATTAAGAACTCAATAGAATAAATTAAGAATGAAATAGCCAGCTTAGGTAGTAGAGTTGACCAGATGGAGGAAAGAATCAGTGACATCGAAGATAGAAACCTGGAAATTACACGGATGGAAGAAGAAAGAGACTTGAGACTTAAAAGAAATGAAAGAACTCCACAAGAACTTTCTGACTCCATCAGAAAGAGCAATATAAAAATAATGGGCATACCAAAGGAGAAGAAAGAGAGAAGGGAACAGAGAATATATTCAAACAAATTGTTGATGAGAACTTCCCAAACTTGTGGACAGAATTCGATCCTCGAATTCAGAAAGCAAACAGAACACCTAATTACCTCAATCCCAACAGGCCTTCTCCAAGGCACATTGTATTGAAGCTGTCTAAAATTAACACCAAAGAAAGAATCCTCAAGGCAGCCAGGGAAAAGAAGACGGTAACCTACAAAGGAAAGCCCATTAGATTATCATCAGATTTTTCAGCAGAAACTCTACAAGCCAGGAGGGAGTGGAACCAAATATTCAAACTATTGAAAGAGAGAAATTATGAGCTAAGAATACTATATCCAGCAAAGATATCCTTTAGATATGAAGGAGGAATAAAGACCTTTCCAGACATACAGAAGCTGAGGAAATTTTCTAATACACGACCTGCACTACAAGAAATACTAAAGGAGGCTATTTGACCACCATCAACAGGACAATTTGTGGCAACCTAGACATAAAAAGGGGGAGAGTAAAGGCCTGAACCGGAATATGGGAATTGAGAAAGTAAGCGTGCTGAAGAAAATGGAATACTCTAAATATCAAACTTTCTTTTACATAAACTTAAGGGTAACCACTCAAAAAAAATCCAGAACTGAAATATATACTGTAATAAAAGAAGAAACAGAGGGAAACATCATAGAATACCACCATACAGAAATAATAGACAACAACAAAAAGGCAAAGAAACAATGGAGTCACAGCCTTACCAGAAAACTAAAGATAGAATGACAGGAAATCCTCACATATCAATAATCACCCTAAATGTAAATGGAACTGAACTCACTAATAAAAAGGCACAGAGTAGCAGATTGGATCAAAAAACTAAACCCAACCATATGCTGTCTCCAAGAGACACATCTCAGCTACAAGGACAAGCATAGACTCAAAGTGAAAGGGTTGAAATTGACACTCCAAACAAATGGTACCCAGAGAAAATCAGGTATAGCCATAATGACATCAGATAGTGCTCGCTTCGGCAACACATATAATAATGATATCAGATGAAACAGACTTCAGGGTGAAAAAGATAACAAGAGACAAAGATGGACATTTCATAATGGTAAAGGGGATTATACAACAAGAAGATATAACAGTCATCAATATTTATGCCCCCAATCAGGGAGCACCGAAATATACCAAGCAGCTACTAACAGAACTAAAGGGAGAAATTGACCAAAACACAATTATACTAGGGGACTTAAATACATCATTGGCAGCTATGGATAGATCATCCAGACAGAAAATAAATAACGAAATAGCAGCCCTAAATGACACATTAGATGAAATGGACATAATTGACATATATAGAGCACTTCATCCTAAAACATCAGACCATACATTTTTTTCTAGTGTACATGGAACATTCTCAAGGATAGACCATATATTGGGACATAAAATGAGCCTCAGCAAATTTAAGAAGATTGAAATCATACCAAACATATTCTCTGATCACAAGGCTTCGAAATTGAATATCAACTGCAAAAAGAAAGCAGGATAGAACACAAATACATAGATATTAAACAACATACTTTTAAAGAATGACTGGGTCAAAGAAGAAATGACAGGATAGATCAAAAGATACATAGAAACAAATGACAATGAAAATACATCCTACCAAAATTTTTGGGATGCAGCAAAAGCAGTTTTAACAGGGTAATTTATATCATTACAGGCCTATCTCACGAAACAAGAAAAATCCCAAATAAATAACCTCATGTTACAACTTAAAGAACTAGAAAAAGAAGAACAAGTGAAACCCAAGGTCAGCAGAAAATAACAAAAATCAGAGCAGAACTAAATGAAATAGAGAACAAAAAGACAATAGAAAAAATTAATGTGGCTGGTTCTTTGAAAAGATTAACAAAATTGACAAACTCTTGGCTAGACTCACTAAGATAAAAAGAGAGAAGAAACTAACAAAATCAGAAATGAAAAAAGAAAGTTATCACGGACACCACAGAAATACAAAGGATCATCCAAGAATACTATGAAGGACTATATGCCACCAAATTCAATAACCTAGAAGAAATGGACAAGTTCATAGAAACATATAGCCTTCCAAGGCTGAACCATGAAGAACTGAAAAATCTAAACAGACAGATCACCAGTAACGAAATTGAATCAGTCATCCAAAACCTTCCCCAAAGCAAAAGTCCGGGACCAGATGGCTTCACTAGTGAATTCTACCAAACCTTCAAAGAGGATCTAATACAAATCCTGCTCAAACTCTTCCAAAAAATTGAAGAAGAGACAATATTCCCTAATTCATTTTATGAGGCCAGCATTACCCGGATACCAAAACCTGGTAAGGACAACACACAAAAAAGAAAACTACAGACCAATATCTCTGATGAATTACAGATGCAAAAATCCTAAACAAAATTCTAGCAAATCGAATACAACAATGCATTAAAAAGATTATTCACCATGACCAAGTGGGGTTCATCCCCGGAGCACAAGGATGGTTCAACATCAGCAATTCTATCAATGTGATACATCACATAAACAAAATAAAGGACAAAAATTATATGATTATATCAGTTGATGCAGAAAAAGCATTTGACAAGATACAACATCGATTTATGATTAAAACACTTAATAAACTAGGTATAGAAGGAAAATACCTTAACATAATAAAGGCCATATGTGACAAACCCTCAGCTAATCTCATAATTAATGGTGAAAAACTGAAGCTCTTTGCTCTACGTTCAGGAACATGACAGTGCTGTCCCCTCTCACCTCTGCTTTTCAACACAGTGTTGGAAGTCCATACCAGAGCAATCAGGCAAGAGAAAGAAATAAAAGGCATCCAAATTGGGAATGAAGAAGTTAAATTATCACTCTTTGCAGATGACATGATGCTATATATAGAAAACCCTAAAGACTCCACCAAAAAGCGATTAGAAACAATCAATGAATACAGTAAAGTTTCTGGCTACAAAATCAACGTACAAAAGTCTATTGTGTTCCTATATACTAACAATGAAATCTTGGAAAAAGAAATACAAAAAAAAATTCCTTTTGCAATTGCAGCAAAAAGAATAAAATACCTAGGAATAAGCTTAAACAAGGACGTGAAAGATGTATATGCTGAAAACTATAAGACATTTTTAAAAGAAATTGAAGAAGACACAAAGAAATGGAAAGACATTCCATGCTCATGGATTGGAGGATTAACATAGTTAAAATGGCCATATTATCCAACGCAATATACAGATTTAATGTAATTCCCATCAAAATCCCAATGGCATTTTTTACAGAAATAGAACAAAAACATCAGATTTGTTTGGAACCACACAAGACCTCAAATAGCGAAAGCAATCTTAAGAAAAAAGAACAATACTGGAAGTATCACACTCTGATTTTAGCTTGTACTACAGGGCTACAATAATCAAAATAGCATGGTATTGGCAGAAAAATAGACACATAGACCAATGGAATAGAATTGAGAACCCAGAAATAAAACCACATAAATATGGACAGATAATTTTTGACAAAGAAGCTAAAAACACACAATGGAGGAAAGACAGCCTCTTCAATAAATGGTGCTGGGAGAATTGCACAGCCATGTGCAAAAGAATGAAACTGGACTGCTATCTGTCACCATGTACCAAAATTAATTCAAAATGGATCAAAGACTTAAGCATAAGACCTGACACAATAAACTGCATAGAAGAAAACATAGGTACTAAACTTATGGACCTTGGGTTCAAAGAGCATTTTATGAATTTGACTCTAAAGACAATGGAAGTAAAAGCTAAAATAAATGAATGGGACTATATGAAACTTAAAAGCTTCTGCACAGCAAAAGAAACCATCGACAAAATAAAGAGGCAACCAACTGAATGGGAGAAGGTTTTTGCAAACAGTGCCTCCGATAAGGTGCTAATATCCAAAATATACAAGGAACTCATGAAACTCAACAACAACAAAAACAACCCAATTGAAAAATGGGCAGAGGACCTGAAGAGACATTTCTCCAAAGAGGACATACAAATGGCAAATAGACATATGAAAAAATGCTCAACATCACTAATCATCAGAGAAATGCAAATAAAAACCACAATGAGATATCACCTCACCCCAGTCAGAATGGCTATCATCAATAAGACAAATAGTAACAAGTGTTGGAGAGGCTGTGGAGAAAAAGGAACCCTCATACACTGTTGGTGGGAATGCAGACTGGTGCAGCCGCTATGGAAGGCAGTGTGGAGGTTCCTCAAAAAATTACGAATAGAATTACTATATGACCCAGCAATCCCTCTCCTGGGTATCTACCCAAAACATCTGAAAACATTTATACATAAAGACACGTGTGCTCCAATGTTCATTGCAGCTTTGTTTACGGTGGCCAAGACATGGAAACAACCAAAATATCTTTCGATAGATGAATGTATAAAGAAGTTGTGGTATATATACACAATGGGATATTATTCAGCAGTAAGCAAAGATGATATAGAAACATTAGTGACAACATGGATGGATCTTGAGAGTATCATGCTAAGCGAAATAAGTCAGACAGAAAAAGCAGAGAACCATGATTTCACTGATATGTGGTATATAAACCAAAAGCAACAAAAGAACAAGACAAACAAATGAGAAACAAAAACTCATAGACACAGACAATAGTTTAGTGGTTACCAGAGGGTAAGGGGGTGGGGGGTGGGTGATGAGGGTAAGGGGGATCAAATATATGGTGATGGAAGGAGAACTGACTCTGGGTGATGAACACACAATGGGATTTATAGACGATGTAATATAGAATTGTACACCTGAAATCTATGTAATTTTACTAACAATTGTCACCCCAAATTAAAAAAAGAAGAAAAGCTATATATATATAAAAAGAGGCTCAGTCTTTTGGGAAGGATCCCACTGAGCCCACCAGCATAATAAAGCTGTGTTCACCGTGAAAATAAAAAAAGAAAGTGACCTCTCGGATCCTCTTTTGAATTTGTGCAATGGTTAATGGGAGCTACCACAAAGAGATAATGTATGTAGAGGACCAGTGGGTGCCTCAGTAACTACCAGCCTTCCCCTCTCACATCCTCCTTCCTCTTGCAGGGAAAGAATTACAGAGGAGCAACAAGAATTAGAAAGCAAAGTTAGTCTTCAGAATCAAGCAACAACTTCTTCCAAAGGACATGCCACAGGACTGCCCTCCAGAAGGCCCAGTGGCTTTGGTGAGAAATTATAATAGCCCTGTGATTTTTGTACATTATCTCATTTAATATTCTCAGCAGCCTCTAGGTGGGTGTTATTATCCGTGTTTACTACAGTAGGGAAACCAGACTCAGAGATGAAATGTCTTGCCCAGCTAATACGTTTGGAGCTCAGTCTGACATCCGCCTCCTCGGGTTGACCGCTGGCCACACTGTCAGACCCTCTGAGCCTCTGTGTGCATGCAATGAGTACTACAACTTTTTCTCTGCCTATGCAGGGAAAGGAGGAAACAGACTCAGTCATCCATATACCTGAGGTCACACAGCTGACGGCCATAGGACTGGATCTAAAACACTTTCAGACAACCTGGAGTTAGTTTCCGTTTATTTTAGACTGTAATAAAGGCTTTTTTTTTTTTTAAGCATTTATTTGAGCAAAAGGAGCTGCAGTTTGGAGACACAGATTCAGGTAGCAACCTACACTGTGCTCTAGGAAAACAAAGGAGAGGTTGCCTTTTATAGAGAAAATTCCCACTCAGCTTTCCAGTTAGGTCTATTTTATGTAAATGAGGGATTCAAATTCATACATTTCTGATTGGTCCGAATTATACAACCATGATTGGTCATCATTTATGTGTCCTGATTGGTTGTTATGGAGCAGTTCTGATGGGACAAGGCAGGTTTTAGTCCTTTGGCCGAAAGGTGAAACCAGGAACTCCCTTGCCTCAGGGGTGTAAATGAGTGAGGGATTGGGTGAGAAGCCTAGAGTCAATCTGAGGAACCTGAGGTACTCTTCTCGGTATACAGAGTACGGAGGAGCCCCTATCAGCAAATGGCGGCTAGGCTCTTACAATTTATTCAATTTGGGCCCTCAGTTGACCATGGGGAGTCCATTTAAGCAGAAAACTTCATTCTCAGGGTTTAAATTAAATGAATCTTTCTTCTTGGGGTGAACAGTTGGTTCTACCAGGGAAGTCATGACACCTTCATACTCTCTGGGCTTCCAGGACCTGCCTTTCTAAGTGGCTTTATTTTTCTTTAGAGCAATGATCTCTACCTGACTTTTTGTTTGTAGTCTGTTCCACACTGGAAGGTCGGATCTTAGAGCAGAGACCTGGGCTGTTTCATTGTCAGTTGTCTTCCCAGTACCCACCACTCACTAGGAGTTAGGCACAAGTGAGGATTTGTAAGATGGGCAGGTCTCTGAAATCCTTAAATCTCACTATTGTAATTATCGAGAGGTAATGAGAATGGGTCACCATTTCCAGCTGATGAATTGATATCTTAACGGAATTTTCTATAGGACGTTAATACAGAGGAGTAAATCTGGTAGTGAAAACATCATGGCAGGTTGTTTGGAGGTAGTGTGTTAGGCAGAAGAACTTTGCTTCCCTTCAAATCACCCTTCTCAGGTAACTGCCAATCCCGAAAGTGGTAGACTGGATCTAAATTCCGTGATGTAATTTAGCAATGATTCTCATGGTGGAAATGTCAGGGAGGAAAGAGAAACCATTCTGGAGGACCTCTTGTTAAATCTAGGGGAAATAGCTCAGCACCAATGGCTTTTAGTGCCTCTCCATCAGACTGTCCTGGCCCCGTGTGAACTTCCTTACGCCTGTCATTTTTGTTGTCCTATTTTTATTTTGTGAATAAAATAAAAATTAACAACTTGACTGTTTATGAAAATCAGAAAATCTGAGTGGCGGTCTGCACCACATTACAAGCACACCATCAATTATGATGAAATTCAGTGGAATCAATGCAATTAGCAAGGTCTGCATATGTAAATGTTTAATTGTTGTCCTTGGTATGAAGAACACATAACCCAAATCAATGTTAAAAATTCTTGGCAAAAAAAAAAAAATCCCCCAATTAGTCTAACACTATAATTAGGACCAAGGGATTTAGTCAGGCCCTCCTAGAAATTTCCTTTGCTTAATTCAGGCATTGAGAAAAAGTGTGTGTGTGGTGGGGGGAGGAGCGCGCACGCGCGCCCCCTCACCGCCTGAACCTGGGGGAAGAAACTGTGAAATAGGAATCCTATGTTTGCTTAGTTATTCATGTTATCACTTATTTCCCCACCCTATTCTCCGCTTAACTGTTTCCTTCTAAATCCAACCGTTGCCACTGATTTCATCGTCAACCCCAGGGATTCAATAGAGATGGAAAGCGACTCCACCTTCTTATGAATATGCAACAGCAAGGGGCGGAGAGGAAGCCCGCCAGAAAATTCAGCAAGAAACTCAACCTGAGCCGGCCCGAAGCGGGCTCTTGGCGGCCCACCCTCCATCGCGTCCTTCCAAGACCAACAAACAATAGCGCAGCTCGGGTCCTGGAAGCCTAACGCGCCGCTGAGGATGAGCGGGTGAGGCTGTTCATCGGCAGGGAAGTGGGGCTCCCGAACAGCCCTTCGGAGCCCATCTGAACTCTGGCCAAGAGGCAGCCGTCGGACGGATTAACCGTCGCGGAAGCGAGAGGTCGGAAGGTCCCCGCCCTTTGTGGTGCAAATGAGGAGCGCGCGGGGGCCCTGGGGGCGGCTCTCGCCGGGGCGAAGTTTCGGCTCGGTTTCTCCGTGACTTTGTTCCCGCTCTGAGCTCGGCGCGGGATGCTGAGAGCCTCCGGAGACGCCCCCTGCTAACGCGGAGGAATGCTGGGACAGGTGAGTGCTGTTTCTCTGCCGGTTGTCACCCCCGCCTCGCTTTTGGAGAAGGGACCGCGACGCAGCAGGTGGCTGAAATCCTGTGGCCGTGCAGCATTGTTTTCTGAAACAGAGCTGAGAGAAGGCGACGATCCGTGGCTGCGGGTAAGAGGCCCCGCAGAGCCGTCGAGGAGGCGGAGGTTTGAAAAGTTGCCGCGGCCCAGCAGGTGCAGGGAGCGAGCGCGCACAGCTGCGCCCGCGCGGCCCGAGCACCATGCTGGCGCGCCGGCGCGGCGGCGTTGCTATGGCAGCGGGGCGTCGGCGGCCGTGGCGTGCCCGGGTTGCCGGGCGACGGAAGGGTGCGGGGGAAGGGACGCCGAATCTTGGGGAGCTTCCTCCGAGGAGGGGCCACCGAGTGTGATATATCTTTTGACAGTTGTCTCACTGCATCGTTAACTCGGGTTTATTGGCAGCCACTTGTCCTTTGGTTAGGGAATCCGGCTTCTAGGCTACCACCTACTTAATCCCATAATACTCTGCTTTTGAAAAGACATGAAAAAGAAGATACTTCTTTCTAAAGTAATACATCATTTTAAAAGTATTCAGTTTTCCTCGTTTTCAATGTAGCATCGTCTGATGGGCATTTCTTAATTATTATAATTTAAACAGTAAAACACAGTACCGTGTTTAGATCCATGAAAACAAATTGGCCTTCAGCCTTTCCGACATTAACCAAAATCTTTGGAAAAGAAAAGCACACAGAACAGGTAGCAGGCACGGTATGAAGAACCCAGACAGGTGCATCTTAAAATGTTTTAGAAAAACACAGCTTTCACAAAGTACAGGAGAGAATCAACTTCCATTTTATTTCATGGGGTATTTTCTTGCACGTAAACGTGCCAAATAATTTTGGCTTATTATTTCAACTGTTGTTTTAGCCATACACTGCAGAAAAAAAAATGTTTGGCAAGGAAGTTGAATTATCTTTCCCACAGCAGTGATTGGCAGCTAGAGTAGTTCTTTTTTTTTTCTTTTTCATTCTATCCTCTTATAGTTAAAGATATCTTTTGGTGTTTTTAATTTGTTTCTCCAGATTTTAATTGTGTTTGCCAAAGCCATTGATCTGTTACCAGTTCTTAAGGTGTATTCCATACACTAGTTTATTGCTTCCTAGTCTTCCATTTAAAAATTATCCATGTGTTATTTATTTATTCATGTATTCATTCATCAAACATTTACTGAGGCTTTACTACATGATATGTAGAGTGCCAGACTTGGTTCGAGAAAAGGGATAAGTATGCAAAGGGACAAACAAAGTTGAAATAGAAAAATTCACAGTTTAGAGGGAGGAAAAGGCTGGAGAGTAATCGAATCCGCTATGACATTCTCATTAGAAATCCCACCCAGGACTTACCTTGCTCCTGGTCAAAAGAGGCACTAATCACAGATGAGCTTTGCACTCCATCTGTGTCATTGCTTTTGTCCTTTCAAGGCAGGCATTATTGTACCTATTTAAAATATGAGGAAAATGACATTCAGAAAAGTACAGTAGTTTGCCCCAGGTCTTACACTTAGTAAATGGTAAAGTCAGGGTCTAAATCCAAATGTGACTGCTTTGCCATGCTGTTTCTGAAGCATTAACCCCTTTTATCTCTCTGTCTCTACTCACCAAACTACCATGTTTTGATCATTCTTAATAGTGAATGTGAATTTCTAAAATAGCATCAAGTGGGTTTCTTTTTGGTTCAGATATTTCTAAAGTCAGATATCAATTGAATTTCTGAAGAATATGTATTTGTCCTACTGGAATGTAGCAATAGTGTCAATTAAAGTTTTTCAGAGGTTTCTAAGGAGTTAATGAGAAAATAAAAACTTGACTATTCAAAATCAAGTTTTAAGAATATTAGAAAGACTTGTCTATTAAAGCAAAATAGACTACTTAAGTTAGCATTCAAGTTTTTATTACCTTTCTTGATTTTGGATCTTTTAAATCAGATTTGTTACCTTCTGCTGGCAGTGACTGCAGGAGGGCATAGTTGGAAATTGCTTTGTGGAAAGTTGTCCTAGAAAGTTCAGCTGTGTCCCTGGCTTGACCTGCAGTGAAGTTTGGCTGCATATACTATCACAGCCCTGAAAACCACTTTGAACTGATAAGTGTTTTTATTGTTAAAATTTTATCTTCCCAAGTAGATTGCGAGATCCATGAAGGCAAGAACCAGGTCTTTTTTTTTTTTTAATTGAAAAAAAATTTTTTAATTGGGGAATATTGGGGAACAGTGTATTTTTCCAGGGCTCCTCAGCTCCAAGTCATGTTGTTGTCCTTCAATCCAGTTGTGGAGGGCGCAGCTCAGCTCCAAGTCCAGTTGCTGTGTTCAATCTTAGTTGCAGGGGGCACAGCCCACCATCCCATGTGGGAATTGAACGGCAACCTTGTTGTTGAGAGCTCCCGCTCTAACCAACTGAGCGATCCGACCGCCTTAGAACCTGGTCTTTTGTCTTTAGAATCCATGTCTTAATAACAAGTACAATGCTCTTCATAAATATTAACGAGCAGGAGAAATAAAAATAAACTTTATTAGTCCAATGAAATATAGAATAGAAATATCATTTAAATTATATACTATCCAGAGTCACAGAAGTTTTAATTATTTGCTGACTATTTTTCTCACACTATAAAATTCTAGCTAATACCTCTTTTACAGATAGGAAAACTGAGCTATGATGATTAGTACATAAAGTATTTTCCAATGTATTAATTGAACCTCACAATAACCATGCAAGAATTCACATCACCATTTTTTTAATATATGAGAAAATGGAAACTCAGGGAAATTGAGTGACTTGGTCAGTCACCCAGAAAGGGAGAGGCACATCTGACGAATGCTTTTACATTGTACCCTTGCAAACCAAATGCACCTGGTGGCTTTGGAGAACGGGGCCTCTCAACAGACCTGGAGATGGGTACAAGATGGGTACAAGATGCCTTCTCTCCCTCTCTCCTTCCCAAGGCTCCACCAATGTGTGGGAAGAAGGTGAGGCAACCTCTTTTAAAAGACAAGTAAAGAAAGAGGCAGGGTGGAAGAAAGGAAGAGATGGAGAGGGGCTCAGTAGAGCAAAAGAAAGTGAGAGTTAGGAAAAACAGTGAATTGAAGTTGATAAAAGAAGGAAGCAGTGTTCAAAATTGGAAGTGAGGAGATCCAGAAGGTGTGGTGTATTAGTCTGCTAGGGCTACTGTAACCAAGTGCCACGGACTGGCTGACCAAACAACAGACATTTATTGCCTCACAGTTTTGAAGCCTGGAAGTTCAAGGTCAAGGTGTCAGAAGGATAGGTTTGTTCTGAGACCTCTCTTGGTTTGCAGATGTTGGCCTTTTTGCCATGTCCTCACATGGTCTAACCTCTGTGTGTGTTTGTGTCCTAATCTTTTCTTCTTGTGACACATGTCATATTGGATTAGGGCCCATTCATACGACCTCATTTTACCTAATTGCCTCTTTAAAGAACTCCTCTATCTCTAAATATAGTCACATCCTGAGGTCCTGGCATTAGGACTTCAACATGTGAATTTGGGGGGAACTCAATTCAGCCCATAACAGAGAATAAGGAAGAGGAACTTGGCCTGTGACTCTGAAGATAAGACCTATTTCAATTGCTTTATTGTTTCCATTAGTGTTCTCTCCTAGCACAAATAAATGTTTGAGTGAGTTGTAATTTTTTACATCAGTATACTCCCATGGATGTATAAAGAAAAAAGAGAGATTTGGAACTGAATTCTTTGATATTTAGCTTGCTTCATACTTTATTTTTACTTTTACCAGTGTAGGGCCAGCTTCAAACCTTGTCAAGTTCTGACGAAGCTGATAATGACCTCCGCCTTCCAGTAGCTATGACTGGTCCCTCTGCCTTTTCTGAACTGCAGAGTGATTTCAGTTATATGCACTGCCTGTGTAGCACGATAGATCCAACAAAAATGAAATCACAACACTGAAAGGATAGTGAAGCATAGATTTTACAACCCTCAGAACCGGAAAGATAAGCTCGGGCAACCTTCTATCTGGATGGCATTTTTCTTGCTTATTCTAATAAGATACGTTCAGCAGAGAGGTTCAGACTGTGAAAGGTAGCCAGAAGAATTTGAAGATTTTCTCTGAGGCATTGAACAACTAACAAGGTTATAATTGGAATGTGTTGTAGAAATTCGAATTACTATAATACTGTGATCATAGGATAATAGGGGTAAGAGGCAGCCCACAAGTCTTGTAGCGGTGGCCTTGCCTTTGGCTGGACTATACAGAACCTGCTTTGTAAAGGGAGGCATCCACAGTATGTTTCAAGATAGCCAAAGAAGTTTCCAGAGTCTTCTCCAATAAAAGTCTTAGTATTAACCAATCGTCAGAACCTCAAAGTACTGTTGTCTGTCTCCTTGACTTCCTTCACAGTCTGCCGTCAGAAAAGGTGGAGCATAGTTGTCCACTTTTCTTCATGTAATATCTTGAAAGGGTTTCAATAGGTCATTTCTTGGCCCTTTTTGGTAAGTTGAATCAAAACTCCATTGTTTTCGGAATCTGATTTTATGAGAGTCCTACAGTAGCTGCCCCTCCCCAACTTGAATTGTGAAGGGTTAATTATGTCCTCATTGCGCTTCCCAGGGTTTCCTCTTGAGGACCATCCTATTTACTTGTAAGTGTGAGGCCCGGGACTATATTCTGAAATATCTGTGCTGAAGAATGTACATCCAATATACTTGGTGGAACTTTTTCAAGGAATACCAAAAGCTTTCGAAATGTACCCTTTGGATGGGATCCAGCAGCTTTCCACGACGAATGGTTTCAGAAACAGGTTGTTGTGTGGAATAGCTATTGTCCTCCTAGCCAAAAACGAATGCCTATTTCTGAGAGCAATGCATACTTAATTAGTGAAAGGATCGATGCCAGCACCTGGAATTTGAAAAGCCAGCTTTGAAAGTCAGAGCAAGTCCCTGAAGGGCAGAACTTACATTTCTCCCTCTGAGCTGAGCCAGACATTTGTCTAACTGGTCAGTTGTGCAAACTGGCTGGCACAGGTCCGGGCGGTGGGTTGGTTCTGTTCAGCTGCAGCTTCTATAACACCTTTTAATTAAAAGGTTGCCTCAGAGGCACTCTCCTCAAATTAGGAGAAAAGAACCAAATACAAATGTATAAAGAATGAGGAAAAACTGTTCATGGCTGTTTATGACTTGCTCTGGTTTTGGCACAGTGAAAAACCCTGAATTTCCCTATGCTACTGAAAAAGGTCATGACGTTGAAGTGGCTTGTAAGTTCTCAGGCATTCATCAGGTACTTACCTGTCTACTCAGTACTGACAGAACATGAGAAGATATATCATGTAGCCGATACTCTAGTTCAGGGCAAGCAGACATGAAGATACGAAAGCACAATTAAGGTTCTGGCACCACAAACTACCAGGAACAACTGCTCGAGATGGCTCAGTGGCCAGAGAACTACATCTTCCTTTCCAGATGCTTATCTCCTTCAAGTTCTCATCACTCCAGCCTCCTGAACCCGGGCCCTTCTCTCCTTTTCAGAGTCTTACTTCAATCCAGTGAAGATGATCAAGAAACTCTGTCTCTGAATGTGTTTAAACCAGGGAGCATCAGGCCATCGAGTTTTAAGCCTTCATACTCCTGGAGGAACTCCATCGGGGTTTGAAGAAAAGAAGAGAAGGGGCTGGGCTGGAGGAGCAGAGGAGCGAGTCATTTCTTCCCTCTTCCTCATCATGGATGGTAGTCATAGATCCATGGAAAGCCATAAAAACGCTGCCCAACTGTTTATTAAGGGGAGAAGGATATGCAGGCCACATAAGAATATGACACTGTATTGAGGGCAACAGCAGTGCAGAGAGGAGAAAAACACTGGTCCCAAATCCTAGATGGTGACAGAAGATAGGGCAACAAGAAGTGGTCCTTACTGTGATGGAAGAAAGTAAACAGGATGACTAGGAAGTCAGCTTGGGATACAGAAGTGCCCCTGTGGGTTCTACCTTCAAAAGCCAGGGGCTCCCCACTCCTCAGCCCCTGGAGCCAAGCTCCTCCTGTCACAATGATCAGTAGTGATTTGGAGCTGGAGGGCTCCCAGCAGGGAGATGAGATTGCTCCTGGCATTTCGAGTTGAAAGAAGAAATTCGGTTGTTGGTGTAGATTTCTTTCTCTTCTCTTCTCTTCTCTTCTCTTCTCTTCTCTTCTCTTCTCTCTCTCTTCTCTTTCTCTTCTCTTCTCTCCTCTCCTCTCCTCTCCTCTCCTCTCCTCTCCTCTCCTCTCCTCTCCTCTCCTCTCCTCTCCTCTCCTCTCCTCTCCTCTCCTCTCCCCTCCCCTCCCCTCCCCTCCCCTCCCCTCCCCCTCCCCCCCCCCCCTCCCCCCTCCCCTCCCCTCCCCTCCCCTCCCCTCCCCTCCCCTCCCCTCCCCCCCCCTCCCCTCCCCCCCTCCCCTCCCCTCCCCTCCCCTCCCCTCCCTTCCTTTCCTTTCCTTTTCTTTTTCAGCATACTATTTATTCATGTGCACATATTAGTTATTTGGGCCTGGCCCAGGGACATATTTATTGTATGCCCTATTTCTAAGGAAAACATATACCAAATTCCAAGTGAAACGTATTTTTGTTGCACAAAAGCCTTTGTCACATGAAGATTCCTGAGAATTTATAACTGAGACTTTTATTTGCATGGCCAAGGCATAGAGCAGAGAACGTAGAGGAGGTCGGGAGACCTGGGTGCAAGTCTTGTCTCTAACAAAAATTAACAAATGTTTGGCAAGCTAAATTCCCAGACGTTACATTTTGCTATCTGCAGGAGGGGCAAGGTTCCTTAGTGTGCTAGAATTCTGCCCTTTCTAAAAGGCAGCCTAAAATGGAATGTGTCTTCTCTAGGAATCTCAAATGCTTGTCAGATTTCAATCCCTTTGCCTTCTATCCACGAGTCTCCTAGTATCCCTATGAAACTGTAATGGCAACGAAAATGCTACCTCCCTGTTTCCAGACACAAGGTTGGGAAAGTGTCGCCAGCAAAAATTTTAGAAGTGAGACTCTCTTGGGTTTACATAATTTATTCTTTGGCTCATCCCTTTATGAAAATATAATGGTCTTCACACCCTGGCTTTACTGTCTTGGCTGTGATATCTCAACCTTGAGATGGCATCAGTCCACATAGCATTCATATTGCCGTAAAAATGTCCTGGTCTCTTGAGCCTGTTTTTGTTGTTA